>NC_064616.1:506681205-507022101 GCF_023898315.1 Schistocerca nitens | reverse complement strand
AAAAGAGTAAATATGAAGCCAGCAACATGGAGCTGCTTTATCGAAGCAGCTGCCGCACGAGGTTGCGTGACTTAGCATGCAACGTGTCTACGCTATACGCTCTGCGTAATCCCATGTAGCTTCACCATTCCTAGCCCATTATGGCATCCGCCGCACAGTTTTAAGCTGCGAAGAAGCTTCACTGTCAATGCTCATCACGGACCTGCAGGACGGGAAGGTAATGGATTAATGAGCAACAGCCGTCTGAGAAATTACGAAGCACTGACGTGGCAGTCTCGACTCAGTTTGTACCATTCGCGAGCAGCCATTCGTTTCTAGCGTTTAGTCTGACGGCCACTTAATGTCTCGGGTGCAGCACCAAGGAATAAATTTAGGGAAAAGAGCTCGCTCTTATTTAACTGCCGTAATACATGCTACAATGACCATGGTGATTTTCTCCTGCTTACCCCTTGCAAGACAAATAGGTGAATAAGCTCGAGCAACATCAGTACATGTACGGCAGCAACGACATCGACGGTTTACGAACCAAGTTACTCAAAACTTATTAGAACGTAACATTTCTCCTAGCTGCATACAGAGTTAACCCACACCGATAGTACTGAGAACTCGTGACTAGTTTTTTTTATAGTTATGCTAATAGCTAAGCCGGAAGACAAAATACCTGGGTCGTCTGCAATATGCAACAGAACGAGGGGAAACGGGTGGTGTGCATTCTTAAGTAAATTACGTGTTTGATACGCCCACCTTACTTCATTTTTGATGTTTTAGGTGTTGACATAGCTACAGATGTTGATGACAAAATTTTGTTACTTTGGGAGGATGGAAATGCTATTGAAAATTTTCTGCATTTTTTTACTCTCGTGTGGGAAATTTTTCAGCCAGTTTGGTTCAAAACCATACAGTGGTCATGGAAAATTTGTTTATTTCAGTTCCTCCACACTTTAGTTAATACATTGGTTCCAAAAGTATTTCCCGAAAATACTGCTAAGTTGAAAATTAGAGCTTACATGGGGGCTTACTAGAAATTGTTCTCCCGTGAACCAATTTCTCTCTAACAAGGGAAGAGGAGAACGGCAGTGATGCACAAGGTGGCCACCACCTAACTGACTAAGCGTGTTATACTGAATGGTCACCCATCTCTGAACTACGCTGGGAGGTTCTAGCACCCAACTCACCCCGAAATTCAAAATCGATTACCAAATTTGTACCGAACAGATAAAGCGACCCAATAAACTACTCGTATATTGTGGAATTATTTACGCAAATGAAGTGAAACTCCTAAGCCGACGTAGCCATTATGTTAAAATGGTAGGAGAGTTTATTTAGAAACTTTTAGCTTCTAGTGATTAAGTTTCTGAAGTAAATCTATTTGACAGCTACAGAATAGTGCACTACAGTCTGCAACTACGCGGATGCGTTCAGTTACTGCTTCTTACGTAGCCTTAGCTCCCTGCTTCCCTATACAGCATTGACCCGACACCTCAATCCGTTGCAACGAAAGTTTGCGAACGGTGATGACAAAATCGTCATGAATAAAGCTGAATGATATCACTAAAAACTCGAAATTTGATCGTTATGCGTTCCTCTATCTACCATGAAATCTTACCTTTTATAAGGTAACTTGTTTAATTACTACTGGATCTTGAAGCATCCAGCGTCAAAAACTAGAAACGACGTGGAAGGTACGCGAACACATCGACGTTTACAAATTCAGACAATTAAAAACAAGCCTAAACTGTGTTAAATTTTAAAGCTATCGGTACTATACACATACAATAGCTCTTCCAACTTACATTGCGGAGTAAATGGATGCTCAAGTGCAAACAGACACATGGCTGTGAGACTCCACAGTATCAACAAAAACGGCGCTGTTAGCAGACTCGCACTACAAAGGGTCACGGTGGCTAGTCTCACATAAACCTCTAGTAGACCAAACACTGTCGCAGCAAAGACGGCACACTTCAAGACAGCAGTCACCGAAGAACATGCTACACTACAGTCTCTGTCCAATTTATGTATCACAATTTCTTTATTTTTTGACATAACATCACGTCTGCAGTACTTAAGACATTACGATAATCTTACAGAGATACTGTAACACTTCAAGGAATTTAGTTTTAAAGTCATTCTTTATTAGTTTACTTTTCCGTGTACCAATCAGATGTGTAGCCTTCGAATTTGAACATTTTAATTAACAGTAGAATCTGGGAACAACTCCTCGTCCAGCGATAGCGTACAAAATTCTAGAAAAATAACATCATATGATTTAACAAACTTGCATTGAATGGTCGAACTGAACTTAACGTTGATGGCATCTAGGCAGTAACATCAAGACACAACGTGTCAATTGTTCTTTCGACACTGCTTGTGGTTCTGTGTATAACATCTGATAGAGGAGAAAGAGTGGACGGCTATTTTTTGGAATTTTATGGTAACGTCGGACACCGTACTGACTACATTTGTCTGTTGTCAGTTTGCTTTTGCAAAGCGTGGAAAACTTAAGCAACTACCACGAACGTTGCATTGTTCTCTACACCCTCGTCTTTACAGCTTCTTCCTTAGCTGTGAATTAAGTTTAATCCAAAGTGTCCTTGGCTGATGCCAATGAAACCGTTTGTTCTGCAGATGTTACTGACAGCAGAATTGATTTATATTCTTGGCAGGAGTCTAACACCTAGGATTGTTTTACTCTAACCTCAGCACGTACACCCAAAGTAACATTGATATGTAACACAAATATGTCACTTCACTTCTTATCAGTAGTCCACCCGCACATTTCGTTCCATTACAACTCTATTACTCATATCTTCACTTGGCCACTCAGCCATGGGAAAAGCAGATAAATCCCACGTGAAAATTAAAATCACTTTTGGAGAAAAGAAAAGAAGCTACACGAATATCAAGGGCGCAGATGGGAAACCAGTAGTAAGCAAAGAAGGGAAAGCTGAGAAGCGGAAGGAGTATATAGAAGGACAGTCCAAGGAAAAATTACTTGAAGGCAATATTATGAAAAGAAAAGAGAACCTAGATGAAGATGAGAAAGGATGTAAAATACTGCGAGAAGAATATGGCAGGCTACTGAAAGAGCTAAGTTGCAACAAGGCCCTGGGGTAGACGACATTCACTCAGAAATACATTTATTCTTGGGTGAGCCAGCCATAACAGAACTAATCCACCTCGTATGCATGGTGTAGGAGACAAGCGAAATATCCTTAGGCTTCAAGAAGAATGTAATAATTCCATTTCCAAAGAAAGCAGCTGTAGGTAGATGTGAATATTATAGCACTACCAGTTTAATACGTCATGGTTGCAAAATATTGACACAAATTGTTTACAGAAGAATGGAAAAGCTGGTAGAAGCAGACATCAGGAAGATCAGTTTGGATTCCAGAGAAATGTACTAACACGCGAGGTTATACTGAACCTACGACTTCGGTTAGAAGATAGCTTTTGTATATTTGGAGAAATATTTCCATAATGTCGACTGCAATACGCTCTCCTAAATTATGAGGGTAGCAAGCGTAAAATACAGGGATCGAAAGAATATATACGAGTTGTACAGAAACCAGAACCCAGTTATGTGTCGAGGTGCAAGAAAGAATGCAGTGGTTGGGAAGGGAGTGACACAAGGTTGTAGCTTGGGTGATTCAGTCTGTACACTGAGCAAGCAGTAAATGAAACAAAAGAAAAAGTTGGAGAAGGATCTAAGGTTCAGGGAGCAAAAATAAAAAAAATGTGGACTATCACTGGCAAGAAAAGCGTTTCTGAAGAAGAGGAAGTTGTTAACGTAGGCTATAGATTAAGTGTTAGGAATCCCTTTGTGAAGGTGCTTGTATGGAGTGCAGCCTTGTACGGAAGTGAAACGTGGACGATAAACATTTCAGTCAAGAATAAAACAGAAGCTTTTGGAATGTGGTGCTATAGAAGAACTCTGCCGATTAGACTGGTGTATTATGCAACCAATGATGCAGTGCTAAATAGAACTGGGCAGAAAAGTAATTACTGACGTACCTTGAGCAAAGGCAGGGATCGGTTGTAGGATTCTCAAACATAAAACATACTGTGATCATCAATTTAGTATTGGAGTAAGGCGTGAAGGGTGAAAATCGTAAAGGGAGACCAATAGATGAATACGGCAAGCGAGTTCTAAAGGATGTTCGTTGTAAGCTTGAACAGGATCGAGTAGCGTGGAAAGATGCATAAAACGAGTCTTCGGACTGAAGACCACAATAACAAACAATCTTTATAATCCCAATCTATCCTTTATGCCTGCGATTCCTTCATGTTAGTGCTGTGAAGTGAAATCATTCTTCCTCATTTTAATTACTACCAACGATATTTGTGTTTGAAAATACATCTAATGGTTTTTAGCACATTAAATGTACAAATGTACATTTTAACAGGTAAAGCAGACGCATAGATATTTTACCATTCTAAAATTGTTTTCGTATATTTTCGTAAATGCTCTCTGCTGATAAACCGCAATTGTATCGCTGCCATTCCACTCCCGTTCTTACGGGTATGGGAATTAAATTACAGTCAAGGAAAAAATCTATAGTCAGTGTACTAATTACGGGAATTAAAAAGAATGCGTTCTTTCTGGGCTATAGGTGATGGCACTCTGAGGAATGTCACAGATTCAGATACGTTCCTCATTGCCTGTCCCAACACACAATAGCTCCCTCAATATGGTCGATAATCGGAAGAAATGTTTTTATATTACTTTCGAAAATGGAAATTCAGCATAATCGTTTCCCTTTTTTATACTAAACTGAAGATTAATTTTTAACCCCATAATACCGAATGTCGCGAATTTCCATCATACCAATGCTGTGCTAATAACTGGAAGGGTAACTGTTTTAGAGCGCCATTGCCTGTAGGTGTTGATTCAGCATGAAGCTACCAACGCATGTGACAAGTGCGACATTCTTCTAAGTGATTCGGGACCTCTAAAGCACCACGATTTTTATATTTCGTCTAGAAATTTATTCCATTTTTAAGTGATTAATTTTCCTTTTGACAACGAGGTCATTAGGACGGAGCACATACCTGGAATTGGAAGGAATCTGACTATGTCTTTTCCAAATGAACCGTTCTCACATTTGCCTTGAGTGATTCGAGCTAGCTGCTGGCCGGATGGGGACCTGAACAGCCACCCTTTCGAATTCGTGTCTAGTGTCATACCTCTATGCATCCTCGCTCGGTACAAACTAAAGACAAGTAAGAATGTTCGATAACTTATAAAACCTAACATTTGTTTTTTAGAATACCGTTTCCAAAACAGGGTCGTATAAGTTATCGAGTTTTGCAACGAATTTTACATTCTAGTGTAATCAGAATTGAAATATTTATTGCTTAAAGATTAAAATAGTGGGCTTTACCAACTCAGTTAATCGACTTCGTCCACAAAAGGTGACGATCTTCGTTGGCAAATAGTTTTAATTCGACAGATGGATTCACTATCTGAAATCGTCATCATCATCATCATCATCATCATCATCATCATCATCATTATCATCTACATCATGTTTTAGGCCCTTGGACCAGTTACAGTGATACAGCTCATTACCCAGAAGTTACACAGATCAGAAGTCACAAAATTTTGCTGAATAGTTTCCTGAGAAATGGTCTGATGCGTTCATAACTTCCGGCTAGTGTGACGTTACCCACCCTCCATAATTTGTAAGTATGGAACAAACGCTTTTATCTTCTACTGAACGAATGAATGAGCGATTCTTTTTTCTCAACTATTCTCCCTTTAAATAAGCAGTACTTTTTCCTTATCTTCGTATTTGGTGTAATCGAATCGTCACTTAAAAGGGAACACGCAGAAAATATTAAGGAGTTCAAACTTTTGTCAGATGCTTGCGAGATGATGAAGAAATATTATGAACTGCCTTGAAGCTTGGAACATTTTATTTCATAGGGAATTGTTTGACACAATATTTATGGCATTACACACATTCGTTCATCATATTGCACATTTTCCGTGTTTGTTCTAAAAACCACTTCCATGAATGGTCGATTCCATTCTGCTTCATTTATCAGCTTGTTTTATAGCCCATTTATTATCTCTCCGGTGTTCACGGGACGCTAATACCCACCAGGAAAACGATACGTTAATCCTACTTCGTTTGTGACGTCTCAGGATTAACTTCATATCTTTGTATTTATCATAAATATTTCTACGTTAAATGTCTAAAAGCAGCAGCGGGGCACCGTGATTATATTTTTGCATACGTTATTGAAATGTTTTACTACATGATATCAAATTTCTATGAAACTTGTGACCCGACGATCTCTTGTATTCTACCGTTAGTAGTGTTTCTCCCATTTCTTGCTTCATTCATCATTGTTCTCAAAATTATATCACTATTATGTAATTGCCGCTGTCAGGAAATAGGAAAGTCAGGATTTTATGTCCTGTCGACGAGGATGAAGAAGCAAACCGATCGCGTCCCTTTCGAAGGAGGTATCCGAGCCTTAGATGTAAGTGATGTTGGGTAAACTATACAAAAGTTAATTTTGTATTTCTTATTGACATTTTAACCCTATTCTTCACGAATATGAGCCATTTTCTGTCGAGAAGTGATATATGTACGTAAATTGTGAGCTATTTCATACTGATGATCTCGACAATGGTCCACCACTCCGTTCTTCAATTGCCCAAAAGTTACATACGGTTGAAGGAAACCATTCTGGGAAAGCACAGCCACAAGTACGAGGCGTAAACGTGTAGACTCACTGTGTTGTTTCGGGATCGTTAAAAAAAGCTAGTTTAACCCATAATTAAAAGCTGTGTCGAAAATATATATTTTCATTTGATAAAGCAATTCTCCAGATGATTAGTACGATTTCTCGTGTAAGATACGTGATCTATTGGTTATTAGCATGTACTGCTGGCAGAATCATTAGGAAGAATAGGGTAAATGTATCGAAGAGTGTGCAGTCCCAAAGGGAGCGCACCTCCTGACAGTTGACTAAAGCGATCAGCTCGCAATTGACGTAGTTGTGTTCAGAGTGGTATCAGAAAAGCCTCGCATAAGCTGTGTAAAGAAATCCTATCTTTCCGAAGTGAAACAGGTAAGAACTACTCTTCAGCATTCTTGATGTAATTCTGGTACTCTGTTGCATAATTATACACAGAATACACGAGCAACAGCCTTTAATTCCTAATTATATTTTGAAACTCTTTCTTGATATCTACCATACTGTGTCCAGATGTCTTGTAAATGTGACGTGTGCTGTCATCTGTTGACTTCCCTTGGAATCATTGTTTCAGTACGAAAGAGCGCGCATATAACGCCCCTAAAGAGTGCGTCCGTTCTCTTTAGGGTTGGTTGGTTGGTTGATTTTGGGATAGGTGACCAAACAGCAAGGTAATCGGTTCGATCGGATTAGGGAAGAGTGGAGAAGGAAGTTGGCCATGCCCTTTCAAAGGAACCATCCCGGCATTTGCCTGAAGCGGTTTAGGGAAATCACGGGAAACCTAAATCAGGATGGCCGACACGGGTTTGAATCTTCCTCTTCTCGAATGAGAGTCCAGTGTCCTAACCACTGCACCGCCTCGCTCGGTCTCTGTTTAGGGCACAACTGCAAATTTTTACCTCTTGAGTGCGTTGTGGAGTCCGAAGGATAGGTTTTGTTTCTGAATGACTTCAAATTAAGTGCGAAAATCGGACATGAAGCTCATCTAAACTGAAGAGCTGTTCCATGAAGCCAGACAACGAATTGAAAATGGAGACAGTAAACAAAGGTTGCCGCTGCTCTTGGTATGAAGGAGTCTGCTTTAAGGAAAAGACTGAAAGCAGTTAGTAGGGAACATAGATTCTGGCGTTTCCAGAAGACTGTATCCAGTGCATTCAGTGAATGAGATGGTGCCACGAGCAGTGCTCTTCATTTGAGGGTGATAATGCGTTCATTTGTGACATTTGCTAAATACGCACTCTTTCGGCATGTTTTGCTTACTCTTAAGCGCAGGTGAACGAAAGAGTGCGCATTCCCGTTTTTTGTATTTTTGAAAAGTTCGATAAAGGTATTACCTCTCTGCTGTTGTAGTTTTCTGAACATGTAGAGTTTTTATTCATTAATACAAACCTAAAATATTTTGTTTTCCTATTGATAATAACCCAGATAGTTAAGGTTATACCTCAACTGCGCATTCTGAAGTATGGTTCCCCTGTGTTTGAGTCAATATTATTCACAGTCTGTAGTTTATTTATTGTGTGCTACTCACTAAAGCTTAACACCCGCTGCAGCCAAAAACTTACTCACTTGTAAATGTATTGGGTGAGATATGAAATAAATTATTGTGTAAAAGACTTAAAGATCTTTGTAAGCTGAAAAACACGAGTCCCTGTCAGTTCAGATTTATTAAAGAGCTATCATAGATGAATGTATCTCTGTAATCTGCATATAATGACAGTTATTGCTGTCGCATACGGTAACAGATGGTGACTAGATGTGCTCCTTAATATTTTAACTATTCTGGGTAGGCGCGTATGACCCTAGTTGTTTTTGCGCTCTAAAACAAAACAAACCAACTATACTGGTCACAGTTTGTAGAAATTTCGTGACTACCTTTCCATTACACTTTGTGTTTCTGATAGTTTTCGTAGAGTTCTTTTCAATAAACCAGAATAGACAGGGACTCATGCCTTTCAGCTTGCAATGATCATTAAAAATACACTGAAGGCTCAAGAAACTGGTACACCTGCCTAATATCGTGTAGGTCCCCCGCGAGCAAGCCTTAGTGCCGCAACACAACGTGGCATAGACTCGACTAATGTCTGAAGTAGTGCTGGAGGAAACTGACACCATGAATCCTACGGGGATGGAGATATCTTCTGAACAGAACGTTGCAAGGCCTACCAGATATGTTCAATGATGTTCATGTCTGGGGAGTTTGGTGGCCAGCGGAAATGTTTAAACTCAGAAGAGTGTTCCTGAAGCCACTCTGTAGCCATTCTGGACGTGTGAGGTGTCGCATTGTCCTGCTCGAATTACCGAAGTCCGTCAGAATGCACAATGGTCATGAATGGACGCAGGTGATCAGACAGGATGCTTACATACGTGTCATCTGTCAGAGTCGTATCTAGACGTATCAGGGGTCCGATACCACTCCAACTGCACACGCCCCACAGCATTACAAAACCTCCACCACCTTGAACAGTCCCCTGCTGACATGCAGGATCCATGGAATCATGAGGTTGTCTACATACCCGTACACGTCCATCTGCTCCATACAATTTGAAACAAGACTCGTCCGACCAGGCAACATGTTCCCAGTCATCAACAGTCCAATGTCGTTGTTGGCGGGCCCAGGGAGGCGTAAAGTTTTGTGTCGTGCAGTCATCATGGGTACACGAGTAGGCCTTTGGCTCCAAAAGCCCATATTGATTATGTTTCGTTTAATGGTTCACACGCTGACTCTTCATTGAAATATGCAGCAATTTGCGGAAGGGCTGCACTTTTGTCACGTTGAAAGATTCTCTACAGTCGCCGTTGGTCCCGTTCTTGCAGGATAGTTTTCCGGCCGCAGCGATGACGGGTATTTGATGTTTTACCGGATTCCTGATATTTACGGTACACTCGTGAAATGGTCGTACGGGAAAATCTCCACTTCATCGCTACCTGGGAGATGCTGTCTCCCATAGCTCGTGCGCCGACTATAACACGTTCAAACTCACTCAAATCTTGTTAACCTGCCATTGTAGCAGCAGTAACCGATCTAACAATTGCGCCAGACACTTGTCTGGACCGTTGCGGACCGTAGCGCCGCATTTTGCCTGTTTACCCATTTCCGCATTTGAATACGTATGCTTATACCACTTTCTTTGGCTCTTCAGTGTATTGCACACTAATTTCTGGAAGACCTTACCCAGTGCATGCATACACTTACTGGTCTTAACGTTTTGATTACAGTGGATAGTCAGTCTTGGAGAGTGGAACACAATAAATGATCTGTGTACTGTGTACCATCTTCTGACTCAGTCATATTCTTCCTGGTGATACTACCAAAAGCGCATGCTAATAGTACATTGAGAAATTGAGAAATTGTACTAATCATTTGGAGACATTCATATATCAGATATCGAAAGAAACTGAATCGCAATCGTGAGAAAAAGTGTTAAAATCTCCACTCGGCAATCCTAATTTAGATTTTATGTGGCTTCCTACTAATTGTACTAATCATTTGGAGAACTGCTTTATAAAATGGAAATATAAATTTTGCACACAGCTTTAGATTATGGGTTAAACTAGCACTTTTTACTACCCTAGGAACAATATAGCGAGTATACGCCAGGTTCATCTGGATGTACGTTCCCATAATGAACTCTTTGCACGGTAAGTAACTTCTGCATAGTCGAAGGCTGGACAAGTGGACCATCGTTGAGGTCATCAGTATTCCACAGCTCAGAATTTACATTCATATATCAGGTATCGACAGAAATTGAATCGGAATCGTGAGAAATAGTGTTAAAGTCTCCACTCGGCATCCTAATTTAGATTTAATGTGGTTTCCTCAAATCCAAGTCTGAAGTTGCAAGATTTACTTTGAAAATGACACGGTCACTTTCCTTCCTCATACTTGTCAGATTCATGACTTCGTCCTCGATTGGAAGTTAAATCCTGATCTCCCTCCTTTGACAACAAGAAGCTTAAAACCGGTGGAAAGGCCTATACCTTTTCCGTAGCACAAAAAAGCGCTTTATAAATACATTTATAAGCATTATCCAATATCTAATGCTGCATTTAACCATTCACATAGAAAACTGACTAGGTTGATGATAAATATCCTTGTGGCAATACAAGTACTCAAGCTCACAGAATTTACATCTGCTCCTTAATGTCAAGAAAGGCCACGTCCGGAAATGGTGTCAAAAGTCTTGAGCTAGAGAGCGTATTTACAAACGACGGTACGTTTGATATCCTGCAAAACATCTTCAGGACGGTTGTTTTTTCCGTCAGGAACTTCACTCCAAGACCGTGTATGTGGCGACTGACAGTTGGTGATTGAGTACTAATAGTGTCACTCTGAGTTATTGTTGCACTGGTTCTTTCTTTTGTACTGTACGAAACTAACATACATATCCGTATCTAAACAGGTGAATCGTCAAAAATGGTTCAAATGGCTCTGAGCACTATGGGACTCAACTGCTGAGGTCATTAGTCCCCTAGAACTTAGAACTAGTTAAACCTAACTAACCTAAGGACATCACAAACATCCATGCCCGAGGCAGGATTCGAACCTGCGACCGTAGCGGTCTTGCGGTTCTAGACTGCAGCGCCTTTAACCGCACGGTGAATCGTCAGTAGCAGTAAGTGATAATTGACCCTAACAGAAACAGTATCAACAGTACTGCATATCCAGTTTAGTTTCCATCATAATATTTTAAAAACAGCTCTTAAATATAGTTAAGTGACGCATTTGTACATTGCTTAATAACTACGTACTAAATACCAGGAAGCCCCTGGATCATACACCTAGCAAACGTCTGTAAACTGTTCTGAAAGAATCGTTGACGGAGGTCATACCAACTAAGAATATAAGTTATGCAAAAATTAATAAAATATATACCGAGATAGGGTAGCTAGTGATAAAATAATTAGCTCGTATTCAGGGAAGGCTGGATCCAAGTATCTGCGCTCCCATTATGATCTAGGGTTTAGTGGTTCTCTAAAAGCATTTCTGGCGAAGTTCAGATATTTACTGTAAGAAATCCACAGCCGATCTCGATGTTTGTATAATATGAGCTTGCGTAGTATATCTCTGCCCGCCCGGTTGGCCGTCCAGTCTAACGCACGGCTTTCCGGGCGGGAAGGAGCGCCTGGTCCCCGGCACGAATCCGCACGGCGGATTTGTGTCGAGGTCCGTCACCGGCCAGTCTGTGGATGGCTTTTAGGCGGTTTTCCATCTGCCTCGGCGAATGCGGGCTGGTTCCCCTTATTTCGCCTCAGTTACACTATGTCGGCGATTGCTGCACAAACAAGTTCTCCACGTACGCGTACGCTACCGTTACTCTACCACGCACACATGGGGGTTATACTCGTCTGTTGTGAGACGTTCCCTGGAGGGTCCACCGGGGGCCGAACCCCACAGTAACCCTGGGTTCGGTGTGGGGCGGCGGAGGGGTGAAGTGGACTGCGGTCGTCGTCGTGGGGTTGTGGACCACTTCGGCTGCGGCGGCGATGGAGTCTCTCCGTCGTTTCTAGGTCCCCGGTTAACATACAATACAGTATATCTCTAATGACTTCGTCTTAACGAGATGTGAGAGTGGAACCTTCCTTAATTTAGAGAGTTAAAGGGAAAAGAATTTTGGGCTTTGAAGCCGATCAACTCTGTTTATGGTTAGAACCATTTAACTGTTGTACACCTGTCTAAGAGTTTCAAAAGAATACGGGTTAATTGAAAATACAATCTGCACCCAAGGCGGTGTTGAGATGTATCCAGAATGTAACTGTGGAATACTAATTTAAGCACAGCAGAGAGGAATGTGACCTACACTCTAATCAGCCCAGGTGAGTGAACTTCATAAAAGCAGAACTAGCGCGCTGAAATAGACACAGAGTCCGAATACTATTGTTTAACTTTTCCTTTGCTCTTAATTGCGCTAGCCTTGTGAGTGGTGTGCTTTAACTTAATAACGTAATGCCATTCTTGTTTTGCGATGGTATAAACATTCGACTCTTAGCATACAGGTAAAATTGGAATTAAAGAAAGGAGAGGATAAAATAATCGTATGCTAGCATTTCGTATACAGGCTTCGAGAGGCTACTAGAGGCCGCCAAGTTTCACCCCATCCACCGGGTGAATTCGACAGTATTCTGCATCCTGTTTCTATATGACTGTGTGCAGATATCTGTAATTTAATCCAGTCAGTGTGTAAATAATCCTAGATGTTCCTATTTCTACGATATCTCATGCTTGCCTGCGAAATGAAGACCATGAACAGTTCCTCTAACAGATGTAGTACCACAGAATCAATTAGATGAACCAATGTCCACCACGAAGACAGGTTAAAGTACTGTAAAAGTCAGTTTACTGCAACTTATTTCTTATGGTTTAGCACACTAATAGGTATGGAGGCAACACGTGAAACGTATTGCCACCTGCTGCTTATTTATGCAATAAATTCATTCCAATATATTACAGTGTATTCATGCAGTAATGTTCTTAGGTTTGTCGGTATTTAGTTTAGATTCGAAGATTCGAAGTACGCATTCAGAGAGCATATCTGAAAAAAAAAATCACCTGAAGTATACTAGTCACTGTCGCCTTAATGTCAAACACAAAGGATGCCTATCAGAAAACATGCTGAACATTTGTATGTTCATCCAACAATTATTTTTCATTGCTGAGCATAAAATTCAGCATGCAGATTGGCTCTCTATACATTAAAGAAAAGAAAACTTGAGAGTTTCAAACGTGGACTGATGGTAGAAGTGTATATAGTCTTTGCCGTGAAAATGTTTGCGCCAATACGGTACTAGTTGACTAGTACGGATATGATTTCCCGTTCAGTCGAGCGAGGAGACCTTGTTGGTGAGTGTGCAGTTATTTCCAGTCATGCCGTGTTGTGCGAATATGAAGGAAGGTCAGTATTACCGTGAATCAGCTGCGTAGAATGTGGAATAGTGTGTAGTAATGATGATTTGATACGGAGGTTAAAAAAGTGTGCAATTTTCTTTCGTACAGGTTGGATCCCTATCCCTTTAATCATTATTTTATTTCACTCGTATTGTTATGCATGTGAAAAGCTTGGCATGTTAGCTTTAATTTTTGCAAATATATTGAACCTTAAAACAATGAAATTTCCTGCCAAAGGATATCGAAGAGACTCATTCATGGGCCATGGAATTCTCTAATTTCAGAATTACCTTTTTAACCCATAAAAATCTCAAAGTGAAATACTGTCACGGATTCGTGTTACCAAAATTCCACATTATTTATTCCAGACATCTGCTAGAGAGAGCCTGTGGCTGCTATTTGCAAGTAACAGCTTTTGCTACTTGGTAGCAGTAACCACTTGACGTCAGGCAGTTGGCAGAATGTTACGGTAGCTACTTTCTCTAGCAGCAGCTAGGAGAGGCTTTTAAACGGATCCGCCACGGATGCCTCAAGAGTAAAATTTAACTCGAATAAGTTTGATTTGAGAGAACTGTTAGTAAGTAGTTTAAAGATTTGGCTGCTTTTGCATCATTTAGTGTAAAACACGTTACAAAAATATAGTCTAGGGCTATTAATTTCTCCATAATCTAGCTAGTCTTCTGTAGACAGCTGTAGTTAAGTGAAATTGATAACTTTGCTTCTGAAAAAGTTCTCTTCAAGTAACACCATTCGACTGAAGTGATACGTACTACGTAGTGAAATCTCTAGAACCCACTTCTTTACAATACAAGGCTGCGGTCGAAACTGCGAAGCTCCACCTAGTCTTTTCTCTTGAAGCAGTCTACCCTACAAAAATAGCAGTTAAAGGAAACTACCCTTAGTTCAGTATACTTCCTAGCGGTAATCCTAATGTTGCTTAAATAGTTGACAAAGTATTCCAACCAACTGCTGATAGTCTTCTTAGTGATAGGTAAAAACGTATGACTGAACGGCGTACTGTTAATCAGATCTTGTTTGAAAGCAAAATGGTAATGGGGAAGAAAGATAATTGCAGTTCTCGATAGTAGGAACTTAAATTCTCGTCGCTTGTCTGCTGACATTAGTTTCGTGCATATCGTATGAAACTGAATAATAAAATTTCTAGCACATGCTAATGATGCTGGAAACGTCGACAGAACCCACAAAAATCTACTGAAGTTACTGGTATCTTAAGTCAAGGAACTTCTAAGATTTCCGACTTTTGACTCTGAAAGTAAATGTTACGGTTTTACGAATAACAAACCGTAGCTTCACAAAGGTTTCAAAGGAGTTTACTGTAATTTCTGATAGCTGCTGAAACATTCACGGTATCCAAATAGCTACAATAGTTAAGCGGAAAAACAATTATTTTTCGGCTTTGGTATAACTGGTTGCACATGACGTAAATTTCCTTCTCAATGATTTGTGATTGTGCAAATAAGATGGTTACAGCTAAAGTTCGCAGAAATCATTGACAAGGAAATTGGCGACGTGCAGGTATACGGTAGGAACTTTGGTGCATCACTACTAATCACTGCAGACTCTTCAGACGCCTCCAGTGCGACTGCTTGGAACCTAAGCAGGCTAATAGGTTCGAACGCTCCACTGGTACAAACGCTGGAAAATAACTTTTCCCGCTTAACTATTAAGTTTTTGGATACCGTCAGTGTTTCAGCAGCTTTAAGAAATTATAGTAAAATCCGTTGAAATATACATAAAGCTACGGATTGTCATTCGTAAAACGTTAGCGTTACTTTTGCAACAAGTGGTTCAGAGACTATAGGCAAACTTAAATCTGCCGTTATGGCATAGTGATAGTGTGAGATTAATGAGCATGTCATTAACAATATCTAAAGAAGCAAATTCGTAAAATAGCTCTGGTGTATTTCATACAGTACAGTTAATCTTTTGTATCTGTATAACAGTAACAGTAAAACATCGTTAGTAGCTTTGATATGAAACGTCACATGTAAGACACATGCTCTGGGATTCTGTGAAACTACTGTAAAATACTTCTTCTATAGGCGCTTGGGCTGCAGCAGGTTTGCACGAGGTCGAAGTGTACAGCACTACTTGGCGAAAGTTTGCAGCGGAGTTCATAGGAACATTCCTGTTGGTCCTTGTAGGATGTGGCTCTACCACTGTAGCTTGGTCTGAAGGATACAAGCCAACAACTGTTCAAATTGCACTGGCCTTCGGGCTGATTGTTGCATGTGTTGTTCAGGTGAGTAAAAGGTTTTTATTAATATACTTAAAGCCAATTGCTATATCCAGTGCAGTGAATATACTGTTCAGAGATTTGTAATGGCAATTTCACTGGAAAAGTGTGCATTCTTGAGCTTAGCTATCATTTCTTGCTGTTAAGCAAGAATATAGACGTAATTGGTATATTGTGAAGCTTTAGTTCAAAAATTACATTTAGCCTCCCTGAAACTATCAGACAAATCAGTTCGTCGGAAAATAATTTGCCGTAACTACTTGCTTTTGGGACAGATACGTTCTTTTCATGCTCATTCTGCCATCTGAAGTCTTCGGCAGTTACCTTAGCCATTTTATTTACCAGCTACCGATTTGGCAGTTACTTTGCCTTTCGGAATAAATATCAGTTATTGGTGGTAAGATCTTAGGGGACCAAACTGCTTAGGTCATCGGTCCTACTTAATCTAACTTACTATAACTTAATCTATGCATAACATGCACACGCGTTTGCGCATGGGAGGACTCTAATCTCCGACGGGGAGATAAGAAGCCCTACCCCGCGCGGCTATTCAGTTATCTACTTCTGTGACGTAGATACGCAATTTATTGTAAACGTATTTCACTCCCGTTTCAGAAGCTTTGTCGATGAGGTGTGACGCTATGAACAATCCGAGAAATCAGAATTTTGTGTGTGTGTGTGTGTGGGGGGGGGGGGGGGGTGCGGCGAGGGGCGCAAGTTACAGTATGACATAAAACATTTACAAAAAATACTGTGCTGCTCATTCGTCAGGAGATCGTCAAAATAGGTGAATGCGTAACAGTAAACTGAACTAACATTTACAGAATTAACCGTTAGAATGAAAGTTATGCACTTGTAATATATTTCATACACAAAATACCTAATCTTTGTTTGGGACAGTGCTGTCAACTGAACTATAACACGTTGATTTTCTGGTCTAACAGCCCCTATTAAGGTATTTATCTATAGTGGGAGGAATTGCCCATCAGTCAGTTTTTAAACTGTGGTTTATCTGAAACAGTTACATCGCCAATTTGTCTAAGTGAATGCCCTAAACAAATGTTTGCCAAAAGGTCTTCCGTAGGCTGAAATACGTAAGCAAAATAACTGCAAGAATCTTCCTGAATTTAGTCTTAATACGTCCGGATTTTATTCAAATGAATGTATGCCAGGCAAAACTATTTGTCAATACTTACGATTGGATTCTTTCTTCTATGACGTGAAGACGTCAGTCAATGTAACGTCAGGGTATAGGCTTCTGTTCCACTTACGTAGTATACTCAGCATGCACTTACATATCAGTGCCCGAAGCTGAAATAGCCTATGTTTTGGAGGAACCTATCATTTGTTATATAGTTCTGATACTAACACTTGCAATTGAGTGTGAATGATCAACTCTCGTCACATTCATCGTAATGATGCACCCTCTAAAAATACAAAACTGCCGCGTCACGGGGTTAGACGAGTGAATCGCAATCCTAAGGTAAAGGACGAAATAAACGGTTGTGGGCAGGGGCATACTCGAAACGAGCCGTGTGGCCATAAAATTTAGCTAATAAAAGCTTTTACTGAGTGTTTACTAAATATTTAAATTTTCCCGGAATCATAACTCCTAAGGACCTTCCGTAACATTGCACTAAGTGCAATCCATCTGGATAGACTAGAAATTGAAACACTATGGTTGTTTCATGCTCAAATCGTAGTCGGGCAAGCTATTGTTCAGTGTACGGAGAGATGATAGTTGCTGCGCAAGAGGTCATACCAGCAAATTGGGTGGTAGAAAAGTTACCAGCGAAAATACTGACTCTTACTGGTATTCTTAGCGGCTGTCCTCACGCTTGCTGTTATGGGCTATCCAGAACAAAAATTTCCCTGGCAGTCGAATTTGGATCACACTTCGTGAGCGTTACACGGTAAAAGTCAGTTGTAATTGTTGACCCACGTTCATCTTAAGTCAATCATTGTACAGCACTCGGCGGAGAGTAAATAGAACCAGTACTGGTGTTTGTCCTATACCATTTGTGAATAGGGGGAAAATTAGCTTAAGACACTGCACATACTTACCTATATCTCATTATTTTAGTGAAAATTTGTTTTGACCAGGAAAGTTGTGGAGTGGTTTTGATTTCTTCAATTCTGTTTTCTGGGGTGCTAAACCGAAATGAAGTTTGCCAGCAAAATTGCATGACCTTGAAAAAATGCAAAAACATTTTTTTGGCCGTTTCTTGCTTGTAACTAGGAGGTCATATTTACATAAATAACCTACCTATTCGAAATGAGTGCATAAAATGTCCTAGAAATGCCGCTATTAAGGTCTTTTCACCCACGAGCCGTCGTGCCCAAGCGTTAGTTGAAAACTGACGTATTTCTGTTCTTCCCTCTGCAGAAACTCACTTTTCCGCTCCACAACTCGAATTTATTTTTAAAGGCTGTCAGTTAATTCCTCCAGTTCTCTTCACATACCAACTTTATATCGCATATGCAAAGGTGTCATTATTTCACAAATTACATAATGTAAAAGTTAGACAAATCAGACATTGTACTAGCTGTGACAAGAAATTTGGAATTTCAACGAAAAATCGTGGAAAAGTATTCATATTAAATTACATGATTACGTAAAAATAATTTGGGCAAAAATGTACCGTCGTTTAGAGGGTCCTAGCTCAGGTTCTTCTAAGGCAGTGGGTCTCGGCAAAGGTTTGGGTTGTTGCGTCAGCATCGGGGCTTCTTAATCCAGGAAGTAAGACAGTGAGAAAAGCTTGATCATCTCAAGGAGGGAGGATTACGAAAAAGATGACGTATCTTCCTCTTCGTGCAAGTGTCTTTACTTGCACTCGGTCTCCTTCAGCCAGTTAAGCTAGACCAGTGCTGTCTTACTGGGGCTGGACATTCACTCTTCTCTTCGCACGATGTGAAAATCTGGGAGCAATTGTTAGCTTTCCTGCCTCCACAAGTGCATTGACAGCCTTCTTCACCAATTACAAGTAATGGCCAGTGTAGTCAGTGCAGGGCTCAGTTAGTTGCACTGGCAAGAGACCACTACTTGTTTTCAACACCACTCGTTTTGTTCAGTGTTGTTCGACCGGATAACCACTGCTCCACGTGAAAGTAAACTCTGAATGTTGTCATGCAGTAGCTTCGGTCGGAGGTGGTGAGGCAATATTGGTTTCACTTTGGTGCGTTGAAGATACGTATTGCCTGCATTCCAAATCATTCACTTTAGTCGCATGTCCTTCCCCATACAGAGCCACGAGAAACAAATTTCCTCCTCCCACAATCTCGTTCTGGTGTGCCGTTCGGGGCGCCAAAGTGAGAGCGGCCTCAAAGTGCTAGATGTGTATCGTACTTTTCAGTTACCAGCGAAAACTGACAGGGGTGAATGTGTAACAAAAGTCGCTTGTGTGGAAAAGTTCTCGAACCAGCCATGTTGAAGGTATGGAATGTAAAATGAAGACGTAGACGGAATCACATTTGCTTAGAACTTAAATACAAAGTGAATTTAGAAACGGTTCTTCTCGTCTATTACTGGAGCTTCCATAACGGATAACACATTCTACATTGTATTCAACGTAAAACTAGGAGGAATTCACTAAGTTACAGCTGATAATAATAGGTTTGGAATGGAAAGTGTTTTAAGGAGACAGCCGACACACGTCAGTTCTCAATTAGCGCTTGAGCCCAGTTTGTCGGAGATATAAAAGTAGTGAAATACGTAGGAAATTTTGTACACTTAAATTCTGAATAGAAGTTTTTTACCAGAAGTTGGTAGTTTGAGTTATACGCAACAAGTGCCCAAAATGGTACCTTATTGCATTTACAGTGTTGCATCACGAAATTTTTTGGCAAACATTATATTCGGATGCAGCACCTAAAAATAGAAGAAAAAATTTGCCACTTGGGGCAGTTTTTAACAAAAATTTACTGTTACCTTGATATACACGATGGTGGCAGCAGCCTTTCGTGAATACAGGTTCTTTGAATTTATCTAAAGAGGTTTGGCATGAGCTACGTGGTTCTAAGGAGTCCCATTTAAATTAGCAAGAAAAGTTGCTTTCCCCCTCACATTGTGCCTTTAGACGTTCTTGTGGCCAGATTCTGTCTGGGTTGCTTTTTCCTTTACCTGTCACCTTAACTGTCACGATCTTTTCTAACTTTGACTTGACTGTGTAGTTGCTTTCTACCATTTTGCGTATCATGAAATGGGCTAACGACTTAGTAGCAAGTCCCTTTAAACATATAACCTTTCCATGGTTTACAAATATCTCCTGTGAAAATGTGGTGCATTTCTCGTCATACCATAGCCCATACTGACGTCTGCTTCGGGACCCAGTACAAGGATGTGGTTGCAGTCCTGTTCTGGGAATTCCCTTTCTTAAAGGCGTGCTTTTATGCACCATGTGGCTACTAAAAACTAGCTTCCTGCAGAAGCTTGACCCCCACTTGTCAACATCTTTAGTTGTAAATTCCACTCTTCCATATATACAGGACCATAGTCTTGCCTGGATTCTATGGTTGATAATTTATGGCTCGGCTCCGCCTTGTTGAATTGCTGTACCACTCCTGTAGTCTCCCAGCCGAAGTTAGGTTCTTACTTCGTCAGAGGGTACAAAGTATTGATGACTTAAGCGATCATTATCCAATAGTTTCCTCACACTCCAACTTTGCTTTTTTTGTGTAAACGGTGCATCGCCTCGCTGACACCCTCCAGCAGAATTACCAGCTGAAATGCACCTCTAACTTGTGCCAGGAGCTCCACATAACCTGCTGTTCCGCATATCCTGTCTAGTACACTACCCAGATAACGAATTAATCTGGTTAAAGATCACAGTTACTCCCATGACCATTCAGTGTCCAATTGTTTTGCAAGATTATCAGGGTGCTACTGCTACTTACACTGATCAGCCAGAACATTGACCATCTACCTAATAGTATGTCGACATTTGGTACAGATAGCAGCAGCGCCGCTTCGTGGCATAGTAGTGAGGCCTTAGCAAAATGAATTTGGCACCACATCTGTGCACATACCATTCCCGTGAATTATAGGGAAGTGGGGCACATTAAATATCAGATGTGTTAGTGGGTTTAAATCTGGCGAGTTGGGGAGGGCGTCAGCACATTAGAGCTCACCACTGTTCTGTGAACCACTCAATCACAATCCTGCCTTTGTGATATGGCGCATTATTCTGCGAAAACTGCACTGCCATCGGAAACATGATCCTCTTGAAGGGATGAACATGGTCTGCAGCTAGTGTACAAGACTGCTCAGCTGTCATGGTGCCTTGCACGACCTCCACTGGACCCATGGATGCCCATGTGAATGTTCCCCAGGGCATAAGAGTTGCTTCCAGCTTGTTTCCATCCCACAGTACAGGCGTGAAGGAGCTGTTCCCCCAGAAGATGGATTCGTGCCCTCCCATCAGCATGATAAAGGTATCGGGATTCATCAGACCATGGAATGCTCTATCATTGTGCCAACGTCCAGAGTGGATGGTTACATGCCCATTTCAATCGCAGTTGCAGATGTAGTGCAACACTGGCACATGCATGGGTCGTTAGCTGTGGAGGCTCATCATGAGTTATCTGTGCTTTATGCTCACGCATACTTGTCTGCTGACCGGCATTAGTCTGAAGTTAGGTCCACCACAGTTCGACGCCTCACCTGTTTCACCAGTCCGGCCAGCCTATGGCCTCAGACATCTGTAATGTGGGTTAGCCATGCTACTGCACGTCTGGACATGGTTTCACAATGGTTCTGCCACGTGTGGAGCACACACTGCAGCACTCGTCAAGTTGTGCAGTTTCAGAAACGCTTGTGCCGAACCTGTGCGACATATCTGCCCTCGACCTTCACCATGTGTGTGTGTGTGTGTGTGTGTGTGTGTGTGTGTGTGTGTGTCTCTCTCTCTCTCTCTCTCTCTCTCTCTCGCGCTCTCGGTCCCCTGCGGGGAATGAATGTGCAGACTGTTCAGTTAGAGAAGTAAACACTAGGCCAACATTCACTTTGACCACCCAGCTTATTTGGATATGGAACATCTGGTTGGTTATCGCTCCTCTAATAAACTCAACGTCAAGGAGACCAATGCTGCATAACACTTCTTACGTACCTCCAAGAAGCAATCCACAGTCTTTGCAGACAGTAGCTCATGTCCTGGTGGAATGGTTCCTCCTCCTGCCTATCCATGCTAAGACTGGTCTTCTGGACTCTACCTCTAATGGACTGACGAACACGCTGTTCAGCCCCGTAACAAGCAAACAAGTGAGCAACCAGCCAACCGTTTCCCACGCATTTAGTTACATTGGCTGTGCAGTAGTAGTTTCATTGACTTTGTTAGATAGTAAATTGTATTCTTTCGGTTCAGGATCTCTCATGTGGAATGACTTTGAGTTAACATATCAGTTCAGTCCGTTTAACATAAGGAGATCAGGTCACGACTTGATTAGTCATTTTTACAGTTCAAATTTAGGATGACCATCCTGTTCTAATGGCACGTAGAGCTCTTCAAAAGAAGAGCTGAGACAACGCTCTTCGTGAGACACTTGCAATGGGTAGTTAGCATTATCTAACAAATGCTTGATTTTTGAAGTCATCTGAAGCATTTTGTACAGGGGCTCGTGCAACAAGTTTGCTCACAGTTGAGCTAGTACTGCTGTTAACATATATTGTAATTATGCAGATATTGCAATAAAGGTAAACAGACAATATTTCATTATTCACATGTTTGTGATAGGAGGCAGATGAAATGACTTGAACATTTTGTGCAAAGAAAAGCTCGAACTTAGATGGCTTGCACCCTCGTAAGTTAATATCAGCAGGAAATTACAAAATAAGGTGGTAGCGAGCTATGAATGAATGATACATGGTGTTACAGTGCCTGGGCCATGTGAGCGGCGCGCATGTAAACCCAGCAGTAACGGTGGGCCTGTTGTCAGCCGGCCAGGTTCTCCTCCTGAGGGCCGTGATGTACATAGCGGCCCAGTGTGCTGGCGCAATCGCTGCTGCTGTTGTCCTCAAGGTAAGAAAACAGCTGTCTGGATATTCACATTAACAGATTAGATTAATTAGTACTTGTTCCATAGATCATGAATACGACACTTCGCAATGATGTGGAACGTGTCACGTTAATAAAAGGTATCTATACAAGACTACATTACACAAAATATTACATGACACTTAATAGCCGACCGGGTGACCGAGTGGTTCTAGGCGCTACAGTCCGGAACCGCGTTGCTGCTACGGTCGCAGGTTCGAATCCTGCCTCGGGCATGGATGTGTGATGTCCTTAGGTTAGTTAAGTTTAAGTAGTTCTAAGTTCTAGGGACTAATGACCTCAGAATTCCCATATTGCTCAGCCATTTGAACTATTTTGACACTTGATATTTTGTTGGGTGGAGGGTGGGGAAATTACCCACTTACTATAGCCAAAAATTCATCTGAGTAAGATTTGCCATTCAGAGATTAATTTCCTTTTAAATGATATATGGCTATCTGTCACTCTTGAAGCTATTAGGTAAGTGACCAAAGAGTTTTGTGGCAGCATAATTTTCCCCTTTCTGAGCCATGTTGGATTTAAACTTGAGTAGTGAAGATCCTCTCTCCTAGTGTTGTAGCCATGTACACTGCTATTACTTCTAAATTCTTTCGGATTGTTAATAGCAAATTTCATAAGCGGAATATACGTATTGAGGCTACAGTGAAGATCCCTGGCTCTTTAAATAAGTGTCTGCAGGATGATTATTCTTATTACACGCTTTTGTTCAATGAACACTTTTACTCAATGAGCTACCCCAGAATATGCCATACGAAAGGAGAGAACGAAAATAGGCGTGGTAAGCTGATTTACTGAGACGTATATCGTCAAAAACTTGCAATGACTGTAATAGCACAAGTAGCTGAATTTAAACGTTTCAGCAGATCTTCAGTGTTTACCCAGTTAAACCCCTTAATGCATACTCCTAGAAATTTTGAATATTCTACCTTAGCTACCGATTTCTGATCGAAGTCTATATTAATGGTGTTACTCCATTTATGAAATTTGTTATTAACAATCCAAAAGAATTTAGAAGTAATAGCAATGTACATGGCTACAACACTAGGAGAGAGGATCTTCACTACTCAAGTTTAAATCCAACATGGCTCAGAAAGGGGAAAATTATGCTGCCACAAAACTCGTTGGTCACACACACACACACACATGTATATATATATATATATATATATACACTCCTGGAAATGGAAAAAAGAACACATTGACACCGGTGTGTCAGACCCACCATACTTGCTCCGGACACTGCGAGAGGGCTGTACAAGCAATGATCACACGCACGGCACAGAGGACACACCAGGACCCGCGGTGTTGGCCGTCGAATGGCGCTACCTGCGCAGCATTTGTGCACCGCCGCCGTCAGTGTCAGCCAGTTTGCCGTGGCATACGGAGCTCCATCGCAGTCTTTAACACTGGTAGCATGCCGCGACAGCGTGGACGTGAACCGTATGTGCAGTTGACGGACTTTGAGCGAGGGCGTATAGTGGGCATGCGGGAGGCCGGGTGGACGTACCGCCGAATTGCTCAACACGTGGGGCGTGAGGTCTCCACAGTACATCGATGTTGTCGCCAGTGGTCGGCGGAAGGTGCACTTGCCCGTCGACCTGGGACCGGACCGCAGCGACGCACGGATGCACGCCAAGACCGTAGGATCCTACGCAGTGCCGTAGGGGACCGCACCGCCACTTCCCAGCAAATTAGGGACACTGTTGCTCCTGGGGTATCGGCGAGGACCATTCGCAACCGTCTCCATGAAGCTGGGCTACGGTCCCGCACACCGTTAGGCCGTCTTCCGCTCACGCCCCAACATCGTGCAGCCCGCCTCCAGTGGTGTCGCGACAGGCGTGAATGGAGGGACGAATGGAGACGTGTCGTCTTCAGCGATGAGAGTCGCTTCTGCCTTGGTGCCAATGATGGTCGTATGCGTGTTTGGCGCCGTGCAGGTGAGCGCCACAATCAGGACTGCATACGACCGAGGCACACAGGGCCAACACCCGGCATCATGGTGTGGGGAGCGATCTCCTACACTGGCCGTACACCACTGGTGATCGTCGAGGGGACACTGAATAGTGCACGGTACATCCAAACCGTCATCGAACCCATCGTTCTACCATTCCTAGACCGGCAAGGGAACTTGCTGTTCCAACAGGACAATGCACGTCCGCATGTATCCCGTGCCACCCAACGTGCTCTAGAAGGTGTAAGTCAACTACCCTGGCCAGCAAGATCTCCGGATCTGTCCCCCATTGAGCATGTTTGGGACTGGATGAAGCGTCGTCTCACGCGGTCTGCACGTCCAGCACGAACGCTGGTCCAACTGAGGCGCCAGGTGGAAATGGCATGGCAAGCCGTTCCACAGGACTACATCCAGCATCTCTACGATCGTCTCCATGGGAGAATAGCAGCCTGCATTGCTGCGAAAGGTGGATATACACTGTACTAGTGCCGACATTGTGCATGCTCTGTTGCCTGTGTCTATGTGCCTGTGGTTCTGTCAGTGTGATCATGTGATGTATCTGACCCCAGGAATGTGTCAATAAAGTTTCCCCTTCCTGGGACAATGAATTCACGGTGTTCTTATTTCAATTTCCAGTTAAAAAACCCTCCTGATAACCAAACTGACATGTTAAATTTGTTCCGTAGGTGTGAACCTACTGTACAATACATGACATCAAGAATTTAGGATAAGGCAGTCAGAAGGGAGGTTGGGCAGTAGTTATGACGTATCCCCTTTTTTATGCAGTGGTTTACCAAATGGCATACCTCAATCTGGGAAAACACCCTGCTTTGAGAGATATTACATATGTAGCTAAGACTCCCACTGATCACTTGGGAACAAGCTTTTATTATCCTCCTGGAAATGCCATCAATTCCATATGAGCTTTTATTCATCATCTTCCTAATTTCAGGAGAGGTGGGTGGAATTTCAATTGTATCAGATTGTGTGGGTAAGGCCTCTTCCATTAACTGCCTTGCTTCTTCTAATGAGCATTTAAATCCTATTTTCTCTACAACATTTAAAGAATGATTATTCAAAATGTTTTCGACTTCCGGCTTTGTCGAATTTCCATTTGCTTTGATGGTAATGCCATCATCCTGTACTCTTGGTTGCCCTGTCTCCCTTGTAATGATATTTCAAATTGTTTTGATTTTGTTATCATAGGTATTAATCTGACATGATGCACATGCTTCTGGACTTTTTAATAACCTTTCTTAATGTAGCACAGTAGTTTTTATAATATTTGGGAGTTTCTGGGTCGTTAAGAATAAGAAAGAGTAGCTAGTTCCCTTTTGTGGTTAAGATACTTACATTCCTTTAGTAAGCCAAGGTTTTTGCATGGTTTCTTATGAGATTAACTCCTTTCTTGGGGAAACAGTTTTCAGATTCTCTTAAGTTTATGATAAAAGTAATATTTTAAATTAGTATTGGGTTCCTTATACACCTCATCCTAGTCAAACTGCTGGAGATTTCCCCTGAAATTTCTAATTGTTGAGTCATTAGTTGAACGCACCACTGTGGAAGGTAGTTTTGAATTAATGAATTGAGCTGTCATATACTGTAACTACCTGAGAACCATGATCAGAAAGGCCATTCTCAACAAAACAAGAATTTTTTGAACTTACCTTGGCCTATAGAAGTGTTACCTATCAGTGTGCTGCTGTCCTTTACTACCTCAGTAGGAAAATTACTGACAGATGTCAAATTGAAAGAACCGAGCAAGACTTCCAGGTCATTCTTACTATTACTCTTTCAGTGAATCAACATTGAAGTCCCCCACAAAAAATTTGCTTTCCCCTATCTGACACATAGCACAACATGATATCAGTTTTCCAGGAATGAGCATCCTGAAGGGGACCTATATACTGTTAAAATTATAAGAGAGCCCTCCTTCAGTTAATGTTCACAGGCAAATGCTTCTATAGGTTGCTCTACACACAACTTTTTGTCTCTATGCTTTTTACACAGTGATAACTTTGACATATATGGCAACTTCTCTCACCTTATTCTCTCTACTCGTATGTGCAGCTAGTTTATAACCACTGATATTTACCTTTTACATATCAGACACAACGGGATGCTCAGATAGGCATAGTATATATATTACTTTATCAGATTCAATGTCATCTAAACAAACCAGGAGTTCATCTACTTTATTCGATCCTGGAACATTTTGGTGAAAAATGGTAACATTTTTACTTTTTTGAGAATCTTCTTCTTTAATCCAATATTTTGGTTAAATATAGTAACATTATTTACTTTTCTGTCGTGAGTCTTAAGAGTTTCGGACCTCTTTAGCACCTGCCTGAATTTCTCATTGGACACTGATATTAGTCTAAAGAAGAGGTACATCCATGAGTACTAGTGGTCCCCCATTATGGATTTCGCTAACAACCCTGCCAGTTTACCCTTCCCTTCCCTTTCCTATTGGTATGTAAGCCATGCCTTGTGAAATCCCCCTCCTATCAATAGCCTCGAGAGGAATCAATCGGATGTCTGACAGTGGCCGCCCTACGCAACCGATCAACTCCATATTTACCCTCCTGACAGCGGTTCAACTGGGGCTGATCATGCCACCCGAAATCAGGCACCAGCCCAACATTCGTATGGGTCGTTGCAGAGGCTGTTTTCACCAGGTCACATTCAATACTGTAACCCTGATCCCTATCAATACTGTGTCCCACTCCACCAACTATCACATGATCCTGCTTTCAGAAACCTTTGCAAAAGGAACCTGGCTAAGACATGCACTTGGCTTGAAAAAGTTTGTGACTTGGTACCTGTCACCTAATTTTTCCTGCAAGATCTGGCCCACACCTTCCATGGCTGCTACCTAGCAACATAACTTTCCTCGTACTTTCTACTTTTCTTGAAACAGTTGGTTTCCTAGTGAGATTGTTGCACCTTAACTACATCTACTTCTACTGGAGCTTCTTCCTTACTTAACTGTGGTAGCGAGGCAAATCTATTGGTTGTGCCAATTGGGAAACTGACTGTTCTCTTTGTGGCCCTTGTTCCCAGCTACCATTTTCCACCGCTGTTTACCCTCCTCCCCCCTTAACCTCTTCAGTTCCTCCCTCGCTCTGTCCAAATCAGCCTGAAGGGCTCTAATTTTCTCCTCCTGTTCGGCTATACTCCTATCTCTTGAGCAAACCCTGCAAAAGAATGGAAGAGTCTAGTTTGCTTGCGCAATTCCCACGCCGCTACAATTTCCCCAATGAAACCACCTGTCACAATAGCTGCACAAAACCCCTGAACCAACTTTCCTACTGCAACTCACATACTTAGTATCCATGATAGTTTGGAAATTAGTTAAGATTTACTAAGTGATAACGATAATATATTAAATATAGATGTAAAAGGACACATAAATGTTTTGCAAACTAATATGTAAGTAAACTATTAGCAAATGAACTGAAATTTGTGGTATAACGCTAAATATGCATGTTCAAAAATTAGGCCGAAACAGTCAAATGTAACCAAAACGAACTTTTTGATTACTGGAAGAATACGCAAATAAAAGAAAAACCTTTAATGGCAAACTTGAGGAACACACTAATAAACGTATTTAAGTGTTCAACTGAAATTAATTACAACCCAAATTACCCCCCCAGGGGATCCACAACTCTTTTGTGGATACGTGCGTAGCGAGCACGGGACCCCGAGCTGATGTGGCCTTCCTTCCTTTCCGGGCTGCATACCTTCCCTTTCCGCATCCTTCCCCATCCCCCATCTTCGCCCCCCCTCTTCACCTCTGGCTCTTTCTTTCCCTTTCTCTGGGGTTATGGTTTGCGCCTACGTCCGGAGACGGACGCTTGTAAATATACTACATTCTTCGCCTTCCTTCCTTCCTTGCTTGTAAGTCTTCATCCTTCCCTTGTCCTTCTCTTTTCCTTACCTCTTCTCTCTACCTTCTCCGCTGCGGCGTTTGAGACCTCTCTTCTTTCCTTTCCATTTCTCTTTCTTCCTCCCTGTGCGTGTCTGAAGGCCAACCCACGCACTTCCATGTGTAGCCGGTGACGGGGTAACGCGTAATTCCCCGCCCCGGGTAGACAGGTAGGACACGTACGTACCCCCTGGTAACGGCCAGGCCCAGGGAGGGGTGATTACCCGAGCTGATACCTTCCGAAAGTGCCGATTGGTCCCTCCGTCCGTTTGTCGGGAGGTGTGACCTGAGGTGTGAACAATCACCTAAGGCGGGAGTGCCCTCAGAGAGGGCCCCCACAAGGGAGGAGCGCGCCATCGGAGACGCCGGTAATCATGGGGGATTCTTACGCAATGGTTTCCTCACGTTCCACTATGTCTGCTCACAAACGTAAGTTCACTGAGTCTCAACCACAGTCAGTTCTTCCATCGTTGCCACAGTTCCTTGTTGTTTCTCGGTCTGACGAAGGTCACGACTTCTCAACGGTCAACCCTTTCATTATTCAGAAAGGTGTCGACGCAATTGCAGGTCCTGTAAAGTCTTGTTCCAGATTACGGAATGGCACCCTGTTGTTAGAAACAGTCAGTGCCCTCCAGGCACAAAAATTGCTGCGTACCTCACTACTACACACCTTCCCTGTCCGGGTGGAACCGCACCGTACCTTAAATTCCTCGCGTGGAGTCGTTTATACACGCTCCCTCGATGGACTGTCTGACGAAGAAATTCAGCACTACCTGTCTGACCAGGGCGTAACGGCTGTTCATAGGGTTATGAAAAGGGTTGACACGAACATCATTCCAACCCGCACTGTCTTCTTGACATTTGACAAAGTTCAACTACCATCGAAAATCAAAGCCGGCTATGAGATAATTTCCGTTCGCCCTTACGTGCCGAACCCTAAGCGTTGCTATCGGTGCCAGCGGTTCAATCACACCAGCCAGTCCTGTTCCAATCCAGCCAAATGTGTTACGTGTGGCAGGGATGCCCATGAGGGTGCTTGTCCACCTCCATCCCCTCGCTGCATCAACTGTATGGGTGACCACGCCGCTTCCTCTCGAGATTGTCCCGTTTTTAAAGACGAAAAGCTCATCCAGGAAATTCGAGTAAAGGAAAAGGTGTCGACCTTTGCTGCTCGAAAATTATTCGCCAGTCGACAGCCCACCGTGCCTCAGAAAGGAAAATACAGCACTGTCCTTGCTTCTCCTCGGCCAACAAAGGAGGCGGCCACGCAGACTTGCGACCTCACCTTTAGTGCCACGGTCGTCAGATCGGCCAGCGCAAAGATCGCCCGTTCAACCTCACCACTTTCGCCTGCCCACTCTCTGGTTCACCCTTCGTCGAGTTCTGCTAAATCTCGAGCCCCAAAGTCAGACACCAAGACTTCGAAAAAAGAGCATACTCGTGAAGAGTTTTTACGTACGGCAACTTCGCAACCATCGGTTCCTCCTTCCTCTAGACATCATACTTCCAAGAAGGCTACAAAGAAACCCAGTTCCTCTCCTTCTCCGCCAAGGCGTGTCCCATCTACAGCACCACCTGGCGGAAGTCGCCCTCGGCCGTCTTCTGTGTCGCCGAGGCGCACTGCTGGCGGCCGATCAACCGCCCGGTCGCTGGTGGCAGGAGCTGCTCCTGACCAACCTATGGATCAGGATCTTCTGCCTTCGGCTGAATGCCATTCCGTGCTGTCGGTCGCAAGCTCAGAGCAGTCGTTGAGTTGACAGCGACCTTGGTCACATTCCTCCATTTCCAGTTCACCCTATGTCCATTATCCACTGGAATATCCGGGGTATTCGAGCCAATCGGGATGAATTGTCGATCCTCTTACGATCCTACTCGCCGGTCACCTTTTGTCTTAAGGAAACAAAGCTGCGTCCCCATGACTGCTTTGTTCTCCCTCATTTTCAGTCCGTCCGATATGATCTCCCCTCTGTTGAAGGCACTCCAGCACATGGAGGACTCATGATTCTTCTCCATGAAACTCTCCGTTATCACCCAATCCATTTAAACACTTCCTTCCAAGCTGTCGCCGTCCGTCTTTCCCTTTCCGGATACACGTTCTCTCTTTGTACTGTATACATTCCATCGTCCACACCAATGGCACGAGCTGATCTCCTCCATCTTCTTGGTCAGCTTCCACCCCCATATTTGCTGGTTGGGGACTTCAATGCCCACCACCCGCTTTGGGGATCTCCACATCCTTGTCCACGTGGCTCACTATTGCTAGACGTCTTCCACCAAGCAGATCTAGTTTGCCTCAACACTGGGGTCCCTACGTTTTTGTCTGCCTCCACGACAAATTTATCTCATTTGGACCTTGCGGTCGGTACTGTTCCACTAGCTCGGCGCTTCGAATGGTTCGCCCTTGATGATACACACTCGAGTGACCACTTTCCATGTGTCCTTAGACTGCAGCCTCAACAGCCATATATGCGCCCGCGACGCTGGAAGTTTGCTCAAGCCGATTGGACACTTTTTTCGTCTCTAGCGACATTCGATGACCGTCACTTTCCCAGCGTCGACGATGAGGTCACACATATTACCGACGTTATTCTTACAGCTGCGGAACATTCAATACCACGCACCTCCGAATTGCCCCGGCGCCCCCCAGTTCCTTGGTGGAACGAGGCATGCCCTGTTGCACTACGTGAGCGGCGACGTGCTCTCCGCGTTTTCCGCCACCATCCTACTTTGGCCAACTGTATCCGCTATAAGCAGCTCCGAGCGCGATGCCGTCGTGTCATCCGCGATAGCAAGAAGGCAAGCTGGAAATTCTTTATTAGCTCATTTAACACCTTCACTCCCTCCTCGGAAGTTTGGAGTCGGCTTCGACGGTTCTCAGGCGCGCCTGGTTTCTCCCCGGTCTCTGCTCTGGGCTCACTGTCGCGCATGACACATTAGTGGACCCCGTCGCAATTTCTAACTCGTTGGGTCAGCACTTTGCCGAGATTTCGAGCTCTTCAAATTACCCGCCAGCGTTTCTCCCGAAGAAACGTGCAGCGGAAGTGCGACCTCTTGCTTTCTCCTCTCAAAATCGCGAAAGCTACAATACTGTTTTCTCCTTGCGGGAACTCCAACATGCACTCTCTTCTTCTCGCTCCTCCGCCCCAGGACCAGATGGTATCCACGTCCAAATGTTGCTACATTTATCAACCCATAGTATGCGTTACCTCCTTCGCCTTTATAATCGAATTTGGACCGACAGTACTTTTCCCAGACTATGGCGGGAAGCTATCGTCGTTCCTGTTCCGAAACCTGGAAAGGACAAACATCTCCCCTCTAGCTATCGCCCCATTTCTCTCACGAGTAGTGTCTGTAAGGTTTTGGAGCGTATGGTGAATTACCGTTTAGCGTGGTGGCTGGAATCCCGCAGTCTTTTAACACCTGCCCAATGCGGATTACGGAAGCATCGTTCTGCAGTTGACCATCTTGTTGCTCTCTCCACTTACATCATGAACAATTTTCTCCGGAAACGCCAAACGGTAGCAATATTTTTTGATCTGGAGAGAGCATACGATACCTGTTGGAGGACATGCATCCTCCGCACACTGTTCTCTTGGGGCTTTCGAGGTCGGCTGCCCCTTTTTCTTCGCGAATTTATGGCAGAGCGCACATTTAGGGTGCGGGTGCACACTACTCTCTCCCGTACTTTCTGCCAAGAAAACGGGGTACCCCAGGGTTCGGTGCTGAGTGTTGTACTGTTTGCCATTGCCATCAATCCAATTATGGATTGTCTCCTTCCTGATGTCTCGGGCTCCCTCTTTGTGGACGATTTTGCGATCTACTACAGCTCTCAACGGACCAGCCTTCTTGAACGACGTCTTCAAGGATGTCTCGATCGCCTCCACTCTTGGAGCATCGAAACCGGCTTCCGTTTCTCTCCCAGTAAGACCGTTTGTGTTAATTTTTGGCGACGTACGGAGTTTCTTCCGCCCTCCTTACATCTAGGACCTGTCAACCTTCCGTTTTCAAACGTCGCTAAATTCTTGGGTCTTATGTTTGACAGAAAACTGTTCAAAAATGGCTCTGAGCACTATGGGACTCAACTGCTGAGGTCATTAGTCCCCTAGAACTTAGAACTAGTTAAACCTAACTAACCTAAGGACATCACACACATCCATGCCCGAAGCAGGATTCGAACCTGCGACCGTAGCGGTCACGCGGTTCCAGACTGCAGCGCCAGAACCGCGCGGCCACTTCGGCCGGCACAGAAAACTGTGCTGGTCCCCACGTTTCCTATCTTTCGGCTCGCTGTCTGCGATTCCTCAACACCCTGCGTGTCCTGAATGGTACCTCCTGAGGAGCGGACCGAGTGGTCCTTCTCCGCCTCTATCGCGCCTTAGTGCGCTCGAAATTGGATTATGGAAGCATAGCCTACTCCTCTGCTCGGCCGTCTATTCTTCGGCGTCTCGACTCTATCCACCACCGTGGATTACGTTCAGTGTTTGGAGCTTTTTACACTAGCCCTGTGGAGAGCCTTTATGCTGAGACTGCTGAACCTCCGTTGTCCAATCGGCGAGCAGTCCTTCTGAGTCGTTATGCTAGCCATATGTCTTCCATGCCTGCTAATCCAGCCCATGCCCTTTTTTTCGACGCCTCATTTGATGTAGGGTATGCAGGCCGCTCCTCCTCCCTACTACCCCCGGGAGTCCGCTTCCGTCAACTGCTCCATTCTCTTTCCTTCCGCTTTCCTAAAACCTTCTTGACAACTTGGGGTACAGCACCGCCTTGGCTCCGTCCCCGGATCTGCCTGCTCCGTGACCTTTGTCGATTTCCCAAGGATGGTACCCCTACACTTGCTTATCGTCGGGCATTTGCTGCTCTGTGCGCACAAATGACGGACGCCACCTTTATTTACACCGACGGCTCGAAAACATCGTTGGGTGTAGGGAGTGCCTATATTGTTGGCGACGCCCCAAATCGCTTTCGGCTTCCCGACCAGTGTTCGGTTTATACTGCGGAGCTTTACGCTGTTCTCCAGGCTGTCCACTACATCCGCCGCCATCAGCGGATACAGTACGTAATCTGCTCAGAGTCTCTCAGCTCTCTCCTCAGTCTCCAAGCTCTTTATCCTGTGCACCCTCTGGTCCACCGGATTCAGGACTGTTTGCGCTTGCTCCACCTGGGGGGCGTCTCGGTGGCGTTCCTCTGGCTCCCGGGACACGCTGGTATCTGTGGGAATGAGGCGGCTGATATAGCAGCCAAGGCTGCAGTTTCTCTTCCTCGGCCAGCTATTCAGTCGCTTCTTCACCGATCTACGGAGCGGTTTATGTCGCAAAGTTGCTCATTTATGGCATGCGCATTGGTCAACACTTCCCCGAAATAAATTGCGGGAAGTGAAAGCCCTTCCTTGCGCTTGGACCTCTTCCTCCCGAACGCGTCGTCGGGAGGAGGTAATTTTAACTAGACTCCGGATAGGGCACTGTCTTTTTAGCCATAGACATCTTTTAAGCGGCGATCCTCCCCCACTCTGTCCCCACTGCTGTCAGCTGTGGACGGTAAGACACCTTTTAATTGAATGCCCCTATTTTAATCCGTTACGCTCCCGTCTACAGCTATCGCCTGATCTATCGTCGATTTTAGCAGATGACACGCGCTCAGCCGACCGCGTTCTCCAGTTTATTAGTGACAGTGAAATGACGTCAGTCATTTGAAGTTTTATCGGGGACTATCAACCCCTCTGTAGTGGACTTTTAAGCCTTGTTTCTGCTTTTAGTGTCTCCAATTTTTTGAGTTTCGTTCCCATTTTTGCTGTTTTCCATTTTCAGTTTTTATTATTTCCTCAGTCACGGACCGGGCGCTAATGACCATAGCAGTTTTGCGCCCTAAAACCAAAAACAAAACAAAAAAAATACTACTGATGGGTATATGCACAATGCACTTTCCTCTTGCCATACACGCGCTAGTCAGGCGGAACTTACTGACGTTACTAACTCGGGGAGCCATAGCGTTAACTCCTGTAACTCGCGTAGTAATTAAAATGGTTACTGGTGCCTGGTATGGCTAAAGTAATGGAATGAGGTATGGTCAACTTTCATTTATTAACCTTTCACATCTGCCATGAACCAACTTAGCAATTATAAATATTAAGACCATACGTAATACTCATTCTATTCATTTCCATGTCAACATCGCACAACGCAGACAAAGCATTTCGGCGCGCCAACAAGAGCTGAACAAAGTGTTTCGAACTGAGTTGGTCGAACGGTGGACGTGAATGGATGAGCTTGCGTTCGGCAGCAGTTCCGGGTCTCGTGAGCAAATAGGATCTTACACTCGCGGTAGTGCCAAGTATGTAAACAATGACCCGGGACTCAGTGCACAATGCAGGGCAGAATCTGTAAGGTTAATTTACTGCATGTTTCATAGTTTTGCAACTTTAAACATTAACTGAACAGTGACTATGTAGCCGAACATACAATATACCTGTTTTAAGGGGTTTACAGCTTAGTCCACAAATTTGTCAAGCTGCTGGTATCTCTGAGCTAAGAGCTGGACTATTTATTCTGTAGTTGGAGAGCTTTAGTCCATTCACTAGTAACTTTCATTACAGCCTCAATCTAGAAAGCCAGACACAGAACTGAGTACTGCTAGTGTGCAGCGGCATAAACCAGGTTCATGGACTGTTCTGTTTTGACAGGGTGAAATAGATATGGCCACTAGCATGTTCTGTATTAAAGATCACTTAATTGAAAGTGCTTCATTGCATAAATACTGTCAAATGCCGCCCGGAGAAGTGGTCGCCTACATGAGCAATGTTACCTGTCATTAAGAGTGCCCCATAGGAACCATGGATTTGACAGTGCTTTTGCTTGCTGTCGCAGTGATACTGCCGTACTGTAGGTGCATTCATAACAGAACGCTCAGAGACCAAACATGCTTTGCTGTGCTGGTACTGCAAACAGCTGAACGCGACAGGAAACTACACCGTTAATATGGTTACATGACGGCATCTTCTTGGGTGACTGACTTCGGAAGTAAGTCCCCCCCCCCCCCCAAGCCGGTTCTGAGTGTGGACTACCCAGGAGGACGTCACCAGGAAAAACGTTGTCAGAATGTGAAATGCTAACACGCGCGTTCGGGCAGGAAGGTTGCAAAATTTACAAATGAAATAGAAGTTAGTGGTGATTAGTGGAGTTCGGTGGCCAGAGGAACAGGAGTCTGGTGTGAATTCAGCGCTATAAATACAAAATGTTTAGGGGTAATACAGTAGCAGATTCAATAATGAACAGGTATGCGGGTGAGATACTATAGAAGCATAGTAAATGCATTGTCATAGTGCACGCTCGAACGCTCACATGCACCACAGCAGTAAAAATTAATAAGCTAAATAGCTCCGCAGATAGATTGAATAAAGGTAGAATTAAAGGCAGTTAGATCGCCAAGAGATCAAAAATGTGTTGGGGCTTAAATTTGGGAGTTGGAAAAAGGAAAGTAGAGGGTATACATGGATGGGGGAGAAAGCGATGGAGGAAGCGGCATAGAATTTTTGCGCACTGCTTAAGTGAACTATCGCTAACACTTCGTTGGAGTTGTGAAAGAGGGTTGTATACGTGGAAACACCTGGACACCAGGGTAAATTTGATTACATAGTAGCAGATCTGTATACCAGATTTTGAACTGTGATGGGCATAGTTGGACTCCGACAAATTTGTTTATAAACCATATATTAAAACTGAAGGAAGGTATGAAACTACGGAGAGGGAACCTGGGTAACATGGAACAACTAGAAGTTGAGCTTGAGGGAGCATTAAGCAACGATTAACTAAAACGTGGCAAAGCAATATAGTAGAAACTGATGGTTTTGAGATGAAATAGTAAAGACAGCAGAGGATAACAGCTAAAAAAATAAGGCCTCGTAGAAAGCCATGGATATCAGAAATACTGAACCGACGAAAGGAGACAATATAAAAAGGCAGCAAATGAAGCAAGCGAAAGGAAACACAAACGTCTAAAAATTTTAAGTGCAAAATGGCTAAACGGGAATGGCTAGAAGACATGTAGTGATACAGAAGCATAAAGACTAGTTGGATAGATACAGTCTATAGGAAAAAAGACCTTCCTCGTCGTCACTTTGCAGTCCCGCTCACTCTCTCTCGGGCGAGGGTATATTCCTGGGAGCAGTTTCTGCCATCCACTATGCTGTCGCTTTCTGCGCCGACCACCATGGGCTTCTTTGCACCTGATATCCAGCACGGTAGCCAGTTCGTTGTGGTGGGTTTGCCATGTACCCTGTTGGGTGTAGCCCCCTGACAACACAGGGATCGCTCTGCTGATGCCTGCGCTGTTAACTCCCCACGTATGCTAAAGAGTAGATGCCTATCTCCCTGCGGCATCAGGACTCATGACAATGGTCATCCTGCCAGGTGGCCCTTGCTATGGCTGGGTGGCGCCCGTGTGAGGACCATTGGTCGGAGTGGGTGGCATCAGGGTGGATGACAAGCAACGAAGTGTGGCACATCTTCTCACATCTTGGCTTGCTGGTGGGTAGCCGCTAACAGTGTTCCAGGGCTCAATTTAATGCAAACACGTATGACCCCAAATAGTTTTCCTATCTGGCCACACCATGGGAGGAACAAAAGGCTAAAAATGACTAAAGAGGGAGATACTCAAGACAGCCTTGTGGGACCCATTCTTCTGGAATCTGGAGGAACTATGTAAGGAACCAGCTTGCACGCGGAAGGAACAAAAGAAAGAACAGAAAATTTTGAATAAAAAGCCGGAGCAGGCCCTTAAGACCCCACCCATGAAGCATGGTGAGGATGTGATGTCACACATTGTATCCTATACCTTCCACATGTCAGACTGCAACCAGATGCTGACGGCGGGCAAATGCCATGCAGATGGCAGACTCCAAGCAGACCATATTGTCAGTGGCCAGACGGAGCCAGAAGGCCCCAAGACTCAAGTAGCCAACTCAACCGCCAGCTCATGTGTTCGAGCTAACGTTGTTGAGGCTAATGGGGCGGTAGCTGTCCACCTCCAGTGGGTTCTTGTCAGGCTTCAACACTGGGATTACAATGCTTTCCCGCCACTGTGATAACTCACCTTCAACCCAGGTATGGTTGAAAAGGTCGATGAGGTGTCACTGGCAGTCCTCATAGGTGTTTGAGCATCTGATAGTGGATGCGATCTGGCCCAGGAGCCATATCATGGTAAGCAGCTAGAGCACTGGAATTCCTAGTCACTGAAGGGAGCATTGTACAATACGGGTTGGCGCATATTGAATGAAATTCTCCGACTTTCCAACCGCTCTTTCAGAGAGCGGAAGGCCAGTGGGTTATTTGTAGAAGTGGAACTAAGCATAATCCTCTGCTATGAGTTCCGCAACCGTGTCAGATTCAGTACAGACTGCTCCATTCAGGGAAAGCCCAGGTACGCTGACGAGGATATAATAGCCATAGTCACCTAATCTTGCACCAAACCTGTGATGAAAAGGTATTGGTGCTAATGGTGGAGACATACTACTTACAGCTCTCCTGCTTCCATAGGCAAATAAGGTGTCTGGCTCGCATGGAGGCATTTAAAGGTAATGTGTTCCATGACGAGTGCAGCTTATGACGCTGGAGGGCACGCCTGCGATTTCTAATCGCCTCGGCGATCTCCGGTGACCACCAATGCACAACTCCTCCGCCGAGGGGACCTGGGAGAAAAGGTAATCTCAGATTCCACGGCAGAAACGATGCCGGTGGTGATCGTGTGAACCACCACATCAATGGCGCCATGAGAAAGAGGCTCAAGTGGCAATGGGGGCGAACAAGTCCCAGTAAGCCTTATTCAAAAGCTATCTGGCGAGGCGCCCAGGTGAGTGACGCTGGGGCAGTGACAAAGATCGGAAAGTGGTCACTACCACAAAAGTCATCATGCACACTCCATTGGACAAACAATAGGCCGGGGCTGCAGACCAAAAGGTCGATGGCTGAGTACGTGCCATGCACCACACTGAAATGTTTGGAGGCACTATTATTTAAAAGAGGTCGAGCTGTGCCAACACTTGACCAACAACAGTGCCTCAGCCTGTTGTCACCAACCCACCCCACTAAGTGTTATGGGCCTTAAAGCCGCCAAATAACAAAAGGTGGTGGGAATTGGGCTATCAGCACAGCCAATACATGCTGCAAGATATCACCATCCAGTGGAAGATAGACTGCAGACAGTAACATTCTGAGGCGTCCACACCCAACAGTGACAGCCTCTACAGGTGTTTGAAGAGGGACACACTTGCTGCAAATAGAGATAAGTACAGACTCCACCACATACCCTCTCATAAGCTGCCTGATTCTTATAAAAACCCTGATAGCCACAGAGGGCAGGGGTTCGCATCGCTGGAAACAGTTTTCTGGAGAGGAATGCAGAAGAAAGGGTGAAGGCTGGAAAGTTGTCGGAGCTCAGCAAGGTGGTGGAAAAAGCTGAAATTCCACTGGAGGATGGGATTGTCTGGGCCGAAAAAGGCGTGAAGGGACGGAGGAGGCACATTACACCACTGGATCACCTGCTGCCACCAATTATCACCCATGCAATCGACTTCCATGGTGTCTGAGGGTCCAGCGAGATCTAGGTCTGGACACACCAGAATGTCCACCCAATCCTCAGACGCAAAGCTTGTAGGCTGCGGTGGGGTGGGCACCACCGCAAGTTCCTTGGTCTTAGAAGTCTTCTTGGAATTTTCTTGCTGCTCCTTGGGTTTCACTGACTGGGAGGGCTTCACTGATTCTTTCTCCAGGATTGAGGGGGATCGTTAAGCCCTATGACCAGCTGCTTGTGTGCACTTACGCCATTGGCAGGCATCATCCTTCCCACTGGTGGGAACGTGGGGAGTGAGGGACTCGAGGGACCCCTTCTGAACGAGAGGAGCCGAAGTAGTTGGAAGCTTCTCTGGCTTAGAAGTGGGTGGGGGGTGTTGCTCCTAACGTAGGCTGTGCAGGAGCAACAGGGAAGATAGTGCCCCATGGTCAAGGGGGAAGTGTAGTCTTATGGCTTGAGGAGCCAACTGGAATTTGCTGAACGGATGGGGCTATCACTATTGTGGCGGCATAAGAGGAAGTCTTTTGCCCAGGATGGAGTCATTCATATTTCCTCTTAGCCTCAGTGTGGGCCAGTCGGTCCAGGGTCTTATTCCACGATTTTCCGCTCTTTTTGTAAAATCCTGCAGTCTGGCGAGCAAGGTCAATGACGCTCTCCGCAACTGACAAATAGGAGGCAGGGCACATGGAATATTGGGATCTGGTGGGCGTCTGCGATCTCGAGGTGTGACATTGGAAGTACAGCAGGAAGACCTGGCCGAACTTCCAGCACTTAAAGCACCACATTGGGGGAGGAGTATGGGGCTTGACGTCAGTGGTAGACCATCACCTTTACCTTCTTAGGCAATGTATCACTGTCGAAAGCCAAGATGTCACAAGCGAATAATGCCCGTCACTGGGCACAGGATACTGTTTTTATCAAAACTGACCCAGAGCCAGCTTCCTTGTATGCTGATCACTTTTGCCTGTAGTACAGCTCCATTGGCATTGCAGTTGCTGAATGGTGGCTACAGGGTGCTATCTGCAGGGCGCAGTTTTGGGCCATCACACACGGCTTCCAGGTCTTGGCTGCCAAGACCTACATCATGCATTTCTGCCAGGGTCACACTGTTCACCCTGAGCCATGGCTTTCTTGACTGGACCTCTTGCTGTGGTGGTGACACATCAGTTTTTGGGCTTGTTCTTTGATGCCTGGTTGACTCGGCTCCCCAATATTCGGCAGCTTAAACGTTGTGGCACCATCTTAACGCTCTTCGTTGCTTGAATCTTACCAGTTGGGGTGCTAATCAGTCTACCCTTCTAAAACTGTATCAGGCATTCAGTCCATCTCAATTATGGGAGTGTGGCTTATGGTTCAGCATCGCCTTCCACATCACGGTTGCTTGACCCCATACTTCACTGCAAGATCTTACTCGCAACTGAATCTTTCTGCACAAATGCTTTAAACAGCCTACTTGTGGAGGCTGGTGTCCCTCTGTTGCAGATCTGGCGCCAACTACTACTGGCCACTTACGTTGCAAATGTTGGTAGCTCGCCCAAGCATCCAAATTAGTCTCCTGTTCCCCAACAGTCATCCATTGTCCAGAAAAATGGCCCTGGTCAGGGTGTACAGTCGCGATTTGTCTGGGCTCTTCCCTTTGGGCTTGTTTCTCCCTCTCCCACCTCTTTCCAAGGCCCATATGCGTATACCCCCATGGTGTGCCCCATCCATGCCTTCAGCTGGATTTGGTGCTGGGCCCAAAGGACTCAGTCCCTCCTGAGGCCCTCTGCCACTGCCACTTTCCATCCTTGCCAAGTTTCACAGATCTGACGTGGTCTATACCGACTGTTTGATGGTTGCTGGTAGAGATGGTTATGCTCTTACCCTTGGGATCATTCTGAACAATGCTCATTGCTGGCTGGCTGCAGTGTGTTCACTGCCAAGCTGGTCGCCATCTCTCACACCTTAGAGTATATCCACTCCTGCTCAGGTGAGTCCTTGGGTATCTGTAGTGACCCCTGAGTGGTTTGAGCTATCGAACAGTGTCTTCCTCCCTCTCGTCTGGTGATGGCTATCCAGGAGACCATCCATACTCTTGCCTGTTGCAGCTGCTCAATAGTTTTTATGTGGACGGTGGCCCATGTTGGCATCCCGGGTAATGAAAGTGTTGACACAGGCCAAACAGGCTGTCAGTGCACTGGCTTTGAAGATCGGCTTTTCGGAGTCTGATCTCCATTCAGTTTTGTGGCAGGAGGTCCTTGGTACCTGAGGTGATGAATGGCGCTCACTGCCTTCACCCAACAAACTTCGGGTCATCAAGGAGACTACCAGTGTGTGGTGCTCCTCCTTGTGGGCCTCTAGCAAGGACTGTGTTGTACTCTGCTGGCTGCGCATTGGCCACATCTGGATGACACATTGTTATTTATTGCGCTGTGAGGACCCACCTCTCGGTCGCTGTGGTTAAGCCTTGACAGAGGCCCACATTTTGTTGGACTGTCCACTTTAGACTGCGCTCAGGTAGAAGTTTGCGTTGCCTGATACGCTCCCTGCGCACCCCCCCCCCTCCCCCCTGCGGGTCCAGGGTAAGAATAGGCCAGAGGTATTCCTGCCTGTCGTAAGAGGCGACTAAAAGGAGTTTCAACCGTTTCGGCCTTCCATGTGATGGTCCCCCTTGGGGTTTGACCTCCATTTTTCAAAATTCTATAGAAGTACGAGCCTTTTGGGGAAGGACGCCTTACGCGGTGTCTCACTGGTCCTCAGTGCACTAAGACCTTGGCACTCAGCATTGTAATAGCGTTGTAACCACACCCGCTATTCCTCAAATTGGGCCTTAACGCCTCATGGGTTGCACAAGTTACGCCCATAGTGTGTCCCCATCTGCACCTACGATCATGGACTTTCCATGGCACCCGAAATCCAGCACGGTAGCCAGCCTCTTGTGGTGGGGTAGTCATGTACCCTCTAGGTTGTAGCCCCCTGACAACACAGGGATCGTACTGCCGATACCTGAGCTGCACCCTCCCCACATTGGCAAAAGAGTAGATGCCCGTCTCCTTGGGGCATCAGGACTCCCGGCAACGGTCATCCTGCCAGGTGGCCCTTGCTGAGGCTGGGTGTCGCCCGTGGGGAGAGCCCCTGGTCGGATTGGGTGGTATCGGGGCGACCGTCTCGCAGATGAAACGTCAACATGTATCAGGTCGCTCTGTGGCAGAGTCTTTTAAAAAGAAAGGTTCTGTCTCTGGTTCTGGTTCTCCTGCCCTTTCCCCCTTGGCCACTCCCTGGGAGGATGGACAGGCCTGCCGGCGTGGGGCGAAGTACTTCCCCCGCTATTTAGTCTGTTCTCGGACGAATGGGGGGACGTTCGCCACATCCAAGCCCATGTTCTTTGTTCAGCACATTGAGGACATCTTCGGGGAAATCGAGGCTCTCAGTAAAATGCGTTCGGGGTCCATTCTTATAAAGACCACCTCCGCCACTCAGTCGGCGGCGCTCCAGGCGTGCGACCGACTAGGGGACATCCCAGTGTCTATTGTCCTGCATCTGGCACTGAATAGGACGCAGGGGGTTATTTTTCATTGGGACCTCCTGCTGCAATCTGATGAGGAGCTCAGGGCCAACCTGGAGCGCCGAGGCGTGCCTTTCGTCTGGCGAGTCCAGCGTGGCCCCAAAGGCTGTCGCATCGACACTGGGGCCTTTATCCTCGCCTTCGAGGGGGACCTTCTCCCGGAGAAGGTAAAGGTGATGGGCTACCAGTGCGACGTGCGACCTTACGTCCCGCCTCCTATGCGCTGCTTTCAGTGTTTGCGCTTTGGGCACATGTTGTCACGGTGTGAGGGTGAGCCCCTTTGTGGCGATTGTGGACGTCCTCTTCGTGAGGAACATACATGCAACCCACCACCTCAGTACATAAATTGTCCTGGCATCCACTGGCCTAGATGTTTAGACTGCCCCGCGTATCAGATGGAGAAGAAGATTGAAGAATTAAAAACTTTGGATCGCCTCTCTTATTCTGAGGCCAGGAAGAAGTATGACAGCCTCCATCCCGTGACAGACAACTTTGTTTGCCTCAGTTGTGTCCACTCCTTCCACAGTATCCTCACCCCTATCCTGTCCCCCCTCCACCTCCTCACCCCATCCGGGGTCTATGCCTCTGCCTCCCAAATCCCTCCCTTCCAAATCCTCCTCCCTCGCGGCCCCTGCCCCCTCTGCCCCAGGGGCCACCCTTCCTCCTCCTCCCCCTCCGCCGCCTGAGAAGCGATCCTCATCTCAGGCGTCCATCGGGGAAACGTTCCGGACCCCAGCTTCCGAGGTCCGGCGTTCCAAAACGGACCCCGCGCGTGAGGACCTTCTTTGGGTCCAGCCCACCATCCCCGTGCCTCATCGGACTTCCCAGAAGGCCTCCAAGTAGTAGTCTTTATCCCCCTCTCCACCCTGGCGCGTATCGTCTGACGCTTCATCAGTGAGTCGCTGCTCCCGGCTGTCCTCAGTTTCGCTGGGACGCTCTGCTGCCAGGCGCTCAGCTGGCCTCTGGTCGGCGAATGATGCTGCCCCTCCTACGCAACCCGGGAAAGCGGCCGCAGCTGGCGACGAATCGATGGAACAGGATCCGCCTCCCGCCGGTTGTAGCGTTGTTCCCTCGAAAACTGGCCCTCCGCGGCCATCGAGGTGACCAGCTCTTCACTTGTTTCGTTCCCCCTTTTTTCTGACTAGCGATGGCTTTGTTACATTGGAACATGATGTATTCGATCTAATCGGGAGGAATTAAAACTGCTCCTCCGCCTGCATTGTCCGCTCGTCCTTTGTCTCCAGGAAACAAAGTTGCGCCCAACTGACCGTATTGCCTTTACCCACTATACCTCGGAGCGGTCTGACCTCACCCCTGTGGACAGTATTCCAGCTCATGGTGGGGTCATGTTGCTCGTTCGGGACGATGTCTATTACCATCCCATCGACCACCCCACTCCAAGCAATAGCTGTCCATATTACTCTTTCTGCCTTTACTTTTTCTGTTTGTACCGTCTACACTCCATCGTCATCCGCAGTTAGTCGGGCTGACATGATCCACCTGATTGTTCAGCTTCCTCCGCCGTTTTTATTGTTTGGCGACTTCAATGCCCATCATCCCCTTTGGGGCTTTCCTGCATCCTGTCAAAGAGGCTCTCTCTTGGCGGATGTCTTCAACCATCTCAATCTTGTCTGCCCCAATACTGGCGCCCCGACTTTCCTCTCAGACTCTACTCATACCTACTCCCACTTGGATCTCTCGATCTGTTCTACCACTATTGCCCATCAGTTCGAGTGGTATGTCCTTTCTGACACCTATTAGAGCGACCACTTCCCCTGTGTCGTTCGTCTCCTGCACCACGTCCCATACCCACATCCTTCGAGCTGGAACATACCGAAAGCTAACTGGGGACTTTACTCCTCCCTGGCGACCTTTCCGGACCACAATTTTCTCAGTTGTGACAGTCAGGTTGAATACCTCACGGCTGTTATCATCAATGCTGCCGAACGTTTCATTCCTCGTACTACCTCTTCTTCACGTCGCGTTTCCGTCCCCTGGTGGAATGAGGCTTGTAGAGACGCTATCCCTGCTCGACGACGTGCTTTACGCACCTTTCGCCGCCATCCTACGTTAGCGAATTGTATTGGCTACAAACGACTCAGAGCGCAATGCCGTAGAGTCATCAAAGACAGCAAAAAAGCTTGTTCGTCCTCTTTCACCAGCTCCTTTAACAGTTTTACTCCCTCTTGTCTGGGGTGGCCTGGGCCGGCTGTCTGGCATTAAGGCCCACTCCTCGGTACCTGGCCTGACCTCAGGTAATGAGGTCCTTGTCGATCCTGTGGATGTCTCCAACGCCTTCGGCCGCTTTTTCGCGGAGGTTTCAAGCTCCGCCCATTACCACCCTGCCTTCCTTACCAGGAAAGACGCAGAAGAGGCTCGGCGACCTTCCTTCCACTTGCTGAATCTGGAATATTATAATGTCCCCTTTACTATGTGGGAACTCGAACGTGCACTTGCACTGTCCCGGTCCTCTGCTCCGGGGCCAGATGCCATTCACGTTCAGATGCTGGCACACCTTTCTCTGGCAGGCAAAAGCTTCCTTCTTCGTACCTACAATCGCGTCTGGACCGAAGGGCAGGTCCCCGTGCGTTGGCGTGACGCTGTCGTTGTTCCTATACCCAAACCCGGGAAGGATAGACACCTTCCTTCCAGTTACCGCCCCATTTCTCTTACAATTTGTGTCTGTAAGGTGATGGAGCGCATGGTTAACGCTCGGTTAGTTTGGATTCTTAAATCTCGACGGCTACTTACCAATGTTCAATGCGGCTTTCGTCGCCGCCGCTCCGCTGTTGACCAACTTGTGACCTTGTAGACATTCATCAACAACTACTTTTTGCGAAAGCGCCGAACGGTAGCCGTGGATTTGGAGAAGGCTTATGATACCTGTTGGAGAGGAAGTGGGGTCGACGCGGTCGCCTGCCCCTTTTTGATTCCTTTTTAACAGATCGAAAGTTTAGGGTACGTGTGGGTTCCGTATTGTCCAACGTCTTCCTCCAGGAGAACGGAGTGCCTCAGGGCTCCGTCTTGAGCGTAGCCCTTTTTGCCATTGCGATCAATCCAATTATGGATTGCATTCCACCTAATGTCTCAGGCTCTCTTTTTGTCGATGACTACGCGATCTACTGCAGTGCCCAGAGAACATGCCTCCTGGAGCACTGCCTTCAGCGTTGTGTAGACAGCCTATACTCGTGGAGCGTGTCAAATGGCTTCCGGTTCTCTGAAGAGAAAACGGTTTGCATCAACTTTCGGCGATACAAAGCGTTCCTTCCGCCATCCTTACATCTCGGTCCCGTTGTTCTCCCGTTCGTGGAAACAACTAAGTTTCTAGGGCTCACACTGGACAAGAAACTTTGTTGGTCTCCGCACGTCTCTTATTTGGCTGCCCGTTGTACACGTTCCCTTAATGTCCTCAAGAGTTCTTAGTGGTTCATCTTGGGGAGCGGATCGCACTGTCCTCCTTTGCTTGTATCTGTCCATAGTCCGATCAAAGCGGGATTAAGGGAGCCTCGTCTGCTCGGCCATCCCTCTTACGCCGTCTCAACTCCATCCACCATTGGGGGTTACGTCTTGCGACCAGAGCATTCTACACTAGTCCCGTCGAGAGTATTTATGCTGAAGCTGCCGAATTACCATTGACCTACCGGCGCGACGTACTGCTCTGTCGGTATGCCTGCCGGCTGTTGTCAATGCCTGATCACCCCTCTTATCAGTCCTTCTTCGCAGATTCTCTCGACCGTCAGTATGGGTTGTGTGTGTCTTCCCTGCTGCCCCCTGGAGTCCACTTTCGTCGCCTACTTCGACAATTGGATTTTGCCCTCCCTACCACCTTCAGAGAGGGTGAGAGCCCGACACAACCATGGCTCCAGGCTATGGTTCATATTTATCACGACCTCAGCTCGCTCCCGAAGGAGGGTACTCTGGCTGCAGTGTATTGCTCACGGTTTGTCGAACTTCGTGCGCGACTTGCCAGTCACACCTTTATTTACACCGATGGCTCCAAAACTGGCGATGGTGTCGGCTGTGCCTTTGTCGTCGGGGCCGGCACCTTTAAATACCGGCTCCTCGACCAGTGTTGCAGCTTAACGGCCGAGCTTTTTGCTCTCCATCAGGCCATTCAGTATGCCCACCTCCACCGCCATTCATCGTATGTACTCTGCTGTGATTCACTCAGTGCTCTTCAGAGCCTTGGAGCTCCATATCCGGTCCATCCCTTGGTGCAACGGATCCAGCAGTCCCTCCGTTCTTCTGCTGCTGATGGCTCTCCTGTCAGCTTTCTGTGGGTTCCCAGCCATGTAGGAGTGCCTGGGAATGAGGCTGCTGATGCTGCAGCCAAGGCTGCAGTCCTCCTGCCTCGGCCATCTCCCATTGTGTCCCGTCATCTGACGTTAGTGGGGTTGTTTGTAAGAGGCTTGTGTCTTTGTGGTGGGATACATGGTCATCAAGGAAACAAGCTCCGGGCAGTAAAACCGTTCCCAACTGCTTGGACAACCTCCTCCCGACCATCTCGGGACCCCAGGGGGTCCAAAACTCTTTTGTGGATACATGCGTGGCGAGCACGGGGCCCCGTGCTATTGCAGACTTCTTTCTCTCCAGGGCTGCATTTCCTTCCCCTTCCCCTCCTTACTCCTTTCCCGTCGCCCTCTCCTCTCCCTCTCTTGGTGTCCTTGCTTATGTTAACCCCGCTATCCTCCTGGTTCTGTTGCTTTTACAATCCGGCTTTGTTGCGTAATCATCTCCTCCTTTCGGCATTCCTTGGTCCCCCTCTGGGGTTTGACCTCCATTGCAAAATTTCTCCTCCGTAGTGTCCTCCTAGTGTCTTCGAAATGCGCCCTCCTAGTACATTCCACCTTTTCTTTCACGTTGTTGTCTGATGCTAGGGTGCATAACCAGCACGGTAGCCAGCCCGTGTGGTGGGGTCGCTATGTACCCTTTTGGTTGAGCCCCCTGAACACACAGGGATCACACTTCTGATACCTGAGCTGTGACCTCATGCATGCCTCGGAGTGGTTGCTCGTCATCCTGGAGCACCTGAACTCCCGGCAATGGCCACCGTGTCAGACGGCCCTTGCTGTGGCTGGGTGGCGCCCGTGAGGAGGGCCCCTGATCGGGGCGGACACTATGCAAATGAAACACATACGGTCCAAAACTCTGGCTGTTCTTCTGCGACAGTCTCTCTGCGTGGAACTGATTAAAGTGCTGCCTCTCTTGCCCCCTTCGGCCATCCCTTCCGTGGCTATCCCCTGGGAAGAGGGTCAGGCCAGTCGGCTAGGGGCAAAACCTTTCCCCCGCTATCTGGTTTGCACCAGGACTGATGGGGATACTTCCACCAATACCAACCCTTAATTATTCGTGGAACACATTGAAGACAAGTTTGGCGAAGCGGACTCCCTGAGCAAGATGTGGTCGGGTTTTTTGCTGAACAAAACTGCTTCAGCTGCTCAATCTGCGGCCCTTCGTGCCTGTACCCATCTTGGCAAAATTCCTGTGTCCATTACCCCCACCAGTATCTAAATATTGTACAAAGTGTGATTTTTTGGTTTTTTTTTTGTTTTTTTTTTTTCACAGGGACCTCATCTTTCAAACTGATGAGGAACTTCGGGACAATCTCGGACGACGGAGTGTTCACTTTGTTCGGCGGGTTCAGAAGGGTCCTAAGGACAATCGCATTGATACTGGTGCCTTCATCCTGGCCTTTGAAGGGGATATCCTCCCTGAGAAAGTTAAGATTATGGTCTATCGCTGTGATGTGAAGCTGTACATCCCACCTCCTATGAGGTGTTTTAAGTGCTTGGTTTTGGACACGTCTTCCCGCTGTTCACAGCCCCTTCTCTGTGTTGACTGTGGACGTCCACTCCATGAGGGAGTCCCTGTGTTTCCCCTCCTGTGTGTGTAAATTGTCATGGTAGTCATTCTCCACATTCACCAGATTGCCCAGTATATAAGAAGGAAAAACGATACAGGAGTAAAAGTCCCTAGATCGTTTCACCTACACAGAGCTCCGTAAGAAATATACACGTCTTCACCCTGTGTCCATGACATCTAGTTACACCTTGGTTACATCTTCACCCTCCCCTTTCCTTATCCCCATCCCGGACACCTCTCCTCCCCCCCCCCCCGTGCGGCTCCCACACCTTCTCCTCTGGGCACTGCTCCCCCTCTCCAGCCGGAGAAGTGTCCCACTCCTTCGGCGTCTGCCGGTCATGGGCGCCTCTCCCGGGATGCCCCTTCCCGGCATCTTCCAGGCCAAAGGTCTGCTGCCACGCGACGACCGCGAGAGCCGCGGTCTGTCGGCCCCCATGTCGCCTGGTCTATTTCTGTTCCTGATCTTGCTGCAGCTGGCTCCTTCATGCCACACAGCCCTTCTCGATCTCAGCCTGAAAAGAAGAAGAAACATACGTCCCAGGACAAAGAGCCTGACTTCACAATCGGATTCTGACCTGTTGTTCATGGCTGTTGCCCCCTCCTTGTCGCTGACTGGTGGGGACCCGGCGGTATGACATGCTTTAGCGTGTTCAACCCCCATTTAAATGATCGTTCTGTCGTTCTCCAATGGAATCGTAATGGATACTATCGTCACCTTCTGGAAATGAAATCCCTTCTGTCGTCTTACCCTGCAGCTTGTGTGGTTCTCCAGGAATCTCATTTTACTGATTCTCACTCGCCGACCCTCCGTGGGTTCCGTGTTTTCTGTCGAAATCGGGTCGGACCCCTGCGGGCTTCTGGTGGCGTTTGTATGTTGGTCCCTACAGACATTGCTAGCATGTAGATTCCTCTTGAAACTACACTGGAAGCGGTTGCTGTTAGGGTCCACCTAGACTGTGCGGTCACAGTTCGCAATCTTTATCCCTCCTGACAGGACTCTTACACCTGCTGCCTTAACTGCCCTTCAGCAACTTCCTCCTCTCTTCCTCCTCCTTGGGGATTATAATGCTCATCATCCCTTGTGGGGCAGTGCCTTTCCATCTAGACGAGGCCTTCTTATAGACCAGTTTATTGCAGAACACTACTTGTGCCGCCTTAATGGCTCCCCTACTCATTTCAGTGCCGCTCATGGTACCTTTTCTGCCATTGATCTTTCTCTTTCTTCTCCCTCTCTCCTCCCTTCATTACACTGGTCGCCACACGACGACCTTTGCGATAGCGACGATTTCCCGTTGATTATCTCGCTCCCTTCCCGCTCCCCGATGGACAGGTTACCTCGTTGGTCTTTCCAACGCGCCGATTGGCCTCTATACACTGCACAGGTCGTGTTTTCTCCCTCTTTGCCGGGTTGTATTGATGACGTCCTACGTGACTTGTCTGACGCGATTGTTCGCGCTGCTAACCTTGCTGTCCCGCGCTCATCTGGACCATTTCGTCGCCGGCAAGTCCCATGGTGATGTACAGCCATTTCCATTGCCATCCGTGATCGCCGTCAAGCTTTTCAACACCTTAAGAGGCACCCATCTGTAGCCAGCCTTCCTACCTTTAAACGCCTCCGCGCTAAAGCCCGTTATTTAATCAAACAGAGGAAGCGGATATGTTGGGAACGATTCGTTTCTTCCCTTGGTTCTACTGTCCCTGTGTCACAGGTATGGGCTACACATCGCTCTCTCCAAGATTGCCATCGGCAGTCCACTCTAAGGCCTTCACCTCCCAGATGGCCTTTGTACGGACCCATTAGCTCTTGCAGAACATCTTGCGACCCATTTTGCAGTGCCATCGGCATCAGCCTCCTATCCAGCTGCTTTCCTTCACCTGAAACAGCTGGCTGAAGCTTCCACATTGTTTTACCCCTTGTGAGTCAGAATCTTACAACGAACCTTTGACTGAATGGGAATTACTTTCTTCTCATGATACAGCCCCTGGCTCAGACTCCATTAATAACCAACTGCTTCAACATATCGATGCTCTACAACAGCAACATCTTCTCTGGGTGTTTAACCGTCTTTGGCTCCAGGGTGACTTCCCTTCTCAGTGGAGGGATAGCATCGTGGTTCCTGTCCTTAAGCCTGGTAAGAACCCCTATCTGTTTACAGCTAAAGGTCAATTAGTTTGACCAATGTTGTTTGTAAGTTACTTGAACGGATTGTAGCTCGTCGGCTCAATTTGGTCCTCGAATCTCGGGATCTATTGTCCCATTACCAGTGTGGCTTTCGAGAGGGACGGTCTCCAATCGATCATTTACTTCGCTTGGAATCCGCAGTTCGGCAGGCTTTTTCCCAGCGCCGCCATTTGGTTGCAGTGTTTTTTGACCTTCGCAAGGCCTATGACACGGCCTGGCGCCATCACATCTTTCTTACCCTTCATCAGTGGGGTCTTCGTGGCCCACTCCCGATTTTTATCCACCAGTTCCTGTTCCATAGGTCATTCAGAGTTAGAGTTGGTACTGTTTTTAGTTCTCCATGGACCCAGGATACGGGCATCCCACAGGGTTCTGCCTTAAGTGTCCTTTTCCTCATTGCTATCGATGGATTTGTGGCCTCGTCGGTCCTTTGGTCGCCCCTGCCCTGTATGTGGATGATATCTACATTTGGGTTAGATCTTCTTCGATGGCAGCTCCAGGGAGCTATATGGCGTGCCGCTGCATGGATTCTCTCAAATTGGTTTCAATTCTCTCCTCTAAATTCGCGGGTGGTCCCCTTCTGTCGCCGTACTACGATCCACCCTGATCCAGAGCTCTATCTCGATGCACAACGATTGCCTGTGGTCCCACAGTTTCGTTTCCTGGGTCTTCTTTTCGACAACAAGCTCACTTGGCTGCCCCATATCAGACATCTGAAGGTAGGATGTTGCCGTAAACTTCATGACCTTCGCTTCCTTAACCACTCCTCTTGCTCTTGGTGTGCGGACTGTTCCCTCTTCTCCGTCTTTATCGTGCTCTAGTTATGTCTCGCTTGGACCATGGTTGTCAAGTTCATGGTTCAGCTGCTCCTTCTACACTGCACGTGTTGGGTCCAGTCCACCATTGTGGTATCCATTTGGACCACCGGTACCTTACCTACTAGCCCTGTTGATAGTATTCTGGTTGAATCTGGGATCCCCCACTTTCTGTTCAGCGGTCCCAGCTTCTGGTGTCTTATGCACTTGCTATCCGTTCCTCTCCCACTCATCTTTCCTATTCTATCGTGTTCCCAGTCCATGGACGTCGCCCACCCGACTCCCACCCTCGGGCGGGTTTATCGGTTGGGCTCCGCCTTGCGTCTCTTTGCCGTGATTTTCAGCTTCCTTCTTTGTCCTGCCTTCCTCGCTCCCTTGCCTCCATCCCCCCCACCCCCCCTTGGTTAGTTCCTCGCCCTCGAATTCGGATGGATCTCCGCCGAGGTCCGAAAGATTCCATCCCCCCGATGGTGTTCCTTTCCTTTTTCCACCAATTTTTATGGGTGTTTCGGGATGCTGGTGTTTTTTTTACACTGATGGCTCTAAATCTGCTCATCATGTGGGGTATGCCTTTACATCCTCTTTTGGAACGGAAAATATGCTGCCACCTACATGTGGAGTGTTTACTGCGGAATTGATGGCAATTTCCCAGACCCTTACCTTTATTAAACTGTCCCAACACAACCGCGTTTTGTTATGTACGGACTCGGAGTGGCCTTCTTGCTATTGACCGGTGTTTCTCGCGCCATCCATTGGTCTCTGCCATCCATGACCATCTCGCTGATATTCACTGTGCTGCTTGTTCCATTGACTTCCTTTGGGTCCCTGGCCATGTGGGGTATCCCGGATAATGAGCTCGCTGATCGTTTGGCTGGGGGAGCAGTCACTTACCCCGTTTTCTGTAACCCCTCCTGCAGCGGATTTACAGCTTCACATCAAATCGCACTTCGCACAGTCATGAGCCAATTCTGGGGAGGCTACTCCCCTGTCTTATAAACTTTGTGCGATTAAGGTGACACCAGGCCTGTGGCGTTCTTCCTTTCACCTCTCCCGAAAGGACTTGACCACACTGTCGTCTCAGCATTGGTCATAGCAGGCTGACCCATGGTTTTCTTTTGCGTGATAAGCCACCCCCACTTTGTGGTTGTGGAGCCTTCCAGTCAGTAGCCCACATTTTGGTTGAATGCCTCCTTTTGGATCTGTGTGCTAAGTACAGACTCCCCCAGACTTTACCTTTGATGTTGGCTGACGATTCCCGGACGGTCTCTCTGGTTCTCCGTTTCCTCCAGGAAAGTGGTTTTTATTCTCAGTTTTAAGGTTTTTAATCTGTCTCTGGTGTTGGGGCAGGGCGGTAAGTGTTTGGGTGTCTCCCACTGTAAGCCGTGTTCGGAGATTCCCGACTCACCTCCCTGACCGAGATAGTCTTTTCTTCCCCTATCAATCTGTTTTTACCCCTTTTTTTTTTTAAGGATTGGTTAGTCTCCTTTCCCCATACGTACTTCTACATTCTGGCGGTTGCACCTTTCAAGTTGCAGGTGGTCTTGCCTATACTGCTTCAGCATAGCGTTGGGTTCGTTCTCTTGCTGACTTCCCTCATTTTGTTTTAACCATTGACAACATGACTGCCCCTTTACGTTTTTAGCCTTTTCCCTTTTATTGTTCTGACTTTCCTGAGATGTGACATCAGCCGAATGGACCACATTTGAAACAAGGGACTGATGACCTTGTTCTTTGGTCCCTTAAACACCAACCAACCAACCGGTGTTGCTGAGTGGCGCCTACAGGGAACCATTAATAAGGAGTCGCATGGGCTCTAGCCCACAGTTTCCAGTTGCTGGCTGTAAAGTAGTGTATTGTGCACTTCTGTCGTTCTCGTACCGTTCATCCGGACTGCAACCAGAACTTCACCTTAATGATGATCCACTCACTGTAGTGGAGAAGAATAAATTCTTAAGACTGGTTTTAGACTCCCAATTGACTTGGCTACCCCACTGTCAGCTTACACGGGAGTGCTGGCAGCACACTTCAATGCTCTGCTGCCTGAGCAACACCAACTGGGGTGAAGATGGCTCGATGCTGCTGCAGGTCTACAGAGCCCTTGTTCAACCCCAACTTGACCTTGGGAGTATGGTTTGCGGCTCAGCGGCGCCCTCCTAGTGATGGGAGCTTTCAGTAGTAGTCTGGTGACCAGTGTCCTGGTGGAGGCCAGAGTCCCTCCATTGCGGATCAGACGTGCACAACTGCTCGCCAGTTAAATTGCACGCATTTCTAGTTCTCCTGTGAATCCGGATACCGTCTCCTTTTCCCACTTCAGCAGCCGCTTTGGCGGCCCTGGTCAGGGCTCACGATTGTGTTTCACGTGTGATCCCTTCTCTCGGAACTGGAGTCCTGCCCTTTACCACCTCTACTTGAGGTCCATTACTGTACAACTCCATGATGTACACCTCGGCCAAAGCTTCATCTGTATCTTTTTCATGGCTCCAAGGACTCTGTTAACCCTACCCCCCTGCTGTCACTTCTAGATTCTTGACGTGCTCTGGGGCTCTGAAGTTGTTTACACTGACGACTCGATGGCTGATGGTAATGTCGGCTTCTATGTCCACAGAGGACATACTGAACAGCATTCCTTGCCTGCTGGCTGCAGTGTATTCACTGCAGAGCTTGTGGCCGTATCTCGTGCACTTCAGTACATCCGTGCATGTTCTGGTGAGTCGTTTGTTCTTTGTTCTGACCCTGTGAGGAGCTTAAGCTATCGACCAGTGCTAACCTCGCCATCCACTGGTAGCGAACATCCAGGAGTCCCTCTCTGCCCTGGAATGATCCAGTCGTTCAGTGGTGTGTGGACCTCAGGACACGTCGGAATTCCAGGCAACGAATTTGCTGAACGGCTGACCAAACAGGCTACATGGAAACCGCTCTTGGAGATGGACATCTCTGAAACTGACCTGCGTTCTGTCTTACGCCGCAAGTGTTTTTGGCTTTGGGAGATTGAGTGGCATAACAGTATGCACAAGAAGCTGCATGTCATTAGGAAGACTGCAGATGTGTGGAAGTCTTCCCTGCGGCCTTCTCGCAGGGAATCAGTTGTCCTTTGTCGACTCTGCATTGGCTATACGTGTCACACATGGTTACCTCCTCCATTGCGAGGACTCACCTCAGTGTTGATGTGGCGTGGCTCCTGAATGACAGTCGTCCACCTCTTGCTGGACTAGTCACTTTTATCAGCTCTTCGTCGGACTTCTAACCTTCCCAGCACCCTACCTTCGGTGTTGGGCGACAGTGCCTCAACAGCAGTTTTAATTTTAAGTTTTATTCATGAGGGTGGATTTTATTAATTAATCTGAGTTTGTGCATGTCCTTTGTCCCACTGTCCTCAACCCTATGGTTTTTAGGTTGGAGGTTTTAATGTGCTGCCGAGTGGCTGCCTTCTTTTTTATTGTTATGGTCGACCATCCATGGTAATCCTCCTTGCTTTTAGTCTCTTCTTTCTTGCGTCTCTGGTTTTGTCCTGATTTGTCCATTGTAGTTTGTTGTCCTGTCATTCTTCTGGTTCTTCCTTTCTCCTGTTATTGTGCTGTGTTTCTTCTTTCCTTTGGGTAATTGTTCTGTTGGGAACAAGGGACTAATGGCCTCGCAGTTCGGTCCCTTTCCCCCGTTTTTAAACCAACGACTCCATCTACCTTCCGAGAAGAGGGTTGTAAGAATATAAAGATCTGATGGATAATCGGTACTGTGCAAAGAAGGGACACATGAAAGGTGGAAATATATACAGTATCCTTATAAGGGAAATAAACTGGTTGGAAGCATAAGAGAAATATATGGGAGAATATTACGAAAATAATTGAAAACACTGAAAGACCTAAGCCGAAAACAAAGCCTTTTGAGTAGAAGACATTCTGTCACAACTCATATCCTTGGGAGAATTAGCCATAACAGAACTAATATCCCTGGTATGCAAAAAGACAGGCGAAATACCTTCAAACTTGGATTATTAGAATTAAAATTCCAAAGAAAGCAGGTGCATATGCGTGTGAATATTGCCGCACTATCAATTCAGTACGTCGTAGCTGCAGATTGCACATTATTTACAGAAGAATCGTAAGAACTGGTAGCAGACCTCGGGGCAGATCAATATGGATTCCGGAGAATTGTAGGAACTCGCGAAATAATACTGACTCAACGACTCCGCTTTGAAAGCAGGTCGGTGAAAGACAAACGTATGTTTTTAGCTTTTGTAGATTTTGAGAAAGCTCTTCACAATATCTACTATAGTAGTCTTCGGAATTCTGAAGGTATCAGGGGTAAAATACAGGAAGTGTGAAGTTGTATATGGTTTCTACAGAAACCAGACAGAACAAGAGTTGAGACATTAAAGGGAAGCAGTGGTAGAAGAGTGAGACAAGGTTGTAGCCTGTCCGCATTATTAATCTGTACAGTAATCAAACAGGGAAGCATAGCAAAATTTGAAAAGGTATTACCAAGTTTCGAGAAATAAAAACTGAGGCTTCCCAATGACACTAATTGTCAGAAACAGCAAAGGAGTAGGAAGAGCAGTTAAACGGAATGGACAGTGTCTTGAAAGGATGTAACAAAAACATGAATAAAACCAAAATAATGGTGGTGGAATGTTGTCGAATTAAATCTAGCGAGGCTGAGGAATTTACATTAGGAAACTAGTCTAAAAGTAGATTAGTTTTGAAACTTCTTGGCAGATGGATATTGTGTGCTGGATCGATACTCTAATTCAGGAACTTTCTTTTGAGGGCAAGTACGACTGAGCTACCCAGGCCCGACGCATGACCCGTCCTCAAGGCTTTACTTCCACCAATACTTCGTCTCCTACCTTCCAAATTTCACAGCAGCTCACCTGCGAACCTTGCAAGCCCAGCACTCCTGAAAGGAAGGATATTGCGGAGACATGGCTTAGAAACAGCCTGGCGATCTTCCCGGAGGAGTGCTGGTCTTGAAAGATTAGCAGGAGAGCTGTGAAGTTTAGAAGTTCGAAGACAAGATACTGGTGAGAGTAATACTGCGAGGACAGGTCATGAGTCATGCCTGGGTAGTTCAACCGGTAGAGCCCTTCCCCGCAAAAGGCAAAGTCCCGAGTGAGGTTCTCGGTCCGGCACAATTTTAATCCACCAACAAGTTTCAGTGTACACTCTGCTGCAGAGTGAAAATAGTTCTAGATGAGTTTTGCTGTTCGGCCAGTGAAATAAGATGTAGTGAGAATATAAAATGGACTGTCAATGGCAAAAAGTTAGGTCTTTGGACTATAGCATCACATACTGCATTGTATGGCAGGCACAGCAAGAAATAATACACACCTTTTGAAACAGTATGAGTGCTCCTTACTGAAAAGTATCAACTTCCCTCGATTACAACAGTTAAAGTATAACATGAAGAATCTGCGACCGTCCGTGATCTTCTACAGAGAGGGAGAAGCCTTCAAAAGGCGCCAGGTAGGAGAAACAAGAGTTCGGCATGATTTAATTTCACAATCTTCGTGCACACTGTGACAAGCAGGTACTGGGGCCCATCACTAATGAACCGAAGGCGGCGGTGAACTGTGTACAGGTATTGGCGAATTTTACCTGTGGCTCCAGACACGGGATAACCACTTTCATAAACGCCGTAAACTCACTGGTTTGTGTGTACGTATAGTTTCGCCATATTTTTCACATTCAATACACATCCCCGTAAAAGCGAACGTTCTATTTTCGTCAAAATATAATACCTACCTTATTTAATCATAAAATTAGTGCAAGTCTCAGGCAATGCAGCTCATAGAAACATGTAACTAGTTACTGTTACTCGTTAATTCTTCAGACAGACTTGGAAGATTCTTTTTGAGTAACCTAATGGAAACCAACCTATTGACATTATTAGCTATAGATTGCCCAATGTAGATAAAAGATTGATGTCCATCCTAGTCCGGTTAAACTAACACTGTAGCAACATGCGCCTATGAACAGCAGCAACAACAAAGTTGTGCAGCCGATACTGAGCACCACAGACAAGATAGCGCGTGGTACTAACGCTTCCTCCTAAACCTTTGCGAAGATGGAGGCTACATTTCATACGTCGTAATGTGTGGTCTAAAACGTAGTGAACTTAAACGCTATCACACACTTCCAAAAAAATTGTGAATAAAGTGCCCGTCCTTGACCTGTAGTAAGATTTCAGGTCAATAAGTGTTAATGAAACTAAGACGCCGTCCTATTATATGTAAAGAATTTTTGAGAATACTTTTCTCAAATCATATGAGGAAACGTTGCGACGTGAAACGTGGCTCGAAATTAAAACTGTTTGTTAAAGGAAATACATTCATTAAATTCCAGTAATACGCTCGGCATATTTCCACGCAAGTATTTAAACAGGAATGAAATCTGACAATGACATGTAATTACCCGATCCAATTCGTTCTACTTTGATACTCTGCTCTCTTGAAAACTTATCGATTCCGTTCGGCTTACCTTAAAAGCTCTTAGCCATCCGACAACTGTTGCCAGTGCCAAACCGTCAATAACCCCAGCACAGAGCAGTTCGTCCCATGGAAGAAATCATTGCGTGTGAAGCAGGCCTAAGTGTGCAGTACTCACTGCTCTATGCCGCGATTATGCCGCTTTGGTTTCTGAGAACTTCATTTAGCCCAAATCGGTCCATTCCAGGAAAATTTTGAAAGAATGCTTTCAGATACCTTCTGTTTCGGTCGGAACATCTACATAACTTTCAGTAAAGTTTTGACATTGAGGCAATGGGTGTTCCATAATAAAGGCCAGTTAACTTCGTCCTTCCTGTCCCTCTTAATGTTTACGGTAAGTACAGTTCAGTTTGACTAACATTTCAATTAGAATGTGATTCACTCACTTTCTGACCGAACATATAAATTGTTAATGATTAGAGTTTGTATGGGAATAAAGCAAGTTAGCACATTCACCATTGCTTGTTAATTGATTAGTTTAGAAATAGCGTGCAGTTTCAGGCATCTTCTCACATTAGAGGGGCAGAAGATTGATAAATGCCTTTTTCCAATTTGCACAGGAATTCACCTTTGCCCTACAGCGAAATAGAAAAGTCTTCGTCGTTTAGACGAGTGATAGTAGTCATTTAGCTGTAAAATAGTTACTGAAAGCCTTAATTTTCAGTCTGCTGTTTATTCCAGGCGCTGACACCAGAGGAGTCTGAGTCGACATTAGGTGTGACGGCAGTCAGCCCACATTTGACGCTGACGCAGGCGGTCTTCGTGGAGGCTTTCATAACATTCTTCTTGGTGATGACTGTGTTCGGCGCCAGGTCCGCCAGAGGCAGTGCTGGATTTGCCATTGGCTTATCCATCACGACATGCCACCTGTTCGCGGTATGTATACTCTTCGTACTTAAATAGCCGTAATGGAGCAAAGCCAGTAGCAATAAACAAATTTTTCATGAAGCTGTTGAGGTAGCGTGGCACAGGATAATGAAAAGTGGATGGTCTTCGCCATAGCTCTTACCATTTGTAGCCGTGGTCTTCTCCCCTCTGTCAGTTGCAGAGTCCAACATGACACGTGATAGTGGTCTTTACCGAATGTTGTCAGACTGCACCAATCATCTGGATATAGAGAGATAGTCAGTTAAGAATTGTAACTGGAATTACTTTGCCGCTGCTATCGCCTTTAGCACCCTGACACACTGACTCGGTGCAGCTGTCCAGAATCACGTCCATGCTATCGGCGGTCGGATGACAGTAATCTTGGTTGATTTCAGAAATTACTGTCTCCATTTCAGATCAGATGAGCTCGCCAATGATATGAGACATCAATCGATGGAGCACCTCATTGCATTTACACTGGCTGTATTGTGCCCTCTATATGTGTGGGAATTTCTCAGCGTCCCAGCACTTTCTATGACATCGCTTGAGGGCAGATTGCATGCACAGCCAAAAGCTCAAACGCCTGCTGATGGACTGCCAGCGTAGTGTCCTTGCCATTTTCAACTATACTTGGAGCGAGGGTGAGAGCTCGTCTTCGTGGTGAGAGCTAGAGCATTGTGGTACTGAAACAGAGTAAACACTACATTGAGAATGACAGCTATCACTTAGTCTCGCTAATTTTATCTGCAACTTGCTCGAGCATATGGTTGTATCAGTAACTAGATTGTCGATATTTTGGTTATCAGTCCAGTTTTCGTCAAGGTTGCTCTACTGACGATTTCGTCTGTGAGGTGTGTGGTGAGGGGAGATCCACTAATGCAACGGACATCAAACATTGGAGTCAAAATTGTAGTTTAGTGTGTCCCTGCTACGAACTCGAAAGTCACTACTGCCTCCTGTCAGGAAGCACTCAATGGTGTCTACTCAGTCATCAGATTTCTCAAATGGTTCAAATGGCTCTGAGCACTATGGGACTTAACATCTGTGGTCATCAGTCCCCTAGAACTTAGAACTACTTAAACCTAACTAACCTAAGGACATCACACACATCCATGCCCGAGGCAGGATCCGAACCTGCGACCGTAGCAGTCGCGCGGCTCCGTACTGAGCGCCTAGAACCGCGAGACCACCGCGGCTGGCCATCAGATTTCTCGACCTATCCTTGGGACTGAAAAAGTGACCCCGTGGTTCTTGTCTGTTTCTGGCTATCCTTGATGCATTTCTCGGTTAACAAGTGATATGCACTGTCTTCTACAGTCGACAGATCAACCACTTTCGCCTACACACATGTAGCGTGCAGTGAACTACTTATTGCCAACTGGATGCAGTTCACTCACTGCAGAGTTGATCATTGCTTGAGCCCTGAGTCACATTCGTTCCTGCACTGGTGAGAAGTCAGGTCAACATGGGCTGAGTAATCGTCAGGCTACTAACCAGTGGTATACTTACAACCCTTTGGTTGTGATAATCCCAGATCTCTTCACCTCTGTCAGGCTGGACATAGTTACTTTGTCCACCATGGTGCTGAAAACTACTTGGTGAGTTTGTGCTTGGGTACCATGGGGCCACAGCCTTTGCAGCACTTCCCCTTTGGCACTGCATGTCTATTATCCTATTTTTACCTCCCTTGGGAACATGCCTGATACTCCTGGAAAGGTGTCCAGAATTTTCAGTAGCCTGACAACAGAGCCTTCGCTCCATTGTTTTCAGTTTCCTCTTTCTGCATTCCATCTTCCTATCCTTCCACCACATCGGCGTTAGGTTCTTCTTTCACTCCTTTGTCCACTTCAGCGTTAGAGGTTCTTCCATGCCTTCCTCCTTGCGCCCTCCTGAAGGCCACCCAATACTTCTGACCTATAGCTGGTGACAGGACAACACGTAATGCCCAGCCCCAGGTCGACAGCCCCCCCCCCCCCCCAGGGGCTCTCTTTTTGTGAGAACATGCATGGCGAACACAGGGCCCTGAACCACTGCAGCATTTCTTCCTGGGCTGTATTTCCCTTCCCTTCCCTTCCCTTCCCTTCCCTTCCCTTCCCTTCCCTTCCCTTCCCTTCCCTTCCCTTCCCTTCCCTTCCCTTCCCTTCCCTTCCCTTCCCTTCCCTTCCCTTCCCTTCCCTTCCCTTCCCTTCCCTTCCCTTCCCTTCCCTTCCCTTCCCTTCCCTTCCCTTCCCTTCCCTTCCCTTCCCTTCCCTTCCCTTCCCTTCCCTTCCCTTCCCTTCCCTTCCCTTCCCTTCCCTTCCCTTCCCTTCCCTTCCCTTCCCTTCCCTTCCCTTCCCTTCCCTTCCCTTCCCTTCCCTTCCCTTCCCTTCCCTTCCCTTCCCTTCCCTTCCCTTCCCTTCCCTTCCCTTCCCTTCCCTTCCCTTCCCTTCCCTTCCCTTCCCTTCCCTTCCCTTCCCTTCCCTTCCCTTCCCTTCCCTTCCCTTCCCTTCCCTTCCCTTCCCTTCCCTTCCCTTCCCTTCCCTTCCCTTCCCTTCCCTTCCCTTCCCTTCCCTTCCCTTCCCTTCCCTTCCCTTCCCTTCCCTTCCCTTCCCTTCCCTTCCCTTCCCTTCCCTTCCCTTCCCTTCCCTTCCCTTCCCTTCCCTTCCCTTCCCTTCCCTTCCCTTCCCTTCCCTTCCCTTCCCTTCCCTTCCCTTCCCTTCCCTTCCCTTCCCTTCCCTTCCCTTCCCTTCCCTTCCCTTCCCTTCCCTTCCCTTCCCTTCCCTTCCCTTCCCTTCCCTTCCCTTCCCTTCCCTTCCCTTCCCTTCCCTTCCCTTCCCTTCCCTTCCCTTCCCTTCCCTTCCCTTCCCTTCCCTTCCCTTCCCTTCCCTTCCCTTCCCTTCCCTTCCCTTCCCTTCCCTTCCCTTCCCTTCCCTTCCCTTCCCTTCCCTTCCCTTCCCTTCCCTTCCCTTCCCTTCCCTTCCCTTCCCTTCCCTTCCCTTCCCTTCCCTTCCCTTCCCTTCCCTTCCCTTCCCTTCCCTTCCCTTCCCTTCCCTTCCCTTCCCTTCCCTTCCCTTCCCTTCCCTTCCCTTCCCTTCCCTTCCCTTCCCTTCCCTTCCCTTCCCTTCCCTTCCCTTCCCTTCCCTTCCCTTCCCTTCCCTTCCCTTCCCTTCCCTTCCCTTCCCTTCCCTTCCCTTCCCTTCCCTTCCCTTCCCTTCCCTTCCCTTCCCTTCCCTTCCCTTCCCTTCCCTTCCCTTCCCTTCCCTTCCCTTCCCTTCCCTTCCCTTCCCTTCCCTTCCCTTCCCTTCCCTTCCCTTCCCTTCCCTTCCCTTCCCTTCCCTTCCCTTCCCTTCCCTTCCCTTCCCTTCCCTTCCCTTCCCTTCCCTTCCCTTCCCTTCCCTTCCCTTCCCTTCCCTTCCCTTCCCTTCCCTTCCCTTCCCTTCCCTTCCCTTCCCTTCCCTTCCCTTCCCTTCCCTTCCCTTCCCTTCCCTTCCCTTCCCTTCGTCATTGCTCCGTCCGCGCCTTCCGCCCCCCCCCCCTCCGCGCCGATTTCCCAGTATACAAGATGGAAAAGAAGATACAGGAGTAAAAGTCCCTCGATCATTTAACCTATGGAGGCCCGTAAGAAATATACACGTTTTCACCCTGTGTCCATGACATCTAATTACACCTTAGTTACATCTTCACCCCTTCCTCCCCCTTCCTTATCCCCATCCCGGACACCTCTCCTCTCCTCTCCTCTCCTCTCCTCTCCTCCTCCCCCCCCCCCTGCGGCTCCCACACCTTCTCCTCTGGGCACTGTGTCCCACTCCTTCGGCGTCTGCCGGTCATGGGCGCCTCTCCCAGGATGTGCCTTCCCAGCACCTTCCAGGCCAAAGGTCTGCTGCCGCGCGACGACCGCGAGAGCCGCGGTCTGTCGGCCCCCAGGTCGCCTGGTCTCTTTCTGTTCCTGATCTTGCTGCAGCTGGCCCCTTCATGCCACACAGCCCTTCTCGATCTCAGCCTGAAAAGAAGAAGAAACATAAGTCCCAGGACAAAGAGCCTGACTGAACAATCGGATTCTGACCTGTTGTTCATGGATGTCGCCCCCTCCTTGTCGGTGACTGGTGGGGACCTGGCGGTATGAATGGCTTTAGCCTGTTCAGCCCCCATTTAAACCATCGTTCTGTGGTTCTCTAATGGAATCGTAATGGATACTATAGTCATCTTCCGGAATTGAAATCCCTTCTTTCGTCTTACTCTGCAGCTTGTGTGGTTCTCCAGGAATCTCATTTTATTGATTCTCACTGACCGACCCTCCGTGGGTTCCGTGTTTTCTGTCGAAATAGGGTTGGACCCCTGCGGGCTTCTGGTGGTGTTTGTGCATTGCTCCGTACAGACATTGCTAGTGTAGTGTTGGCAGAAGAGCCAACACCGGGTTGCTAGAGGAGGCCGAAATGCACGCGTTTAATTACACGCAGACTGGCGTGAGGTCTGGAACAGGACAATGTCTTGAGAATTGCAAATAAAGTGTGTAGATGATGTAATACTTAACTTTAATCCATAATTGGTGTACATCGCTGTTATCGTCTCGGCAAATGAGAGCATATCTGTCAGTGTAGCTTCGCTAGCAAAGTCGGCTGTACAACTAGGGTGAGTGCAAGGACGTCTCTCTAGACCTGCCGTGTGGTGGCGCTCGGTCTGCAATCACTGACAATGGCGACACGCGGGTCCGGCATATGCTAATGGACCGCGGCCGATTTAAAGGCTACCACCTAGAAAGTGTGGTGTCTGGCGGTGACACCACAGCTAGCACGTAGATTCCTCTTCAAACTACATTGGAAGCGGTTGCTGTTAGGGTCCAGCTAGACTCTGTGGTCACAGTTTGCAATCTTTATCTCGCTCCTGACAGGACTCCTACACCTGCTGCCTTAACTGCCCTTCAGCAACTTCCTCCTCACTTCCTCCAACCTTCCTCCTCCTTGGGGATTTTAATGCTCATCATCCCTTGTGGGGCAGTGCCTTTCCATGTAGACGAGGCCTTCTTATAGACCAGTTTATTGCAGAACACGACTTGCGCCACCTTAATGGCTCCCCTACTCATTTCAGTGCCGCTCATGGTACCTCTCTCCTCTCTTCATTACACTGGTCGCCACACGACGACCTTTGCGATAGCGACGATTTCCCGTTGATTATCTCGCTCCCTTCCCGCTCCCCGATGGACAGGTTACCTCGTTGGTCTTTCCAACGCGCCGATTGGCCTCTATACACTGCACAGGTCGTGTTTTCTCCCTCTTTGCCGGGTTGTATTGATGACGTCCTACGTGACTTGTCTGACGCGATTGTTCGCGCTGCTAACCTTGCTGTCCCGCGCTCATCTGGACCATTTCGTCGCCGGCAAGTTCCATGGTGATGTACAGCCATTTCCATTGCCATCCGTGATCGCCGTCAAGCTTTTCAACACCTTAAGAGGCACCCATCCGTAGCCAGCCTTCCTACCTTTAAACGCCTCCGCGCTAAAGCCCGTTATTTAATCAAACAGAGCAAGCGGATATGTTGGGAACTATTCGTTTCTTCCCTTGGTTCTACTGTCCCTGTGTCACAGGTATGGGCTACACATCGCTCTCTCAAAGGTTGCCATCGGCAGTCCACTCTCAAAGGCCTTCACCTCCCAGATGGCCTTTGTACGGACCCATTAGCTCTTGCAGAACATCTTGCGACCCATTTTGCAGTGCCATCGGCATCAGCCTCCTATCCAGCTGCTTTCCTTCACCTGAAACAGCGGGCTGAAGCTTCCACCTTGTTTTACCCCTTGTGAGTCAGAATCTTACAACGAACCGTTGACTGAATGGGAATTACTTTCTTCTCATGATACAGCCCCTGGCTCAGACTCCATTAATAACCAACTGCTTCAACATCTCTGTGCTCTACAACAGCAACATCTTCTCCAGGTGTTTAACTGTCTTATGCTTCAGGATGACTTCCTTCTCGGTGGAGGGATAGCATCGTGGTTCCTGTCCTTAATCCTGGTAAGAACCCCCTATCTGTTAACAGCTATCTGCTGTTTAGTTTTACCAATGTTGTTTGTAAGTTACTTGAATGGATGGTAGCCCGTCGGCTCAATTGGGTCCTCGAATCTCGGGAGCTTTTTCCCCCTTACCAGTGTGGCTTTCGAGAGGACGGTCTCCAATCGATCATTTACTTCGCTTGGAATCCGCAGTTCGGCAGACTTTTCCCAGCGCCGCCATTTGGTTGCAGTGTTTTTTGACCTTCGCAAAGCCTATGACACGGCCTGGCGCCATCACATCTTACTTACCCATCAGTGGGGTCTTCGGGGCCCACTCCCGATTTTTATCCGCCAGTTCCTGTTCCATCGGTCATTCAGAGTTAGTTGGTACTGTTTTTAGTTCTCCACGGACCAGGAGACGGTCATCCCACAGGGTTCTGTCATGAATGTCCTTCTTTTCCTCATTGCTATCGATGGAGTTGTGGCCTCTGTCGGTCCTTTGGTCGCCCCTGCCCTGTATGTGGATGATTTCTGCATTTGGGTTAGTTCCTCCTCGATGGCATCTGCAGAACGGCAGCTCCAGGGAGCTATACGGCGTGCCTCTGCATGGATCCTCTCAAATTGGTTTCAATTCTCTCCTCTAAAATCGCGGGTGGTCCACTTCTGTCGCCGTACTACGATCAACCCTGATCCAGAGCTCTATCTCGATGCACAATGATTGCCTGTGGTCCCACAGTTTCGTTTCTTGGGTCTTCTTTTTGACAACAAGCTCACTTGGCTGACCCATATCAGACAGCTGAAGGTAGGATGTTTCCATAAACTTCATGACCTCCGCTTCCCTGCCCACTCCTCTTGCTCTTGGGGTTTGGACCGTTCCCTCCTCCTCCGTCTTTATCATGCTCTAGTTCTGTCTCGCTTGGACTGTGTTTGTCAATTTTATGGTTCAGCTGCTCCTTCCACACTGTACGTGCTGGATCCAGTCCATCATTGTGGTATCAGTTTGGCCACCGGTGCCTTCCCTACTAGCCCTGTTGATTGTCTCCTGGTTGAAGCTGGGATCCCCCACTTCCTGTTCGGCGGTCCCAGCTTCTGGTGTCTTATGCACTCACTATCCGTTCCTCTGTCATCCTTCCTATTGTATCCTGTTCCCAGACAATGGACGTCGCACACCCGACTCCCGCCCTCGGGCGGGTTTAGCGGTTGGGCTCCGCCTTGTGTCTCTTTGCCGTGATTTTCAGCTTCCTTCTTTGTCCTGCCTTCCTCGCTCCCTCCCCTCCACCCCCCCCCCCTTGGTTAGTTCCTCGGCCTCGAATTCAGATAGATCTCCGACGAGGTCCAATAGATTCCATCCCCCCAGTGGTGTTCTGTTCCTTTTTCCGCCAAATTTTATGGGAGTTTCGGGATGCTGTTGTTTTTTACGCTGATGGCTCTAAATCTGCTCATCATGTGGGGTATGCCTTTACGTCCTCTTTTGGAACGGAAAATCTGCTGCTACCTACATGTGGAGTGTTTACTGTGGAATTGATGGCAATTTCCCAGGCCCTTACCTTTATTAAACAGTCCCAACACAACTGCGTTTTGTTATGTACGGACTCGGAGTGGCCTTCTTGCTATTGACCGGTGTTTCTCGCGCCATCCATTGGTCTCTGCCATCCATGACCATCTCGCTGATATTCACCGTGCTGCTTGTTCCATTGACTTCCTATGGGTCCCTGGCCATGTGGGTATCCCGGGTAATGAGCCTGCAGATCGTTTGGCTGGGGGAGCAGTCACTTACCCCCCGTTTCCTGTAACCCCTCCTGCAGCAGATTTACGGCTTCACATCAAATCTCACTTCGCACAGTCATGGACCAATTCTTGGGAGGCTACTCCCCTGTCTAATAAACCTCGTGCGATTAAGGTGACACCAGGCCTGTGGCGTTCTTCCTTTCACCTCTCCCGAAAGGACTCGACCACACTGTCGTCTCCGCATTGGCCATACCAGGCTGACACACGATTTTCTTTTGCGTGGTGAGCCACCCCCACTTTGTGGTTGTGGAGCCTTCCAGTCAGTAGCCCACATTTTGGTTGAATGCCTCCTTTTGGCTCTGCGTGCTAAGTACAGACTCCCCCACACTTTACCTTTGATGTTGGCTGACGATTCCCGGATGGTCTCTCTGGTTCTCCGTTTCCTCCAGGAAAGTGGTTTTTATTCTCAGTTTTAAGGTTTTTAATCTGTCTCTGGTGTTGGGGCAGGGCGGTAAGTGTTTGGGTGTCTCCCACTGTAAGCAGTGTTCGGAGTTTCCCGACTCACCTCCCTGACAGAGATACTCTTTTCTTCCCCTTTTAATCTGTTTTTACCCCTTTTCTTTTCTTTTCTTTTCTTTTCTTTTTTTGTTTTTTTTCAAGAATTGATTAGTCTCCTTTTCCCATACGTACTACTACATTCTAGCGGTTGCACCTTTAAAGATGCAGGTGGTCTTGCCTATACTGCTTCAGCATAGCGTTGGGTTCGTTCTCTTGCTGACTTCTCTCATTTTGTTTTAACCATTGTCAACTTGACTGCCCCTTTTACGTTTTTAGCCTTTTCCCTTTTATTCTGACTTTCCTGAGATGTGACATTAGCGGAATGGACCACATTTGAAACAAGGGACTGATGACCTTGCTGTTTGGTCCCTTAAACCTCAAACAACCAACCAACCTTTTATGTCATTGATCTTCTCCCTCCCTCATCCCTTCCTTACACTGGTCGCCACATGACGACCTTTGCAATAGTGACCACTTCCCGTTGCTTCTCTTGCTGCCTTCCTGTTCCCTGATGTACAGGTTAACTTGTTGGTCTTGCTAACGTGCCAATTGGCTTCTATATTGCATAGGTCCTTTATTCTTCCTCTTTGTCTGGTTGTATTGATGACGTCCTATGTGACGTGTCTGATAGGGTTGTTCGCGCTGCTAGCCTTGGTATTCCACTCATCTGAACCATTTCGCCACCAGCAAGTCCTGTGCTGGAGTATGGCCATTGCCATCAGTGATCGCTGTCAAGCTTTGAAACACATTAAGAGGCACCCATCTGCTGTCAACTTAATACTTTCAAACGCCTTCGCGCCAAAGTCCGTTACATAATCAAATAGAGCAAACAGGTGTGTTTGGAGTGCGTTGTTTCTTCCCTTGGTTGTACTGTCCCTCTGTCACAGGTATGGGCTACACTTAGCTCACTACAAGGTTGCCATTGCTTTGCCCTCTCAGATGGCCTTTGCATGGACCTATTGATTCTTGCAGAACATCTTGTGACCCATTTCGCAACAGCGTCTGCATCAACCTATCTGGCTGCTTTCCTTCGCCAGAAACAGCAGGCCAAAGCTTCTGCCTTGTTTTACCCTTGTCAGTCAGAATCTTAAATGAGCCTTTTACTGAATGGGAACATCTTTCTGGACTTCCTTCTTCTCATGATATGGCCCCTGGCCCAGACTCCATTCATTACCAATTCCTTCAACATCTTGGTCCTCCACATCTTCTCTGGGTGCTTAGCCATATTTGGATCCAGGGTGATCTCCCTTCCCAGTGGAGGGATAGCATCGTGTTTCCCATTCCTAAGCCTGGTAAGAACTCCGTTTGTTGAAAGCTATTGGTCAATTAGTCTGACAAACGTAATTTGCAAGTTACTTCAACAGATGATAGCCCATCGGCTCAATTGGGTCCTCGAATCTTGGGCTCTATTGTCCACTTACCAGTTGCTTCCAAGAGGGACGGTCTCGCATCGATCATTAACTTACATTGGAATCCGAAGTTCGGCAGGCTTTTCCCAGCGCCGCCATTTGGTTGCAGTATTTTTTCGACGGCAAGGCAGATGACACGGCTTGACGCCATCTTATCTTTCTTACGCTTCATGAGTGGGCTCGTTGGGGCCCACTCTAGATTTTTATGCGCCAGTTGCTGTTACGTCGGTCGTTAAGAGTTCGGGTTAGTACTGTTTTTAGTTATCCACAGACCAAGGAGAATGGCATCCCTCAGGGTCCCGTATTGAGTACTTTCCCTCACTGCTGTAGATGGACTTGTTGCCTGTCAGTCCTTTGATCACCTCTGCTATGTGTGTGGATGATTTTTGCGTTTGGATAGCTCCTCTTAGATGGCCTCCGCAGAGCGGCAGCTCCAGGGTGCTATAGGGTGTGCCTGTGCATGGACCCTCTCAATAGTATACCTCCTTTAAAATCGCGGGTGCTCCACTCCTGTAGTCATACTACTGTCCACCCTGATGCAGAGCTCTACCTTGATGCACGATGACTACCTGTGGGCCCAGTTTCGTTTCCTGGGTCTTCTTTCCGATAACACTCTCACTTGGCTGCCTCATATCATACTTGTGAACATAGGATGTTTCCGTAATCCCCCCCCTTTTTCTGTTCAGTGGTCCCAGCTTCTGGTGTCCTATGCAAACTGTCCATTCCTCTCCCACTCATCCTTCCTATTCTATCCTGTTCAGACCATGGACGTCGCCCACCCAGCGCTTCCTTCTTTGTCCCGTATTCCACGCTCCCTCCCCTCCACCTCTCCCCCCCCCCCCCCCGCGTTTAGTTCCTCGGCCCCTGATTCTGATGGCTGTCTGCTGATGTCGGAAAGATTCCATTCCACCAATGGTGTTCCATTGTTTTTTCCTTCGAATTTTATGGGAGTTTTGGGATGCTGATTTTTACACTGACGGCTCTAAATCTGCTGATCGTGTGGGATATGCCTCCACGTCCTCTGTTGGCATGAAAAAATCATCTCCAGCCAACTGCATGTGGGGTGTTTACTGCAGAATTGATGGCAATTTCCCAGGCCCTCAACTTCATTAAACAGTCCCCACACAACTACCTTTTGTTATATACGGACTGAATAAGTGGCCTTCTGGCTATTGACCAGTGTTTTTTTTTCCACCATCCCTTGGACTCTGCCATCCATGACTATCTGGCTGATGAACATGCTGCTTGTTCTGTTGACTTCGTTTGGATACCTGGCCATGTGGGTATCCTAGGTAAGGAGCTTGCTGATCGTTTGGCTGGTGAAGCTGTCACCTCTCCTGCTGCGGATTTATGGCTTCATATCAAATCCTACTTCGCACAATCATGGGCCAACTCCTGGAAGGCTACCTCCCTGACGAATAAACTTCGTGCAATTAAGGCGGCACCTGTCCTGTGGCGTTCTTCCTTCAGCGTCTCCCGAAAGAACTACACCACACTGTGTCGTATCTGCGTCGGCCATACCAGATTTTGGTGGAAGCCCCCCCCCCCCTTCTTTTGGCTCTGCATATTAAGTATGGCCTTCCCTGTGCTTTACCTTTAATATTGGCAGACTATTCCCGGATGGTTGAAATGGTTCTGTTTCCTCTGTGAAAGTGGTTTTTATTTTCAGTTCTAAGGTTTTTGATTTGATCTCCGTCCAGAGCAGGGGCAGGGCGGTGAGGGTTGGGGTGTCTCCCACTATAAGCTGTATTAGAATATTGTTGACTCCCTCCCTGGCCAATATCATCTTCTCTCCTTTTTACTGTTTTCATCGATTTTTAGATTTGTTTAGATCTTACAATACGCACTTTAATATTCTAGCAGTTAAACGCTTTTGAATAGCAAGTGGTCTTGCCTGCACGGCATCAGAAGTGGGATATTTCTTGCCTGTAGCATAGCCTTGGGGTTAACAACTTGATGACTTCCCTCCTTTAGTTCTCACCATTGGCAACATGACTGCAGTTTTACGTGTTGTAGCCTTTAACGTTTTATCGTGACTCTTCTGAGATGTAAATCCATCCGAATCGACCACCTTTGAAACAAGGGATGATGACATTGCTGTTTTGTCCCTTAAACTCCAATCAACAAGGTCGACAGGTAGGATTTTCACATAACCCTGGTACAGGCCAGGCCCAGAGAGAGGTGATCACCTGAGCTGAGCTGTGCTGTTACCTTCCCAAATGGCCGATTGCTCCCTCTATCAGTTGAGGAAGTGTGTTAAAGGGAGAACAATCAGCTAAGGTGGGTGCATCCCCCTCTGAAGGGGGGCTCCCCATTGAAAGGACTTCCTTGCAATCAGCCAATCACCTTCTCAGTCTACGTCTACTAATCGTAAACATCCCCCCAGGGGGTCCACAACTCTTTTGTGGATACGTGCGTAGCGAGCACAGGACCCCGAGCTAATGTGGCCCTCCTTCCTTTCCGGGCTGCATACCCTCCCTTTCCGCATCCTTCCCTGTCCCCAATCTTCGCCCACGCCCCTCACCCCTGGCTCTTTCCTTCCCTTTCTCCCCCTCTGGGAGTATGGTCTGTGCCTACGTCCGGAGACGGACGCTCGTAACTGTTACAAATTCCTTGCTTTCTACACTTGCCAGTCTTCGTCCTTCCTCTGTCCTTCCCATTTCCTTCCCTCCTCTCTTTGCCCTTTTCTCCGCTGCGGCGTTTGAGACCCCTCTTCTTTCCTTTTCATTTCCCTTTCTCTTTTTTCCTCCCTGTGCGTGTCTGAAGGCCGACCCACGCACTTCCATGCGTAGCTGGTGACGGGGTAACGCGTAATTCCCCGCCCCGGGTAGACAGGTAGGACACGTACGTACCCCCTGGTAACGGCCAGGCCCAGGGAGGGGTGATTACCCGAGCTGATACCTTCCGAAAGTGCCGATTGGTCCCTCCGTCCGTTTGTCGGGAGGTGTGACCTGAGGTGTGAACAATCACCTAAGGCGGGAGTGCCCTCCGAGAGGGCCCCCACAAGGGAGGAGCGCGCCATCGGAGACGCCGGTAATCATGGGGGATTCTTCCGCAATGGTTTCCTCACCTTCCACTATGTCTGCTCACAAGCGTAAGTTCACTGAGTCTCAGCCACACAGTTCTTCCATCGTTGCCACAGTTCCTTGTTGTTTCTCGGTCTGACGAAGGTCACGACTTCTCCACGGTCAACCCTTTCATTATTCAGAAAGGTGTCGACGCAATTGCAGGTCCTGTAAAGTCTTGTTCCAGATTACGGAATGGCACCCTGTTGTTAGAAACAGTCAGTGCCCTCCAGGCACAAAAATTGCTGCGTACCTCACTACTACACACCTTCCCTGTCCGGGTGGAACCGCACCGTACTTCAAATTCCCTGCGTGGAGTCGTTTATACACACTCCCTCGATGGATTGTCTGACGAAGAAATTCAGCACTACCTGCCTAACCAGGGCGTAACTGCTGTTCATAGTCATGAAAAGGGTTGACACGAACATCATTCCAACCCGTACCGTCTTCTTGACATTTGACAAAGTTCAACTCGCATCGAAAATCAAAGCAGGCTATGAGAATTTCCGTTCGCCCTTACGTCCCAAACCCTACGCGTTGCTATCGGTGTCAGCGGTTCAATCACACCAGCCAGTCCTGCTCCAATCCGGCCAAATGCGTTACGTGTGGCAAGGATGCCCATGAGGGTGCTTGTCCACCTCCATCCCCTCGCTGCATCAACTGTATGGGTGACCACGCTGCTTCCTCTCGAGATTGTCCCGTTTTTAAAGACGAAAAGCTCATCCAGGAAATCAGAGTGAAGGAAAAGGTATCGACCTTTGCTGCTCGAAAATTATTCGCCAGTCGACAGCCCACCGTGCCTCAGACAGGAAAATACAGCACTGTCCTTGCTTCTCCTCTGCCAGCAAAGGAGGCGGCCACGCAGACTTGCGACCTCACCTTTAGTGCCACAGTCGTCAGATCGGCCAGCGCAAAGATAGCCCGTTCCACCTCACCACTTTCGCCTGCCCACTCTCTGGCTCACCCTCCGTCGAGTTCTGCTAAATCTCGAGCTCAAAAGTCCGACACCAAGACTTTGAAAAAAGAGCATACTCGTGAAGAGTTTTTACGTACGGCAACTTCCCAACCATCAGTTTCTCCTTCCTGTAAACATCATACTTCCAAGAAGGCTACAAAGAAACCCAGTTCCTCTCCTTCTCCGCCAAGGCGTGTCCCATCTACAGCACCACCTGGCGGAAATCGCCCTCGGCCGTCTTCTGTGTCGCCGGGGCGCACTGCTGGTGGCCGGTCAACTGGCCGATCGCTGGTGGCAGGAGCTGCTCCTGACCAACCTATGGATCAGGATCATCAGCCTTCGGCTGAATGCCATTCCATGCTGTCGGTCGCAAGCTCAGAGCAGTCGTTGAGTCGACGGCGACCTTGGTCACATTCCTCCATTGCCCCCAGGGGGTCCACAACTCTTTTGTGGATACGTGCGTGGCGAGCACGGGGCCCCGAGCCATTGCAGCCTTCTTTCTCTCCCGGGCTGCATTTCCTTTCCCTTCCCCTCCTTTCCCCTCCATACTCCTTTCCCCTCGCCCTCTCCTCTCTCTCTATTGGTGTCCTTGCTTATGTTGGCCCCGCTATCCTCCTCGTTCTGTTGGTTTTACTCTCCGGCTTTGTTGCGTACTTATCTCCTCTTTTTGGCATTCCTTGGTCCCCCTCTGGGGTTTGACCTCCATTCCAAAATTTCTCTTCCGTAGTGTGAGCCATTTGGGGAAGAGCACCTTACCTAGTGTCTCCGACGTGCGCCCTCCTAGTACATTCCACCTTTTCTTTCACGTCGTGGTCTGATGCTAGGGTGCATAGCCAGCACGGTAGCCAGCCCGTGTGGTGGGGTCGCTATGTACCCTTTTGGTTGAGCCCCCTGAACACACAGGGATCACACTTCTGATACCTGAGCTGTGACCTCCTCATGCATGCCTTGGAGTGGTTGCTCGTCATCCTGGAGCATCGGAACTCCCGGCAATGGCCGCCGTGCCAGACGGCCCTTGCTGTGGCTGGGTGGCGCCCGTGAGGAGAGCCCCTGATCGGAGTGGGTGGTATCAGGGCGGACGCTATGCAGATGAAACGCATAAGGGTCCAAAACTCTGGCCGTTCTGCGGCCGTCTCTCTGCGTGGTACTGATTCCTCAAGTGCTGCTTCTCTTGCCCCTTCGGCCTTCTCTTCCATGGATACCCCCTGGGAAGAGGGTCAGGCCCGTCGTCTAGGGGCAAAACCTTTCCCCCGTTATCTAGTTTGCACCAGGACTGATGGCGATACTTTCACCAGTGTCAAGCCTTTATTCTTTGTGGAACACATTGAAGACAAGTTTGGCGAAGTGGACTCCCTGAGCAAGATGCGGTCGGGTTCGTTGCTGATTAAAACTACTTCAGCTGCCCAATCTGCGGCCCTTCGTGCCTGTACCCATCTTGGCACGATTCCTGTGTCTATTACCCCTCACCAGTCTCTAAATATGGTACAAGGTGTGATTTTCCACAGGGACCTCATCCTTCAAACTGATGAGGAACTTCGGGACAATCTCGCACGGCGGGGTGTTCACTTTGTTCGGCGTGTTCAGAAGGGTCCTAAAGATAACCGTATTGATACTGGTGCCTTTATCCTGGCCTTTGAAGGGGATACCCTTCCTGAGAAAGTTAAGATTATGGTCTATCGCTGTGATGTGAAGCCGTACATCCCACCTCCGATGCGGTGTTTTAAGTGCTTGCGTTTTGGCCACATGTCTTCTCGCTGTTCCCAGGACCCTCTCTGTGGTGACTGTGGACGTCCACTCCATGAGGGGAGTCCCTGTGTTCCCCCTCCTGTATGTGTAAATTGTCGTGGTAGTCATTCTTCACGTTCACCAGATTGCCCAGTATATAAGAAAGAAAAAAAGATACAAGAGTATAAGTCCCTCGATCGTTTAAGCTACACAGAGGCCCGTAAGAAATATGCACGACTGCACCCTGTGTCCATGACATCAAGTTACGCCTTGCTTAAATCTTCCCCCCTTCCCCCCCTTCCTTACCCCCATCCCGGACCCCACTCCTCCCCCCCTCCCCTGCGGCTCCCACACCTTCTCCTCTGGGTGCTGCTCCCCCTCCCCAGCCGGAGAAGTGTCCCACTCCTTCGGCGTCTGCCGGTCAAGGGCGCCTCTCCCGGGATGCCCCTTCCCGGCACCTTCCAGGTCAAAGGTCTGCTGCCGCGCGGCGACCGCGAGAGCCGCGGTCTGTCGGCCCCCAGGTCGCCCGGTGTCTTTCTGTTCCTGATCTTGCTGCAGCTGGCTCCTTTATGCCACACAGCCCTCCTCGATCTCAGCCTCAAAAGAAGAAGAAACATAAGTCCCGGGACAAAGAGCCTCTGGTGTCACCGGAGGTCCCTTCCCCGACTTCACAACTGGATTCTGACCTGTCGTTTATGGATGTCGCCCCCTCCTTGTCTGTGACGGGTGGGGACCCGGCAGTATGACTGGATTTAGCGTGTTCAGCCCTCATTTAAACCATCGTTCTGTGGTTCTCCAATGGAATTGTAATGGCTACTATCGACACCTTCCGGAATTGAAATCCCTTCTTTCGTCCTACTCTGCAGCTTGTGTGGTTCTCCAGGAATCTCATTTTACTGATGCTCACTCACCGACCCTCCGTGGGTTCCGTGTTTTCTGTCGAAATCGGGTCGGACCCTTGCGGGCTTCTGGTGGCGTTTGTACGTTGGTCCGTACCGACATTGCTTGCACGTGGATTCCTCTCCAAACTACATTGGAAGCGGTTGCTGTTAGGGTCCACTTAGACTCTGCAGTCACCGTTTGCAATCTCTATCTCCCTCCTGACAGGGCTCTTACACCTGCTGCCTTAACCACCCTTCTTCAGCAACTTCCTCCTCCCTTCCTCCTACTTGGGGATTTTAATGCTCATCATCCTTTGTGGGGCAGTGCCTTTCCATCTAGACGAGGTCTTCTTATAGACCAATTTATTGCAGACCACGACCTGTGCCTTCTTAATGATGGCTCCCCTACTCATTTCAGTGCTGGTCATGGTACCTTTTCTGCCATTGATCTTTCTATTTCTTCTCCCTCACTCCTCCCTTCATTACACTGGTCGCCACACGACGACCTTTGTGATAGTGACCATTTCCCGTTGATTATCACGCTCCCTTCGCGCTCCCCGATGGACAGGTTACCTCGTTGGTCTTTCCACCGCGCCGATTGGCCTCTATACACTGCACAGGTCGAGTTTTCTCCCTCTTTGTCGGGTTGTATTGATGACGTCCTACGTGACGTGTCTGACGCGATTGTTCGCGCTGCTAACGTTGCTGTCCCGCGCTCATCTGGACTATTTTGTCACCGGCAAGTCCCGTGGTGGAGTCCGGCCATTGCCATTGCCATCCGTGATCGCCGTCGAGCTTTGCAACACTTCAAGAGGCACCCATCCGTAGCCAGCCTTACTACTTTTAAACGCCTTCGCGCTAAAGCCCGTTATTTAATCAAACGGAGCAAGCGGATATGTTGGGAACGATTCGTTTCTTCCCTTGGTTCCACTGTCCCTCTGTCACGGGTATCACGGGTATGGGCTACACTTCGTTCTCTCCAAGGTTGCCATCGGCAGTCCACCCTACCAGGCCTTCACCTCCCAGATGGCATTTGTACGGACCCATTAGTTATCGCCGAACATCTTGCGACCCATTTTGCAGTGGCATCGGCGTCAGCTTCCTATCCCGCTGCTTTCCTTCATCAAAAACAGCAGGCTGAAGCTCTCACCTTAGGTTTCACCACTTGTGAGTCAGAATCTTATAACGAACCTTTTACTGAATGGGAATTTCTTTCTGCTCTATCTTCTCATGATACGGCCCCTGGCCCTGATTCCATTCATAACCAACTGCTTCAACATCTCAGTGCTCCACAACGGCAACATCTTCTTCGGGTGTTTAACCGTATCTGGCTCCAGGGTGACTTCCCTTCTCATTGGAGGGATAGCATTGTGGTTCCTGTCCTTAAGCCTGGTAAGAACCCCCTATCTGTTGACAGCTATCGGCCAATTAGTTTGACCAATGTTGTTTGTAAGTTACTTGAACGGATGGTAGCCCGTCGGCTCACTTGGGTCCTCGAATCTCGGGATCTATTGTCCCCTTACCAGTGTGGCTTTCGAGAGGGACGATCTCCAATCGATCATTTACTTCGCTTGGAATCCGCAGTTCGGCAGGCTTTTTCCCAGCGCCGCCATTTGGTTGCAGTGTTTTTTGACCTTCGCAAGGCCTATGACACGGCCTGGCGCTATCACATCTTACTAACCGTTCATCAGTGGGGTCTTCGGGGCCCACTCCCGAATTTTATCCGCCAGTTCCTGATCCATCGGTCATTCAGAGTTCGAGTTGGTACTGCTTTTAGTTCTCCACGGACCCAGGAGACGGGCATCCCACAGGGTTCTGTCTTGAGTGTCCTTCTTTTCCTCATTGCTATCAATGGACTTGTGGCCTCTGTCGGTCCCTTGGTCGCCCCTGCCCTGTATGTGGATGATTTCTGCATTTGGGTTAGTTCCTCCTCGATGGCATCTGCAGAACGGCAGCTCCAGGTGGCTATACGGCGTGCCTCTGCATGGACCCTCTCACACGGGTTTCTCAATTCTCTCCTTTAAAATCGCGGGTGGTCCACTTCTGTCGCCGTACTACGGTCCACCCTGATCCAGAGCTCTATCTCGCTGCACAACGATTGCCTGTGGTTTCACAGTTTCGTTTCCTGGGTCTTCTTTTCGACAACAAGCTCACTTGGTTGCCCCATATCAGACTCCTGAAGGTAGGATGTTTCCGTAAACTCAATGTCCTTCGCTTCCTTGCCCACTCCTCTTGGGGTGCGGACCGTTCCCTCCTCCTCCGTCTTTATCGTGCTCTAGTTCTGTCTCGTTTGGACTATGGTTGTCAAGTTTATGGTTCAGCTGCTCCTTCCACACTGCACGTGCTGGATCCAGTCCACCATCGTGGTATCCGTTTGGCCACCGGTGCCTTCCCTACTAGCCCTGTTGATAGTCTCCTGGTTGAAGCTGGGATCCCACCCCTTTCTGTTCGGCGGTCCCAGCTTCTGGTGTCTTATGCCCTCACTATCCGTTCTTCTCCCTCTCATCCTTCCTATTCTATCCTGTTCCCAGACCATGGACGTCGCCCACCCGACTCCCGCCCTCGGGCGGGTTTATCGGTTGGGCTGCGCCTTGCGTCTCTTTACCGTGATTTTCAGCTTCCTTCTTTGTCCTGTCTTCCTCGCTCCCTCCCCTCCACCCCTCCTTGGTTAGTTCCTCAGCCTCGAATTCGGATGGATCTCCGCCGCGGTCCGAAAGATTCCATCCCCCCGGTGGTGTTTCGTTCCTTTTTCCGCAAAATTTTATGGGAGTTTCGGGATGCTGTTGTTTTTTATACTGATGGCTCTAAATCTGTTGATCATGTTGGGTATGCCTTCACGTCCTCTGTTGGAACGGAAAATCATCTGCTGCCACCTACATGTGGGGTGTTTACTGCGGAATTGATGGCAATTTCCCGGGCCCATACCTTTATTAAACAATCCCAACACAACCGCGTTTTGTTATGTACGGACTCGATGAGTGGCCTTCTTGCTATTGACCGGTGTTTTTCGCGCCATCCCTTGGTCTCTGCCATCCATGACCATCTCGCTGATATTCACCGTGCTGCTTGTTCCATTGACTTCCTATGGGTCCCTGGCCATGTGGGTATCCCGGGAAATGAGCTCGCTGATCGTTTGGCTGGGGGAGCAGTTACTTACCCCCCGTTTCCTGTAACCCCTCCTGCAGCGGATTTACGGCTTCACATCAAATCCCACTTCGCGCAGTCATGGGCCAATTCTTGGGAGGCTACTCCACTGTCTAATAAACTTCGTGCAATTAAGGTGACACCAGGCCCATGGCGTTCTTCCTTTCGCCTCTCCCGAAAGGACTCGACCACACTGTGTCGTCTCCGCATTGGTCATACCAGGCTGACCCATGGTTTTCTTTTGCGTGATGAGCCACCCCCGCTATGTGGTTGTGGAGCCTTCCAGTCAGTGGCCCACATTTTGGTTGAATGCCCCCTTCTTTTGGCTCTGCGTACTAAGTACAGACTCCCCCACACTTTACCTTTGATGTTGGCTGACGATTCCCGGATGGTCTCTCTGGTTCTCGGTTTCCTCCGGGAGAGTGGTTTTTATTCTCAGTTTTAAGGTTTTTAATCTCTCTGGTGTTGGGGCAGGGCGGTGAGTGTTTGGGTGTCTCCCACTGTAGGCAGTGTTTAGAGATTCCCGATTCACCTCCCTGACCGGAATCCTCTTTCCTTCCCCTTTTACTCTTTTTTACCCTTTTTTCAGGCTTGGTTAGTCTTTTTATTCCCATACGTATTTTCTGCATTTTAGCAGTTATACCTTTTAAGTCACAGGTGGTCTTGCCTATGCTGCTTCAGCATAGTGTTGGGTTCGTTCTCTTGCCGACTTCCCTCATTTGTTTTTACCAATGACAATGTGACTGCCCTTTTACGTTTTTCCCTTTTTCCGTTTTATTGTTCTGACTTTTCTGAGATGTCCCGTTAGCACAATGGAGTATATTTGAAACAAGGGACTGATGACCTCGCTGTTTGGTCCCTTAAACCTCAAACAACCAACCAACCATTCCTCCATTTTCTGTTCACCCTATGTCCATTATCCACTGGAATATCCGCGGTATTCGAGCCAATCGGGATGAATTGTCGATCCTCTTACGATCCTACTCGCCGGTCACCTTTTGTCTTAAGGAAACAAAGCTGCGTCCCCATGACTGCTTTGTTCTCCCTCATTTTCAGTCCGTCCGATATGATCTCCCCTCTGTTGAAGGCACTCATGCACATGGAGGACTCATGATTCTTCTCCATGAAACTCTCCATTACCACCCAATCCATTTAAACACTTCCTTCCAAGCTGTCGCCGTCCGTCTTTCCCTTTCCGGATACACGTTCTCGCTTTGTACTGTATACATTCCATCGTCCACACCAATGGCACGAGCTGATCTCCTTCCTCTTCTTGGTCAGCTTGCACCCCCATATTTGCTGGTTGGGGACTTCAATGCCCACCACCCGCTTTGAGGATCTCCACATCCTTGTCCACGTGGCTCACTATTACTAGACGTCTTCCACCAAGCAGATCTAGTTTGCCTCAACACTGGGGACCCTACGTTTTTGTCTGCCTCCACGACAAATTTCTCTCATTTGGAACTTTCAGTCGGTACTATTCCGCTACCTCGGCGCTTCGAATGGTTCGCTCTTGCTGATACACACTCGAGTGACCACTTTCCATGTGTCCTTCGATTGCAGCCACAACTGCCCTACATGCGCCCGCGACGCTGGAAGTTTGCCCAAGCTGAATGGACACTTTTTTCGTCTCTAGCGACATTCGATGACCGTCACTTTCCCAGCGTCGACGATGAGGTCACACATTACCGACGTTACTCTTACAGCTGCGGAACATTCAATACCACGCACCTCCGAATTGCCCCGGCGCCCCCCAGTTCCTTGGTGGAACGAGGCATGCCCTGATGCAATACGTGAGCGGCGACGTGCTCTCCGCGTTTTCTGCCACCATCCTACTTTGGCCAACTGTATCCGCTATAAGCAGTTCCGAGCTCGATGCCGTCGTGTCATCCGCGATAGCAAGAAGGCAAGCTGGAAATTCTTCATTAGCTCATTTAACACCTTCACTCCCTCCTCGGAAGTTTGGAGTCGGCTTCGACGGTTCTCAGGCGCGCCTAGTTTCTCCCCGGTCTCTGGGCTCACTGTCGCGCATGACACATTAGTGGACCCCGTCGCCATTTCTAACTCGTTGGGTCAGCACTTTGCTGAGACTTCGAGCTCTTCAAATTACACGCCAGCGTTTCTCCCGAAGAAACGTGCAGCGGAAGTGCGACCTCTTGCTTTATCCTCTCAAAATCGCGAAAGGTACAATACTGTTTTCTCCATGCGGGAACTCCAACATGCACTCTCTTCTTCTCGCTCCTCCGCCCCAGGACCGGATGGTATCCACGTCAAAATGTTGCTGCATTTATCAACCCATAGTCTGCGTTACCTCCTTCGCCTTTATAATCGAATTTGGACCGACAGTACTTTTCCCAGACTATGGCGGGAAGCTATCGTCGTTCCTGTTCCGAAACCTGGAAAGGACAAACATCTCCCCTCTAGCTATCGCCCCATTTCTCTCACGAGTAGTGTCTGTAAGGTTTTGGAGCGTATGGTGAATTACCGTTTAGCGTGGTGGCTGGAATCCCGCAGTCTTTTAACACCTGCCCAATGCGGATTACGGAAGCATCGTTCTGCAGTTGACCATCTTGTTGCTCTCTCCACTTACATCATGAACAATTTTCTCCGGAAACGCCAAACGGTAGCAATATTTTTTGATCTGGAGAGAGCATACGATACCTGTTGGAGGACATGCATCCTCCGCACACTGTTCTCTTGGGGCTTTCGAGGTCGGCTGCCCCTTTTTCTTCGCGAATTTATGGCAGAGCGCACATTTAGGGTGCGGGTGCACACTACTCTCTCCCGTACTTTCTGCCAAGAAATCGGGGTACCCCAGGGTTCGGTGCTGAGTTTTGTACTGTTTGCCATTGCCATCAATCCAATTATGGATTGTCTCCTTCCTGATGTCTCGGGCTCCCTCTTTGTGGACGATTTTGCGATCTACTACAGCTCTCAACGGACCAGCCTTCTTGAACGACGTCTTCAAGGATGTCTCGATCGCCTCCACTCTTGGGGCATCGAAACCGGCTTCCGTTTTTCTCCCAGTAAGACCGTTTGTGTTAATTTTTGGCGACGTAAGGAGTTTCTTCCGCCCTCCTTACATCTAGGTCCTGTCAACCTTCCGTTTTCAAACGTCGCTAAATTCTTGGGTCTTATGTTTGACAGAAAACTGTGCTGGTCCCCATGTTTCCTATCTTTCGGCTCGCTGTCTGCGATTCCTCAACACCCTGCGTGTCCTGAATGGTACCTCCTGAGGAGCGGACCGAGTGGTCCTTCTCCGCCTCTATCGCGCCTTAGTGCGCTCGAAATTGGACTATGGAAGCATAGTCTACTCCTCTGCTCGGCCGTCTATTCTTCGGCGTCTCGACTCTATCCACCACCGTGGATTACGTTTAGTGTCTGGAGCTTTTTACACCAGCCCTGTGGCAAGCCTTTATGCTGAGACTGCTGAACCTCCGCTGTCCAATCGGCGAGCAGTCCTTCTGAGTCGTTATGCTAGCCATCTGTCTTCTATGCCTGCTAATCCAGCCCATGACCTTTTTTTTCGACGCCTCCTTTGATGTAGGGTATGCAGGCCGCCCCTCCTCCCTACTACCCCCGGGAGTCCGCTTCCGTCAACTGCTCCATTCTCTTTCCTTCAGCTTTCCTAAAACCTTCTTGACAACTTGGGGTACAGCACCGCCTTGGCTCCGACCCCGGATCTGCCTGCTCCGTGGCCTTTGTCGATTTCCCAAGGATAGTACCCCTTCCCTTGTTTATCGTCGGGCATTTGCTGCTCTATGTGTACAAATGACGGACGCCACATTTATTTACACCGACGGCTCGAAAACATCGTTAGGTGTAGGGAGTGCCTATATTGTTGGCGATACCCCAAATTACTTTCGGCTTCCCGACCAGTGTTCGGTTTATACTGCGGAGCTTTACGCTGTTCTCCAGGCTGTCCACTACATCCGCCGCCATCAGCGGATACAGTACGTAATCTGCTCAGATTCTCTCAGCTCTCTCCTCAGTCTCCAAGCTCTTTATGCTGTGCACCCTCTGGTCCACCGGATTCAGGACTGTCTGTGCTTGCTCCACCTGGGGGGCGTCTCGGTGGCGTTCCTCTGGCTCCCGGGACACGTTGGTATCTGTGGAAATGAGGCGGCCGATCTTGTAGCCAAGGCTGCAGTCTCTCTTCCTCGGCCAGCTATTCAATCGATTCCCTTCGCCGATCTACGGAGCGTTTTATGTCGACGTGTTGGTTTTTTATGGCACAGGCATTGGTCGACACTTACCCATAATAAATTGCGGGACGTGAAAGCTCTTCCTTGTGCTTGGACCTCTTCCTCCCGAACGCGTCGTCGGGAGGAGGTAATTTTAACTAGACTCCGGATAGGGCACTGTCTTTTTAGCCATAGACATCTTTTAAGCGGCGATCCTCCCCCACTCTGTCCCCACTGCTCTCAGCTGTGGACGGTAAGACACCTTTTAATTGAGTGCCCCTATTTTAATACGTTACGCTCCCGTCTACAGCTATCGCCTGATATATCGTAGATTTTAGCAGATGACACGCGCTCCGCCGACCGCGTTCTCAAGTTTATTAGTGCCAGTGAAATGACGTCAGTCATTTGAAGCTTTTTTGGGGACAACCAACCCCTTTCTGTAGTGGATTTTTAAGCCTTCCTTCTGCTTTTAGTTTCTCCAATTTTATGACTTTCGTTCCCATTGCTGCTGGTTTTCAATTTCGGTTTATTTACACGAGGCTGCTAGATTGTCTGACAGAAGGCAGAAATCCAAACTTACCTCTGAGCAGGATGTCACTGCATTCCATTCAGTGAGGAAAAAAGTGAATGCATCCTTCATGGCGACAAGCACTTCATCACACTTGATACAGCAGTGCTTTCATCGAAGATCAAAGCAGGGTGTGAAGTCATAACAGCTGCGCTACACATTTATTCTGAACCCAATGTCCTGCTACCAGTCATCCTTAAATCGACACTCCAATGTCCTGTCGAAACTTGGCCAAATGAGTAACCTGTGGTAGGGATGCTCACGAGGGCGACTGCCTGTTGCCTCCTCCCAACTGTATAAATTGCAGTGGCGATCATGCAGCCTCCTCAAGAATTTCCATTGTATCTTGATGAGTAACCGTCCAGGAGATTAGAGTGGAGGAACAGTGCCTTAACCTGTCGCTAACAAGTTGTTGGCTAGCCAGAAGCCCTGCATTCTACCATCTGGCACCTACAGTACCGTTCTTGCTACGTTTCCTTCCACAAAGGACATGGCCACGTAGACTTGCAACCTCAAATTCAGCAACGCAGTTGTAAAATCGCTCAGTGTCTCGGTAACATCGTTGTCGTCCAGCCATGTGACCACAAATTCAGCTGTGAGGTTGTGAAATCGTGAAGTGTCAAGGTTGCACCGCCATCCCCTGTCCAGCTGTGCAACAAACTGTCACCCTCGCCTCAAGGGACAAAGCCACCAGCAACACAACTGGTAGGCTGGAAAGGACAGAAGTACTTCTGTGTAGACTTCCTTCGTCCCTGCAGCCAAACTCCACCCAATCTTCCTCTAACTGGGAAGACTAGAAGTCCACCAAAGGCAAACGATCTTTTCCTTCGCAAACTCAATCCTCTTAGACTGTGTCGCCACGTGGTACCGTAGCCTGGCCAGACTCCATTTCGCCAGTGCACACTGCCAACCGTTTCTCAGCATTGGAGTCATGGACCAACAGCACAAGCAAGCCGATTCTTCTGTGGACTCCATGGAGCAGGATCCTCCTGCTTCTGTGCCCTAGTGTAGTGACTCTACACTGGCTGTCACTCGGCAGCCGCCAAGTTGACACCTACATTTCATCATGACTATTCTCCAATGGCACGTTTGCGGCCTTTGGTCCCACAGAGGATGCACAGCTGCTTCTAGCATCGCAGCATACCTTTGTATTCTGCCTTCAGGAAACGAAACTGAGTCCTCACGACCGATTTGAGCGTTCACATTACTTAGTGATTCGTTCTGACTTCCCCTGAGGTCGGCATTCCATCTCATGGGGACGGGAAGCTGCTGATATCCATAGTCAACCCATCTCTGACTACCCATCTTCAAGCTGTTGCAGTTCTCCTTTTCCTTCCCCACATTACTTTCTCCTTCGTTACCATCTGTCCCTCTGTCATTGTCACCAGAGCAGACTTCCTTCAGCTTATTGGGCAGCTACCTCCCCATATTTGCTACTTTGTGACTTCAATGTACATCACCCACTTATCTTTCGGACTCCTCATACAATTACGTTTGGACCTATATTTCTGCACTGCACAGCCTGTCCATCTTCAATGGTCCATTCTTTCTGACACGTACTTGAGCGACCATTTCCCATGTGCTATCCGTTTGCTGACTCCTACCCCGTCTATGTGCACACAGACATGGCAGCTAAGGCTGACTGCCAGCTTTACTGCTCCCTGGCGACCTTTGAAGAAAGATTTCCCCAGTTCTGATAACCAGGTGGAATATCTCTCAAACGTTATCCTTACTGCTGCAGAACGTTCCATCACTCGCATTTCCTCTTTACCACGTAGTTTCACAGTCCCTTGGTGGACTGAGGCATCCTGCAATGCAATTCGCGCATGGAGACATTCTCTCCACATTTTCCACCATCATCCTAAGATGGCAAACTGCATTCACTATAAACGGATACGTGAAAGTGTCATTGCGTTCTTCGGGTAGCAAAAGGTCTAGCTGGATTTCATTCACTAGCGCATTCACTAAATCCACCCCTTACTCTGTCGTGTGGCGCAACTTCTGACGGCTCTCTGGGACCAAGATCCATTCGCAAATTTCCGGCCTGACAGCAGACGTTGTCATGGACCCTACTGCTATATCCAACACTTTGGGCAACCATTTCACGGAAGTTTCGAGCTCTTCCCACTCATCCTGCATTCTCCATCGTAAACGAGCAGAGGCAGCTCGGGCGATACCCTTCTCTTCCCCAAATTGTGAGTGTTACACTGCCAATGTTCATCCTGATCCTCTGACCTAGGAGACGACGCCATCCACATTGAGATGTTGTAGCACCTTTCTCTTGGAGGCAAGCACTTTCTGCTTAACATGTACAACCACATCTGGGCAGAGGGCGCACATCCTGGATGCTAGCATGAAGCCACTGTCACACATACCTAAGCCCAGTAAGGACAAAAACCCTCATTCTAGCTACTGCCCCATCTCTTACCAGCAGCGTTTACAAGGTGATGGAATGTATGATTTATGCCTGGCTTGTATGGTGGCAAGAGTCTCGCCATTTACTGACGAATGCATAGTGTGGATTTCGTGTGGCCATCTCATTACTTTTTCCACCCATGTCGTGAATGGTTCTGTGGAAATCCTAGACTGTGGCCGTGATTTTCGATTTGGAGAAGGCCTAAGACACCGGCTGGGAACTGATATCCTCCATACTCTTTACATGTGGGGCTGCTATCGCCGTGAACACTACAATGGCCTGTCTTCTGCTGGGCTTTTCCAGCTCCCTTTTTGTTGATTATTTTGCCTTATATTGCAGTTCTCCACGGACCTGTCTCACTGAGTGGCGTCTTCAACCATGTCTTGATCGTCTTTACTCCTGGAGCATCGACAATGGCTTCAGCTTTTTCACTGACAAAACCGTCTGTATTAATTTCTGGCGACCCAAGTGGTTTCTCCCACTAACTTTACATCTTAATCCTGTTGCCCTTCCGTTAATTGAAACTACGAAATTCCTGGGGCGCATGGTCGATATGAAACTCTTGGTCCTCCCATGTCTTATCTGGCAGCCTGCTGTATGTGGTTCCTCAAAGGCCTACCTGCCCAACGGTAGTTCCCCTCAGGGCTCAGCATTAGTTGGCCGAGTAAGTCTTGGAGACACTGAGATTCCTCTGCTGGGGACTGGTAAGCGCCACCAGTCCTCTGGCACCGTGAGCTCTGGTCTTACTTAAACAACTGTGCGACGCAGTGGCGAAATGTTTCGGAGGACAGTGGTCTGTTTCACTGCCTGGACCGCGAGGACGGTACACACCTCTATAAAAAACCTCAACCTCAAGGTTCTGAGGGGGTGAATGGCTGTTGAGGTAAGTCTTTGGCAGGCAACGTCTGGGGCACCTGTCGCTCGTCCCCCCTCCTCCCCCCTCCTCCCCCCCCCCTCCCCATTGTATCAGGCTTGCTCAGGCATGTAGGGTAGGGCTCTGCCTGGGTCAATGGTTGTTTCCCTAGCGTCTTGTGGGATCCTTATGGAACTCTCATGAAACTACTACTCCTGGCGTGACAAGTGTACTGTCAGGCAGTACCTACACCCACTCCTCAGAGTGAACTCGGTTGGTCAGTCCTCGCAAAAAGAAGCCTCAGAGTAATAGTAAAAGGGCATTAGTGTGCCATAACACTTCCATTGTAATAAAGTGAAATGGCGGAAGCTTTGAGAAGATATCGCCATTATGTATTCACAAGGCATTGGAAGGTATTGCTGGGTCTCTGAAGTGTCCAACGCCTTAGCAATGGAACGCTTTTAGTACAAACTGCTAATTCCAACCACATATCAAAGCTTCTGGGATGTATGGCCTTAGGTGACTACCCAGTCGAGGCTGAACTGCATAACACCCTTAACTATAGTAAGGGAGTAGTTACATGCTCCGATATAATGGAGGTGGACCCCGTGGAGTTAGGTGAAAAGTGGAAGAATGTGATCGTCACGGAGGTGCAGAATTAAGAGGAGAGTTAGTGGCAAATTGGAAAAATCGGCAACGTTTATTCTAACGTTTAGCACTCCCGAATTACTGGAACATATCCTTGCAAGCAATATCCGTCTTAAGGTTCGCCTGTTTCACATTTATAGCATTGCATTGGGTTAGAACAGAGATTTGGCCATACCACTATGGGATGTAATGGGAAGGCTGTGTAGCAATTGTGGAGGCTCCGCTCAAGTCAGGGTCTTGTAAACTTCCTCTGAAACGTGCAAACTGCTCTGCTTGTTTACAACAAGTAAAAGAAAATTAGAGTTGAAATTGAAGAGATGCATACTCTATGGTGAAGCTAAAAATGCATACAAAGCCATGCAACCACTAGTTTGTTACTTCTTTTGCATCAGCCCTTAAAACACTAACAGCTAAATGTGCTGAGTCCACACACTCAGACCAGATTCCAGAACGAACACTTGCGCTTGTCAATGTACCTGTGGGGGAAACGATCCACTTGAAACTGATGTCGATCGGAAGCTGTCAGCAGTAGGCTTACAACCTAAGCCACATACCACCGCGCAACACCAGAAACCAACAAAGCCATTCCCGCCACCCAGGCAGCCACCTCCTCCTGTCAGCAAAGAAAAACGTCCTTCGAAAAGCAGTTCTGATTCCAAAAAGCGGTAGGTAAATCTTCGGATCGACGAGCGCTCTCACTTTCTGATAGCGACTATGCTCTTGAGGATATGGACTTCCAATCGCAGGATCCAGAGAGCACTGGACCGGCTAACGTTCCCCTGACCTCACCAGTAAATCAATCTCAGAGGGAGAAAGGAAAGAACCACCAGTGCTAACCAATGGCTTCCATAGGGACTTCAGTGTTGCAGTGGAATTTGTATGGATATCGCTGACATTTGGAAGAACTGCAGCTGCTGGTCCAGCATAAACCTTTCTGCATCTGCTTACAAGAGACGCATCTTTAAGTCAGACACATCGGCATTACAGGGCTACCACATATACAGGAAGGACGATACTACTGGAAACAGGGCTAAAGGTAGAGTGGCCATTTTCCTTGACAGATGCCACTCCTCACCTGTTCCTTTTACCATGACCATGCAAGCAGATTCTGTGAAAGTTCACATCCTTTACTATCACAGGGTGCTATTTGTACCTGTCCCCAATGACACTTTGGATGTGGACGTGCAGGCAGACCTCTTCCAGGGACTCTCGTGCCCATTCCTCCTTGTGGGGACTTAAATGCACCCAGTGTGCTGTGGGAATCGGCTGATACTTGATGCAGGGATCGGATGATAGAGCGACTCGTCCATTCTGAGAATATCTGCCTTCTGAATGCGGGTCAGATGACTCACTTTTCCACAGCTACAGGATCTTTAGCAGCTATTGATCCTTTTTGTTCCCCAGCTATTGCGGACTCCAGTGGAGGTGGCTCCAGATTTACATTCTAGTTACCCCTTTCCAGTGTGGATTCGACTGCTGCCTAAGACTGGCCAGCAGGAGACCACACAGGTGGCTCATACAAAGGGCAAGTTGGTTACAGTACAGTTGACAGACTATTTTTTGAACGAAAGGATTGTGTACAGGAGGCGGTGGCACGTAACACTCAAGAGATCCGAAGGGCTGCTGCGAGAGTCCATCCTTGGGTCTAGTAACCACCTCGACTATGACCTGTACCTTGGTGGAATGACTGTCTACTGGCAGTCAGGGCCAGATAGAAAGCTCTGTGGAACTTTTGTCCAACTACAATCTTCATGTCTTCAGATCTGTGAGAGCACATGCAAGGTGAGTGATCAAAGAACAGAAGAGGGCTTCCTGGAGGGAGTTGACGACTTTAATTAATCGGTCCCCTTACTATTACTGAATCATCCAGATAAGCTCCTGCTGTTCAGGTATGTCGTCAGACTGCACAGATGAGGAAGCTAAATTTCTTCTCGCGTAATGAGGAAGTCTACAACCTTCCATTCTCCATGTGGGAACTGGAATCAGCTTTATCTGCAGCCAGAGATACCCCTGCAGGTCCAGGGGTTACAATAGACCTGAGGTATTCCTGCTTGTCGTACAAGGCGACTAAAGAGTTTCACACATTTCGGCCTATATGTGATTGTACCCTGTAGGGTTTGACCTACTTTCTTAAAATTTTCCCGAAGAGTGAGCCAATTGGGGAAGGGCGCCTTAAAAGGTGCATCGTGTCCATCGTGAATTGGGATCTTCAGCCCACTTTCTCATTGTCACATTGCAGTGTCGCCCTCCCCCCCCCCCCATTCTTCATCTCTTGGGCGAAGAAACCTTCCTGGGTGCGTTTTCCAGCATGCACTATGCTGTGTTGCTATGCTGTGTTGATTTCTGCGTCGACGATGACCATGGACTACTTCGCACCTCATATCCAGCATGGTAGCCAGTCGTGCCGTGGGGTCGCCACGTACCCTGTTGGTTGTAGCCCCCTGACCACACAGGGATCGCTCTGCTGATGATGCCGGCGCCGTTAACTCCCCAGATATGCCAAGGGGTACATGCTCATCCCCCGGGGCATCGGGACTCTCGGCCAAGGCCATCCTGCCAGGTGGCCTTTGCTGCGGCTGCCCCTGGTTGGAGTGGGTGGCATCAGTGCGGATGACATGCAATGAAGTGTAGACCATCTCTTGCTGGTGGTGAAACACCAGCAGTCTCTAAATGATAAAGAGGTCAATTCAATGCACAGATGTATGACCCCAAATCGTTCCCCTCCCTGGCCACACCATGGGAGGAACGTCAGGTTAAGGTTGGCAGCAGATCGTATTCGCCCAGTGCCTTGTATGTTAGAGAGCTGATGGGAATCTTTGACAATGAAGCTAAAGTTTCTTGTTGAGCGCTTAGAGAAAAAGTTCGGGGAGGTGGAGGGCTTGTCCAAAAAGAGATCTGGGTCAGTCTTGATCAAAACAGCATCCTCTTCCCAGCCACGGGAGTTACACGCTTGTAACAAGCTGGCGATGTTTCTGTAACCATCACTCCTCATAAGAGCTTAAATAAGGTCAAGGATATCATATCTCAGACCTTCTTTTGCAGTCTGACGATGAGTTGCGCGCCAATTTAGAGTGGCGAGGTGTAAATTTCGTCTGGCACGTCCACTGGGGGTCTGAAGGATAATCAGGTTGCCACTGGTGCCTTCATCTTGACCTTTGAGGATGATACATTGCCCGAGAAGGTTAAGGTGGTGGTCTACTGGTGTGATGTAAAGCCTCGTATCCCTCCCCGATGTGGTGCTTAAAGTGCTGGAAGTTTGGCTATGTCTTCCTGTTGTACTTCCAGCGTCATATGAGATTGCGGATGCCCATCACATCCTAATACTCAATGTTCCCTGCCTCCCATCTGTGTCAACTGTGGAGAGCACCATTCGCCTTGCTCGCTTTACTGGAGGATTCTCCAGAAAGGAAAATCGTGGAGTGCAAGACCCTGGACAGACTGACATACACTGAGGCTAAGAAAATTCGAACGCCTGCGTCCTGTGCGTCTGACATCTTCAGCCGCTGCTACAACAGTTGTGGCACTGTCAGCTCTGCCAACCCAGGTCACCTCTCAGAGCGGGAAGACTACACCTGCCCTCTTGATGGTGGAGAGCATTTCCCTCCCTGTTACTCCTGCGCTACCTACTTTGGGAGAAATACACCCCAACCATTGGGGACATCCATCCCCATTTCTAAGATGGAGAAGAGTAAGTCGTCTTTTGCTTCTCTCGCAGAGGAAGAGGTCCCTTCGGTCACTCCCTTCCCAGGTTTCTTCTAGTGGGAAAGACGACACCTGTCATTGGTTGAAGAGCCCAAAAGCAGCTGGTCATATGGCTTCAAGCTCAGTCTGTCAGAGACCGAGCCAGTGAAGTTCACCCAGCCATGGAAACCCAAGGAGCAGCGATAGAAATCCAAAAAGAAAACTCCTAAGACCAAGGAAATTGCAGTGGAACCCACACCACCGCTACATAAAAGCACTGCGGCTGAGGATGGGGTGGAGATTCTGGCGTCCACTGACGCCTTAGATCTCGCCAGACCCTCTGACACATTAAATATACCCCCCAGGGGGTCCACAACTCTTTTGTGGATACGTATCGAGCCTTTGTCTGGAGACAAACGTTTGAAAACTCCAGGATCCTGTGTCCTTTGTTTTTCTCCATCCTCACGCATCCTTCCTTTATTGGTCTTTCCCTATGTTCACTCTTCTCCTTGATTTCATGCCCTTACTTCTCTCTCTGCCTCATTCTCCTTGCTGTAGTCTCCTTTTCCATGTCTTATTCTCAGCTTCGGCGTTGGATATTTTCTTCTATCCCTTCCTCCTCTCTCTCTCTGTCTCTCTCTCTCTGTCTGTCTGTCTGTCTCTCTCTGTCTGTCTCTGTCTGTCTGTCTGTCTGTCTCTCTCTCTCTCTCTCTCTCTCTGGCCTGGCCCAGGGAGAGGCGTCATCGCCTGAGCTGTGAACAATCACATAAGGCGGGAGTGCCCTCTCAGAGGGCACCCACAAGGAAGGAGTGCTGTCAATCATGGATTCATCCGCGCAATGGATTTCTCCTTCCTCCCTGTTGTCTGCCCAAAAAAGAAAGCGAGGTGAAACTCCTGTTCCAAAAATTCTACCACCAGAACTGAAGTTTCTTGTCACAAGATCTGATGGTCAGGATTTCTCAACAGCCAACCCAACAGCAGGAGGCATTGCACCGATGTACGGTGTGTTTTATGTCGTCGTGTTTTTTATGGCACGCACATTGGTCGACACTTCCCCATAATAAATTGTGGGACGTGAAAGCTCTTCCCTGTGCTTGGACCTCTTCCTACCGAACGCGTTGTCGGGAGGAGGTAATTTTAACTAGACTCCGGATAGGGCACTGACTGTTTAGCCATCGACATCTTTTATGCGGCGATCCTCCCCGCTCTGTCGCCCCCCCCCCCCCCCCGCCTGTTTCCTAAGTCACAGACCGGGCGCTAATGACCATATCAGTTCTGCGCCCTAAAACCGAAACAAAAAAAAACACAGAGTTCGCTTTCGTCACTTGCTTCACCAACTTGATTTTACCCTCCCTACGACTTCTCTAGTGGGTGAGAGCCAAACGCCACCTTGACTCCAGGCTCAGGTTCGCGTTCATCTTGAACTCAGCTCGCTCCCAAGGGACAGGACCACGGATTCGTTTTACCGCTCGAGATTTGTCGAAAGTCGTTAGAGGCTCGCTAATAATGGATTTATTTACACAGATGGGTCAGACTGCTGCTGGCGTCGGATGTGCTTTTGTCGTTGGGATGATACCTTTCAATACTGGCTCCTTGACTAATGTTCAAGCTTTAACGCTGAGCTTTTTGCTCTCTCTCTCTCTCTCTCTCTCTCTCTCGCAGGCTGTTCACTATATCCGCTGCCATCTACGTTCTCCCTGTGCCATCTGCTCTGATTCTATCGGCGCCATTCAATCTGTGACCCATATTCGGACCACCCTCTCGTGCAACGAATTCAACAGTCCCTTCAGTCGCTAGCTGCTACTGGCGCTCGTCTTTTTTTTATGGGGTTCCTTTTTTAAGTTTCATCATATTGGCATGAGGCTTGGTCCTCTCTCCATGAAAATAAGCTTAGGGCCATCAAACCGATCCCAACGGCTTGGACGACCTCACGCCCTTCCTGGCGAGAGGGGGTCATTTTGGCCAGGTTGCAGATTGGGCATAGCGGATTTAGCCACCGGTACCTGTTGTCCGGTGACCCCGCCCTGCAGTGCCCTTGTGGTCATCCATTGACGGTGCGCCCTGATGACACTCGTATCCTTAGTTTTAGTAAATTGACAGACTTGTCCAAAAAGATCGTTTGTTTTATCTGTGTCTTTGTAAGTACTTTCTGGTGTTGCCGCCTTAAGTTTTTCTACGCTATTAGTGCACTAACGTTTCTGACTGGGCGCTAATGACCTTAGTAGTTGAGCGCCATAAACCACAAAAAAACATTGGATATAGACTGCACAGGCAATAAATCGGTGGCAGCAGGTGACTGAGGCGTAAGCTGCCTCATTAAATGTTCCATGCCTTCGCAGTCTCATGATGTGATCCTCCAGTGGAATTGGGGCGGTTTTTTCCACCGCCTGGCTGAGCTGCAGCAACTGTTAAGCTTTACACCTGCTATATACATTGCCCTCCAGGGAACATGGTTCCCAGTATTGTGGACCCTGCTCTCTGCAGCTGTAAGGGATATTACAGGAACTGTAGCGACTGTAATAGTGTCAGGTGGAGTTTGCATTAATGTCCTAAACTTGGTCTGTAGTGAACATGTGCCCCCTTCAAACCCCCTTTGAAGCAGTGGCTGTCATAAGCACGACACAGGAAATAACTGTCTGCAATGTATATCTTCCTCGAGATGGTGCATTACTTCTGAATGTATTAGCTGCACTGATTGATAAACTCCCTAAACCTTTCCTACTTCTGGGAGATTTTAACGCCCATAACACCTTGTGGGGTGGTACCATGCTTACTGGCTGAGGCAGAGCTGTCGAAACTTTACTGGGGGTGTGGCACTATACCGCAATCTTGGAAACGGTACTTTGGGCCAGAAACCGCCTAGTGGTTGGGTGACGTCACGGCTGCAGTCTTGGGTGGCGCCACCCATTGGTTGTCATAATACTACTGAGGACGCTCAGACTGTCAGGTATACCTTCATTGGCACAGACTATTTTAGGTATTGGCTTCTGGAACATTGATTAGTATTTACATGGGGCTCTTTGCCGTGTCGGGCCACGCAGTTAATCTGACACAGGCTGTCCAGTTATTTGCTCAAACACTCTGGCCTTCAGAGCCTCTGTGCTACACACAATCAATCCCTTAATGTAACATGTCCAAGAAAGCTTGCACTTTACTCTTGATGTTTGTTGCTCCCTGCTCACTTCAATCACATGGCAAACGAAGCTGCTGATGCTACTGCCAAGGCTGCAGTCCTATCTTGGCCTACTGGTTTCTCTATTCCTTCTAGTCTGTGTTGCCATCTTCAGCAGGTGGTGTCACTCCATCACCAGTGGTCTTCCCTTCACAGGGACAAGCTCTGAGCAGTTAAACCTCTCCCAGTGGCTTGGCTGACCACCTTTCAGCTCTCAAGCTTCCTAAACATTTTAGCTAGGCTGCATATTGGCCACTGTCGTTTTAGCCATCGCCATTTGTGATCCCCACAACTTTGTGCTCATCGTCATCAACCTTTGACAGTTCAGTGTCCTGACTGAATGCCCTTTTGTAACCACTTGAGTTGTAATTTTTGCTGTCTGAATTATTGGCCGTTTTAGTGAAAGACGCATGGTCTGTTGACTGAGTTTTACTTTTTATGCGACATACAGCAGTTTTTGCGCCCTAGAAGTCCTTTTTTGGCCCTCCAGGTCTCGCTGGGATTCTGGAGAACGAACGTGCTGTCTTTGCCATGTTGGCTACCAGGACGCCGATTTTTGGGGAAGGGTATACTGGAATTGGACCTTCAATCGACTCTTTCTTAGAGGCTTGTAAAGCACTATTGGTATACCCTAGTTTCTCTCAACAATAAAAGCACTAAAAGGAACTCTGACAATGTGGCGTTCTTCTCTTCATGCTGCTTGCATGGAATAAAGTAGAGTAGACTTCACAAAGGCCACAACTGGCTGAGACATTGCCGCATACGTTGTTACGATCTACCCCACTGTTGCTGTGGTGCTCATCTGATGGTTGCCTGTACCCCATGAGCTCGCCCTATTTTGCCCACGTTATGGCGAAACGTTAAACTTGACCCATTTCGTTTTGTGCTAGTGGATGATGCCAAAGAAGCTGATGGTTTTGTTTTACCTGTGAGGGCGGATTCTACTGTGGTAGGCATGGTATATTGCTGTTGTCAGCTGCTAGAGAGATTGGAGGGATGCCCTGCTGATTGCTCTGATGCAGGATCCCCATGGCTGCCATTATTAAATAGGGTGGCCCAGCTCCTGCCCTCCCAGGTTTTTAATTAAGTCTAATGCTGATTTGCTGTCTTTCCTTGCTACTGTTTCTAGTTGTGATGATCGAAGATGAGAAAAATCTCCTCTGATGCAGAGGATGAGTCTCCTGCAACTTGTGCAGAGGGTCGCGAACTGCTTTATGGGCAGTACAGCTCTCACCTTCACCCTCTCACTCCTCCATCTCTGCTTATCTTTTGGCTTTATTGATTTTCTGTTACAATTGGGTTTCTCAGGATTTGTCTAAGGTCCCATTCCTCTCTGAGGACTCTTCCCAGCTTGACGCGTTGCATGGATTGATGGCGTTGTAGTTTAGTCCCTTTAACCCACTCAAGGCATTCCAAATCTTTGGTCAGAAAGAGCTTAACATTTAGTTAAACAGAATTTGAGTAATGTTTCTACCGTTTCGTTTGCAGATGCAGTACACAGGTGCTAGCATGAATCCGGCTCGCTCACTTGGGCCTGCAATGGTGAGCGGTGTGTGGCACAATCACTGGGTACGTATTGGTTGTGATAAAATGCTAAAAGTCGACTAAGGGTCAGCTCTAATAGGCAAAAATAACAAACTGCAGAATATTCCGCTATTATCTTTATCCAGCATAGATGTTGCCTAATCAAACCCATATTCAATGCATACATTAACATATTCAGCATTATACTTAGCTGACTGTTGAGGATCTACCTGAAATTAGGCTTTCTGTACTGTCATTCTTAATTCCTTATCTCTTCAAACTTCTGATACAAAAATCATACATAGTGCCCACAGCTTAACTATGAATGTCCCATTATGCCCATAGATGCTGTTTCTATGTTGGTAGAAGTGTGTGTTGTTGTGTGTGTTGTTGTTGTGTGTGTGTGTGTGTGTGTTGTTGTTGTTGTGTGTTGTTGTTGTGTGTGTGTTGTTGTTGTGTGTGTGTTGTTGTTGTGTGTGTGTTGTTGTTGTGTGTGTGTTGTTGTTGTGTGTGTGTTGTTGTTGTGTGTGTGTTGTTGTTGTGTGTGTGTTGTTGTTGTGTGTGTGTTGTTGTTGTGTGTGTGTTGTTGTTGTGTGTGTGTTGTTGTTGTGTGTGTGTGTTGTTGTTGTGTGTGTTGTTGTTGTTGTGTGTGTTGTTGTTGGTGGTGTGTGTGTGTTGTTGTTGTTGGTGGTGTGTGTGTGTGTGTGTGTGTTGTTGGTGGTGTGTGTGTTGGTGTTGGTGTTGGTGTTGGTGTTGGTGTTGGTGTTGGTGTTGGTGTTGGTGTTGGTGTTGGTGTTGGTGTTGTTGGTGTTGGTGTTGGTGTTGGTGTTGTTGGTGTTGGTGTTGTTGGTGTTGGTGTTGTTGGTGTTGGTGTTGTTGGTGTTGGTGTTGTTGGTGTTGGTGTTGTTGGTGTTGGTGTTGTTGGTGTTGGTGTTGTTGGTGTTGGTGTTGTTGGTGTTGGTGTTGTTGGTGTTGGTGTTGTTGGTGTTGGTGTTGGTGTTGTTGGTGTTGGTGTTGTTGGTGTTGGTGTTGTTGGTGTTGGTGTTGTTGGTGTTGGTGTTGTTGGTGTTGGTGTTGTTGGTGTTGGTGTTGGTGTTGGTGTTGGTGTTGGTGTTGGTGTTGGTGTTGGTGTTGGTGTTGGTGTTGGTGTTGGTGTTGGTGTTGGTGTTGGTGTTGGTGTTGGTGTTGGTGTTGGTGTTGGTGTTGGTGTTGGTGTTGGTGTTGGTGTTGGTGGTGTGTGTGTGTGTGTGTGTTGGTGTTGGTGGTGTGTGTGTGTGTGTGTGTTGGTGTTGGTGGTGTGTGTGTGTGGTTGTTGTTGGTGGTGGTGGTGGTGTGTGTGTGTGGTTGTTGTTGGTGGTGGTGGTGGTGTGTGTGTGTGTGTTGGTGGTGGTGGTGGTGGTGGTGGTGTGTGTGTGTGTGTTGGTGGTGGTGGTGGTGGTGGTGGTGGTGTGTGTGTGTGGTGGTGGTGGTGGTGGTGGTGGTGGTGGTGTGTGTGTGTGGTGGTGGTGGTGGTGGTGGTGGTGGTGGTGTGTGTGTGTGTGTTGGTGGTGGTGGTGGTGGTGGTGGTGGTGGTGGTGGGGTGTGTGTGTGTGTGTGTTGTTGTTTGGGTGTGGGTGGGTGTGTGTGTGTGTGTGTGTGCACACGTACTATTGACACTAAGTAATGATGAAACAAATTCCCTCAGGTGTACTGGATGGGACCACTCGCAGGAGGCATTGCAGCTGGCGCCATGTCCAGTTGTATCTTCAGACCAAGCGGCCCTAAAGCACCAGTCAGACCAACTCGAGACTCTGAACGCAGGCCCCTACTTTCATAAAATCGCATTTGTCTTAAACTGCTAAGGCTATTGGTAAAGAAATTATCAAATTATCTGTAGAATGTTCCCTGTTGAGAATCTGAAATATTCAGCTCTCCTGTGTTAACGCAAATGTCAAATTTGTCATTCTGAAATATATGGTGATACAAAGTCCAATTTTACCTACTTGAATTTGTTACTACTCAAAGGATTGTCATTTACAACGTATATCTTCAAAATTCTTGAACTATTGATGATACGCAGCTAGTTTACGAATTCTCGAGGTAAGAGGCAACGCAATTCTTCATAGGTAAGTTGGACTGCAGTACTTCTACGCTTCAGAGACAGTCAAAACTTTATGGCCATAGAAGTATTTCATTGTTACAGTATGTGAAACAGTAAGCGAATTGTAGGACAAAAGTGAAAAGTATTCGTGCTTTTGTACCGAAAACCTTAATTCGGTTTTCCATAATTTTTCGAAATAATCGTTAGTGAGCATCGTTAATATTGGTTTAGGGGGCCTGTTGTCGATATGTTAAGTGATATTCGGAAGTTCTGAAAGTGAGGCAATCTATAGTAGATACATGGGGATTGGGTGAAACTATACAGTGAGAAATGGATGCTTGAACATAAAGGAAGATGCTAGATTGCGCTGCCGTATTGTATAACAAAACGCCCAGAGTGAAAGAGCCAGTGGTGGTGGAAGTGTTCTGTGTAATATGGTGTACTTTAACAGAGCTAAGGGAATTCTAATGAGGGCAAATTGGTGTTAATATTGGGTGCTTTCATAACCAGGGGAGTCGAAGAGGTCGGTGTTTAAGGAATCACAGTATTGAAGAGTCATACTGCATACAAGGAAATCAGAAAAATCCGGTGAGTTACAACAGGCACCAATCACTAAATCTAAATACTGAGCCACTGTGATCTGCTTTCGAGACAGGCGTGTGTGATTGCTATCCATCTTCATAACCTTTACCTGAACTACTTCACAGGGACAATGGGAGAAAATTGCCTTTAAAACCAAGAAGGATCTGTAGTAGTCCATTCTGAAACGGGAAGCTGTTTCCAGAGCCAGCAGGCTTCCTGCACCATATTAGGCAGTGTAATGTTCTATTTTTGGTTTTCCCATATTTTTGTCTCTCCTATACACCATTTACTCGCAGGTTCCTGTAGATACGGCTTAGCACTGCAATTTTTAAATTGAAAGAAGCGGCTGACCTGAAGTGTACATAAATACTATTGCATGTTGAAGTTGGAAACATATAGGTACAGTATGCGGAATTCACCTACCGCAGAATGAAGTGCATATTCGTCTCTAGTATTTACGATAATTGATTAGTACGGGGCCCTAAGATTTAAATAAGTAAGATGATCTGAACACCAGGCTATGGACAGCGACAAATATGCTAGTGTGTGCATAAAATTCACGAAGGTGGTCTGTGGAAGGCATATACATAGATGAAACCACTGGAAATTAGTATAATCAACCTAACAAAAACTACACAATGCGTTACTGAGAAAAATAAGAATTGGTCTGAGAATGAAGCAAAATATTCCCAGAGCATTTTGCATTGTTAAAACTATTCGTTAAGAGATTAAAAGTTCTTCTTTATAGTGTTACTGAGCTTGTCATTGCAACGCAACAGATGTCCGTATAATCAAAATTCTTGACTCATCACATTTGGAATACCAAAACTGGCCAAACTGACGTGTCTCATGTGAATTACTTGAGACTAATACTGCAAAAGTTTAGCGCACATACTTCGCTTCTGTATATTCGTTACTGAGATGCAGCATACTGTGTATAAATGAACACCAGAGCAAACTTTTCTGATAAATAAAAAGCAAATAAAATATACAAGCAGCACCAAACACTATAATAGCAAAATTTGTGTATAATTACGTATGTTGGTGTCTCAAGGAAAGAAAACTGAGTAAAGTTCTCAATGACAATAGTACCAATCACTACAACTTTCCAAGAAATGTCGTACAGGTAAACTGTGAAACTGTACAAACGCATTTCTTTGAGTTGTGTGTTTCTAAAATTACTTCCTACACACTGCAGAAACTACGTTCACCCCATCTCCCAGAACTTATTGCTTGAAAATGTGTAATTTATCCATTTAATTATACTAATTAACAAGTATAAAATACATGTAAACAAATTCTTCTTAAGTTTAACTAATGCAGTATCACATTTGTATAAAAATTTTAAAAATGTATGTTGTAGAAAGTGTAAAACTCTTGTTCTGGAAATGAATTTACATGGATCTAAATAAATATTACCAGAGGCCGACGGGCTGAGCATGTAAGTGCTATAGGTGCTACAAACAGAGATCTCCTTGGTACTGTTGTTACTAGGTAGGGATCTTAGTATGACTTTCAGCCTGAAGCTGTCCACTTGAACACAGGAGTAGCCATCTTTGGAGGACGACTGCGGTAGAGTAGACCAAATGCACTAAAGATAATGTAGAGGAAGTTTAAAGGAACCTGTCCTTAGGACACTTGGAAACAAAACGAGAAAATGACGATCACAACGTGTTTCTGTATGAATTTTGTCAATGAAGTGGTAACTAGCACAAGCGACGAGTTTGTAACACCAAACAACTGCTTGGAGAAATACACAAACGACACCATGGGGGCAAAGAATAGGAGCAAGAAAATCAGTAAAGCTACCCAAGCGATATACTTCAATTTTGATCAGGTTTGAATATGTTGCAATGTAGTAAAAGATAATTAAGGTGTGCCTATAAGGCCGTTAAGAGTGAAAGCACCTCCTTGAAAAAAAAAGTTTGTTTCCGAATGAATACTGTTGAAACGGTATCCGATACAAAACACCTCAAATAAGTTCTGTCGTTTATGTGCATTACAACAGAGCATTCAGATTTGTCCAATAAGTATTTTTTTTTTTTTTTGTTAGATCCCGCGTGCTCGGTGCGCAAAATCAGTGCACTCAGCGTAATTTACCCGAAAATTTCTACACAACCTCATTGTTGTATAGCTAAAATCTTAAAACGGGAAAAATCTTAAAATGGAAAAAATTCAAATGAAAATAACTAAATCTGAAAATATTATAGCTAGACAACAAAACATAGCAGATGTAAAACGAAAACATTCAATAAGAGTAAAAGATAAATAACATTAAAATATAGAATTTATGTATATAGAATATATTTTTCCGGAAAATACTTACCAAACTCAGCATGACAAACGGCGTTCATGTGGACATATTTCTGGCTTTTTACTGACAAAGGCGTCTTTGGAATACCACTTCACATCTGGTATTAACAATGTTTCTCCCTATCAACGTGGATGTAAACAAAGTACTTCAGCTTTCGGAGAACGTTGGATATTGACATTTCGTGAACAGAACACGACGAAAAAAGCCCTTGTTTTAACGATTTTCATTTCAACTATCCTGTCATATCCGTGACACACTGCCCTATTTCACCATACTCCTTCAGTACTTTCTGGTAAGGATCTCATGTAGCATAGCAGTACTCCAGTAGACAGTGGACAAGGGTAGGGTGGGCTGTCTTTTTAGTAGATCAGTTGCATCTTCTAAGTGGTCTACCAATAAAACGTAGTATTACATTTGCCTTCCTTACATCACAACCATTCCAATTTAAGTTGTTAGTAATTCTAATTTCTAGGTATGTATTTGAATTGTCAGCCTTTACATTTGCCTGATTCATCGTGTAACGGAGATTTAATGGATTCCTTTTACAAATAAAGCTGGTGACCTAGCACTTGTCATTTTTCGCACAATACAGATATCTTGTCTTCATCATTTTGCACTTGTTTTTGATCTTCTGATGACTTTACTACATGATAAATCACAGCATCAGCTCCAAACAATCTGAAGATTGTCTACTAAGCTCTTCACCCACCAGATTCTTCCAGAAACATGTTACGATCAAAATTTTCCCCTTCCCTTTTCATGTGCTTCTGGCCATAAGATGATCCCATTTAGGAGATGGAAGTTGCCGAAAACTGTTTCGCAATTCTTAGTTGCATTTGGTCCGCTCTGCCACAGCAGTCACCCAGCGAGGGTCATTTCCGGTGTTAAAGTGGACAGCTTAGGTCTCAAACGCATAACAAGGCATCTGCATACTAACAGCTAACCATCGGTCCCAAGAAGACCTGCTTGTAATGGCGGTATGCATCCGCTGTTTTTGTTGAAACTCTAAAACCTTCAAAATGTACTTGCTGTAGACCAGGAACAGCAGATTACGTACTTTTTCCTTGGGGAACACCAGATATCACTTCAGTTTTACCCCATGACTTTCTGGCAGTACTAATAGTGACCTTTGACAGGAAATTAAACAGAACAGCACTATGTCGACTTATTCCCAACGCTCGAACAGAACTGTGTTCAGAATTTCAGCTCTCCATGCTACTCTATCCTGTGCAAGCTTAATCTCCCAGTACTTACTGCAACCTGCAACCTACAACCTTCTGAATCTGCTTACTCATCTTTTGGTCTCCCTCTACGATTTTTACCCTCCATGCTGCCCTCCAATACTAAATTGATCCCTTGATGCCTCCGAACATGTCCTAACAACCAGTCCCTTCTTCTAGTCAATTTGTGACACAACCTTCTCTTCTCCCCAATCCTATTAAATCCCTCCTCATTAGTTATGTGATCTACCCATCTAATCTTCAGCATTCTTCTGTAGCACCACATTTCGAAAGCTTCTATTCTCTTCGTCCAAACTATTTATCGTCCATGTTTCACTTCCATACATGGCCACACTCCATACAAATACTTTCAGAAATGACTTCCTGACACTTAAATCTATACTCGATGTTAACAAATTTCTTTTCTTCAGAAAAGCTTTCCTTGCCATTACCAGTCTACATTTTATATCTTCTCCACTTCGATCTTCATGAGTTATTTATCTTCCCAAATAGCAAAACTCATTTACTACTATAAGCGTCTCATTTCCTAATCTAATTCCCTCAGCATCACCCGACTTAATTCGACTACATTCCACTATCCTCGTTTTGCTTTTGTTGATGTTCATCTTATATCCTCCTTTCAAGACACTGTCCATTCCGTTCAACTGCTCTTCCAAGTCCTTTGCTGTCCCTGACAGAATTACAATGTCATCGGCGAACCTCACACTTTTTATTTCTTCTCTGTGGATTTTAGTACCTACTCCGAATTTTTCTTTTGTTTCCTTTACTGCTTGCTCAATGTATAGATCGAATAATATCTTGGAGAGGCTAAAACCCTTTCTCACTCCCTTCCCAACCACTCCTTCCCTTTCATGTCCCTCGACTCGTAAAACTGCCATCTGGTTTCCGTACAAATTGTAAATAGCCTTTCGATCCCCGTATTTTACCCCTGCCACCTTTAGAATTTGGAAGAGTGTGTTCCAGTCAACATTGTCAAAAGCTTTCTCTAAGTCTACAAATGCTAGGAACGTAGTTTTGCCTTTCCTTAATCTAGCTTCTAAGATAAGTCGTAGGGTCAGTATTGCCTCATGTGTTCCAAAATTTCTACGGAATCCAAACTGATCTTCCCCGAGGTCGGCTTCTACCAGTTTTTCCATTCTTCTGTAAATAATTCGCGTTAGTATTTTGCAGCCGTGGCTTATTAAACTGATAGTTCGGTAACTTTCACATCTGTCAGCACCAGCTTTCTTTGGGATTGGAATTATTATATTCTTCTTGAAGTCTGAGGGTATTTCACCCGTCTCATACATTTTGCTCACCAGATGGTAGTTTTGTCAGGACTGGCTCTCCCGAGACGATCAGGAGTTTTAATGGAATGTTGTCTACTCCCGGGGCCTTGTTTCGACTCAGGTCTTTCAGTGCTCTGTCAAACTCTTCACGCAGTATCGTATCTCCCATTTCATCTTCATCTTCATCTACATCCTCTTCCATTTCTATAATATTGTCCTCAAGTACATCGCCCTTGTATAGGCCCTCTATATACTCCTTCCACCTTTCTGCTTTCCCTTTGCTTAGAACTAGGTTTCCATCTGAGCTCCTCATATTCATGCAAGTGGTTCTCTTTTCACCAGAGGTCTCTTTAATTTTCCTGTCGGCTGTATCTATCTTACCCCTAGTGAGATAAGCCTCTACATCCTTAGATTTGTCCTCTAGCCATCCCTGCATAGCCATTTTGAACTTCCTGTCGATCTCATTTTTGAAATGTTTGTATTCTTTTTTGCCTGCCTCATTTACTGCATTTTTATAATTTCCCGTTTCAACAATTCAATATTTCTTCTGTTACCCAAGGAGCTCTACTGGCTCTCGTCTTTTTACGTACTTGATCCTCGGCTGCCTTCACTACTTCATCCCTCAGACCTACCCATTCTTGTACTGTATTTCTTTCCCCCATTCCTGTCAATTGTTCCCTTATGCTTGCCCTGAGACTCTCTACAACCTCTGGTTCTTTCAGTTCATCCAGGTCCCATCTCCTTAAATTCCCGCCTTTTTGGAGGTTATTCAGTTTCAATCTACAGTTCATAACCAATAGATTGTGGTCGGAGTCCACATCTGCCCTGGAAATGTCTTACAATTAAAATCTGGTTCCTGAATCTGTCTTACCATTATATAAATCTGATAGCTTCTAGTATCTCCAGGGTTCTTCCAAGTATACAACCTTCTTTCATGATTCTTGAACCAAGTGTTAGCTATGATTGTTATGCTCTGTGCAAAATTCTACCAGACGGCTTCCTCTTTCATTTCTTAGCCCCAATCTATATTCACCTACTACGTTTCCTTCTCTCCCTTTCCGTACTCTAAAATTCCAGTCACTCATCACTATGAAATTTTCGTCTCCCTTCACTGTCTGAATAATTTCTTTTATTCCGTCATACATTTCTTCAATTTTTTCTTCATCTGCAGAGCTAGTTAGCATATAAACTTGTACTACTGTGGTAGGCGTGGGCTTCGTTTCTACCTTGGCCACAATAATGCTTTCACTATGCTGTAGGTAGTAGCTTACCCGCACTCCCATTTTTTTATTCATTATTAAACCTACTCCTGCATTACCCCTATTTGATTTTGTATTTATAACCCTGTATTCACCTGACCAAAAGTCCTGTTCCTCCTGCCACCGAACTTCACTAATACCAACTATATCTAACTTCAACCTATCTATTTCCCTTTTTAAATTTTCTATCCTACCTGCCCAATAAAGGGATCTGACATTCCATTCTCCGATCTGTAGAACGCCACTTTTTCTTTCTCCTGATAACGACGTCCTCTTGAGTAGTTCCCGCCCGGAGATCCGAATGGGGGGCTATTTTACCTCCGGGCTATTTTACCTCCGGGCTATTTTACCTCCGGGCTATTTTACCTCCGGGCTATTTTACCTCCGGGCTATTTTACCTCCGGGCTATTTTACCTCCGGGCTATTTTACCTCCGGGCTATTTTACCTCCGGGCTATTTTACCTCCGGGCTATTTTACCTCCGGGCTATTTTACCTCCGGGCTATTTTACCTCCGGGCTATTTTACCTCCGGGCTATTTTACCTCCGGGCTATTTTACCTCCGGGCTATTTTACCTCCGGGCTATTTTACCTCCGGGCTATTTTACCTCCGGGCTATTTTACCTCCGGGCTATTTTACCTCCGGGCTATTTTACCCAAGAGGACGCAATCATTTAACCATACAGTAAAGCTGCATACTCTCGGGAAAAATTACGGATGTAGTTTCCCCTTGCTTTCAGCTGTTCGCAGTACCAGCACAGCAAGGCTGTTTTGGTTAGTGCTAAAACGCCAGATCAATCATCCAGACTGTTGCCCTGCAACTACTGAAAAGGCTGCTGCCCCCTTTCAGGAACCACACGTTTGTCTGGCCTTTCAACAGATACCCCTCCATTGTGGTTGCACCTATGGTATGGCCATCTGTATCGCTGAGGCACGCAAGCCTCCCCACCAACGGCAAGGTCCATGGTTCATGGGAGTATATACAGGGTGTTACAAAAAGGTACGGCCAAACTTTCAGGAAACATTCCTCACACACAAAGGAAGAAAATATGTTATGTGGACATGTGTCCGGAAACGCTTACTTTCCGTGTTAGAGCTCATTTTATTACTTATCTTCAAAACACATTAATCATGGAATGGAAACACACAGCAACAGAGCGTACCAGCGTGACGTCAAAAACTTTGTTACAGGAAATGTTCAAAATGTCCTCTGTTAGCGAGGATACATTCATCCACCCTCCGTCGCATGGAATCCCTGATGCGCTTGAGCAGCCCTGCAGAATGGCGTAGTGTATCACAGCCGTCCACAATAAGAGCACGAAGAGTCTCTACATTTGGTACTGTGGTTGCGTAGACGAGCTTTCAAATGCCCCCATAAATAAGTCAAGAGGGTTGAGGTCAGGAGAGCGTGGAGGCCATCAAAGCCATAAAATTGGTCCGCCTCTACCAATCCATGGGTCACCGAATCTGTTGTTGAGAAGCGTACGAACACTTAGACTGAAATGTGCAGGAGCTCCATCGTGCATGAACCACATGTTGTGTCGTTCTTATAAAGGCACATGTTCTAGCAGCACAGGTAGAGTATCCCGTATGAAATCATGATAACGTGCTCCATTGAGTGTAGGTGGAAGAAACTAAAATGAGCTCTAACATGGAAATTAAGCGTTTCCGGACACATGTCCACATATCTTTTCTTTGTGTATGAGGAATGTTTCCTGAAAGTTTGGCCGTACCTTTTTGTAACACCCTGTGTGTATGTGTATATGTATGAATATGTATGTGTATGTGTATATATGTATATAGATAAATAAGGGATAACACATTTAGCTATTTAAAAAGATTTGCAGCTTATAGTACACGGCTATAGTGTGCTATATAGCGTACCACTGCCTCTATGTATGGTCCATATGTTTGGTTAGTGCCATCAGATCGTCCTCTCACGATCTTGACAAAATAGAATAGTGTGGACCTTCTCATCTAACTCTTAAGCATTCACTCTGACATAAAAAGAAAAGTACTCATACAAAATACACACATAACTGAAATGAAATATCTTTGTCACGAAATATCTTTCTTATAAATTTTTTAAGTAAACCCCTGAAACCTAAAACTACTTAAAAAATATCGATCAGGGATATTCCTATATACACTGAAGAGCCAAAGAAACTTATACACCTGCCTAATATCGTGTAGGGCCCCCTCGGGCACGCAGAAGTACCGCAACACGACGTGGCATGGACTCTACTACTATCTGAAGTAGTGGTGGAGGGATCCGACACCATGAGTCCTGCATGGCTGTCAAAAATCGGTAAGAGTACGAGGGGATAGAGATCTCTCCTGAACAACACGTTGCAAGGCCCACCAGATACGCACAATATGTTCATGTCTGGGGAGTTTGGTGGCCACCGGAAGTGTTTAAACTTCCAGTGATTCTGGAGCCACAGTGTAGCACTGTTCTGCTGGAATCGCCAAAGTCCGTCGGAATACACAATGGACATGAATGGATGCAGGTGATCAGAGGGGACGCTTACGTACATGTAACCTGTCACTCGTGTCTAGACGTATCAGTGGTCCCATATCACTCAAACTGCACACGCCCTCACATTAGCGCCTCCACCAGCTTGAATAATCCCCTGCTGACATGCAGGATCCATGGATTCATGAGGTTGTCTCCAGACCCATACACGCCCATTAGCTCGATACGATTTGAAACGAGACACGTCCGACTAGGAATGTTTCCAGTCATCAACAGCCCAATGTCTGTGTTTATGGGCCCAGGTGAGGCGTAGAGCTTAGTTATCTACAATCATAAAGGGTACACCAGTGGGCCTCTATCTCCGAAAACACATTTCGATAGTGTTTCGTTGGATGGTTTGCACGCTGACATTTGTTGATGGCCCAGCATTGAAATCTGGAGCAATTTGCAGAAGGGTTGCACTTCACTCTGAATGCTCCCTTCAGTCGTCGTTGGTCCCATTCTTGCAGTTTTTTTTTTTTCGGCCACAGCTATGTCGGAGATTTGTTTTGCCGGAGTCGTGATATTCATGTTACACGCGTGAAATTGTCGTATAGGAAAATCCCCACTTCATCGGAGATGGTATCTCATTGCTCGTGTGCCGACTAAAACACCACGTTCAAACTTACTTAAATCTTGATAACCTGTTACTGCAGCAGCAGCAGTAACCGGTCTAAAAATTGCGCTGGACACTTATATCTTACGTAGGCGTTGCCGACGGCAGCGCCGTATTCTGCCTGTTTACATATCTCCGCATTTGAACACGCATGCCTGTGTTTCTTTTGCACTTCAGCTATGTTTTGACCTCATTTAGTCCAGCGTACAGATGGAAGAACTGAAAGGCACGAGTTTTATATGCATAAGGAGTTTAGGACTGTGTATGAATTCCGAAAACACACACTCTCTCTCTCTCTCTCTCTCTCTCTCTCTCTCTCTCTCTCTCTCTCTCTCTCTTTGTGCTGTCAGTTCCCTCACTCAGTACTGACCGTGACCTGAAGGTGTATGTGATGTTTCTCCACACCATGACTCCAGGAGTAGCACTGCCCACTGCCATGTCGCTCTCCTCAGGCTGCCGCCACACTTCCAGACCGTGGTCATTTGGGGCAGTGCAGAATCTCAATTCATTACACAGAACTCAATGGGACCTATTTAAAAATGGTTCAATTGGTTCTGAGCACTATGGGACTCAACTTCTGAGGTCACTAGTCCCCTAGAACTTAGAACTAATTAAACCTAACTAACGTAAAGGCATCACACACATCCATGCCCGAGGCAGGATTCGAGCTTGCGACCGTAGCGGTCGCGCGGATCCAGACTGTAGCGCCTAGAACCGCTCGGTCACAACGGCCGGCGGGACCTATTCATCATCAGGTCAAGCTTCATGGTCAACACACAACTCTAAAACATCTTTTTCTGTCGTGGTGTTCACGGCAGCTCTAATTCCCTACTCCGGTTGCTGCTAACTACCGTCCAGTGGTGCAAGATGATAAAGGACGTTGCAGGGAGGCCATTGCGTGTTATTGGATTCCAGGTGCACATGTGAAGGAGTTTCGCTGGTCTTGGTGCACAATAGAGCGATCTTTCCTTGTGGTGGTCAGATGTGATGGATTGGAAAATTGACAAGTGCTCCTACCCTTAGTTTCCCTTGCAGTCAGACATCAGGCTGTTGTCGCATGGGAATGCCCAATAAGTCTGGATATTGCACGATCATACTAGATGGCCTCATGGAGATATACAATTATGCCCATATCAAACTCTGTAATGTGCTGATAATACTGTCACACAATTACCAGGCATATTCCTGTCTTTCACGGTGATAACATCTTAAGTTCCATTTGAGAGGACGACTGATTTGGATCCACATCCAATCATCCAGATTTAGGTCGTCCATGATTTCCTTAAATTAACCCAGGCTATGCTAGGGAGGCTTCTTTGAAAGGGCACGGGCGATATCCTTCCCCATGCTTAAAATAATCAGAGCTTGTACTCCGCCTCTGACGTCTGTCTACTGGACATTAAACCCTGATCTAATGATGGGATGGCGGGGCGCGGCGACTCGAGCCTCTAGTTCTCAAGCAATTCTCGGGAAGCTCACGAGAAACGACTCGGCGGCGTGTGCCGCCGCGCGCCAGTTGGCTGCGACAACATACGCCGCTCCGCTGTTGGTTTATGAATTGAATGCCGCCGCTAGACAAACACGCTCGCGGTGCTCGTAACTACTGTAGTATGTATCAGGTTTCATTCGAGTAAAGTTGTTATTCAAATCAATGTGGACACTCGAAAACGAACATCATGGTGCTGGCAATACTTTACGGAGGATGGAGATAACGTTACTTGCAACATTTGTCGTAAAAATCTCCGTAATGTATCAAAAAATACAACGGGCATGATTAGACATCTTAAACTGCTCAATTTATCGAGCAATAAAACAGCGACGTCCGTGGATATAGAGGATCATTCTTCCAATAGTGCGAGGCAGACAAAATATCCAGGTACGTATGGTACAAGAGGTGATTTCCGTGCCAAAGTTCGGATAGTGTCCGAAGCGGTCCGACACGCTTAAAAACATTTTTAATCGTGCTCCGATACGATACCCCAAAATCAAACCTATACTATACTATCCTAGCTTTTGCACGATACGATATGTAATTTTATTGGACTAGTTGTCGAGTATAGCGTATCCCCTTGCAGGAGCACTAATCTAAATCTTAAGTTTCTCTTCATAGAGGGAAGTAAACGGCAACAATCGCTAGATGATGCACTAGTGGCCATAACACGATTTTCAATCGTCGAGGACACTGGTTTTCGACGTTTTGTTTCACTGTTGGACCCACAATACTCGATACCAAATCGAAAAAGTTGCGCCTCATGATTGTGGGCGATTACCACAAACAGAAAGAGGCTGTGGAAGGCTCTACTTGTGTTTCTTTAACGACCGATATTTAGACCTCACTCAGTAGTGAGGCATATATTGCTGTAACTGGTCATTTTATTAACACTACTTGGTGCCTGAAACCTTTGGCTCTCGAGACATTCCGTTTCCCGGAAAAGCATACAGCGGTAAATATTAGTAAGGCGTGAGATAATGTGATTTCAAAATGGAACATTTAAAACCAAGTAGTAAGCGTCACAACTGGTTAAAAAAATGGTTCAAATGGCTCTCAGCACTATGGGACTTAACATCTGAGATCATCAGTCCCCTAAAACATAGAACTACTTAAACCTAACTAACCTAAGGACATCACACACATCCATGCCCGTGGCAGGATTCGAACCTTTGACCGTAGTGGTCGCGCGGTTCCAGACTGTAGCGCCTAAAACCGCTCGGCCACCTCGGCCGGCCATCACAATTGACAACGCCAGTAACATGACGGCAGCCGTACAACTTATTCACAGTGGCAACATATACAGGGTGTTACAAAAAGGTGCGGCCAAAATTTCAGGAAACATTCCTCACACACAAAGAAAGAAAATGTTGTGAAGATGTGTCTGGAAACGCTTACTTTCCATGTTAGAGCTCATTTTATTACTTATCTTCAAATCACATTAATCATGGAATGGAAACACACAGCAACAGAACGTACCAGCGTGACTTCAAAAACTTTGTTACAGGAAATGTTCAAAATGTCCTCCGTTAGCGAGGATACATGCATCCATCGTCCGTCGCATGGAATCCCTGATGCGCTGATGCAGCCCTGCAGAAGGGCGTATTGTATCACACCCGTCCACAATACGAGCACGAAGAGTCTCTACATGTGGTACCGGGGGTGCGCAAACAAGAGCTTTCAAATGCCCCCATAAATGAGTCAAGAGGGTTGAGGTCAGGAGAGCGTGGAGGCCATGGAATTGTTCCGCCTCTACCAGTCCATCGGTCACCGAATCTGTTGTTGAGAAGCGTACGAACACTTAGACTGAAATGTGCAGGAGCTCGATCGTGCATGAACCACACGTTGTGTCGTACTTGTAATGGCACCGAAGTCAACATTTCCTTCCTTCTATTGGGCCAACTGGCGGTGAATCGAGGACGTACAGTACATACTGACGAAACTAAAATGAGCTCTAACATGGAAATTAAGCGTTTCCGGACACATGTCCACATAACATCTGTTCTTTTTGTGTGAGTAATGTTTCCTGAACGTTTGGCCGTACCCTTTTGTAACACCCTGTATATGTAAATGTGCCTTGTTGCACGCACGCACGCACCATCATTTTAGTTGTGAAAAGTTCTTTGAACAGCTACAGTGAGCTCTGCATAATGCGGGAAAAGGCCCGAAAATTTGTTAGCTATTTTAAAACAAGTTGCAATGCTAATGAAAAACTCCATGTGATCCAGGATCTAATGAAAAAACTTGTTTATAATTGATTCAGGAAACCGAAACCCGATGAAACATTACGTTTTATACGCTACGTCTAGTGGGGCAAAAGGAATGCATTGCAGCCTGTTTACCATCTTTGTATCCAGGTGTAGAGAATGTCACAGCTGACAAGTGGCGAATTTTGAGCGAATGTTTGTGTACTGGAGCCATTTGAAGTGCTAACAAGTGAAATATCAACTGAAAACTATACCTCTCTTTCGAAAGGTGTTCCAATAATCAAGCAGCTAATCCTAACCGTATGCAACGAGAAGTGGGCTACCACGACAGTGCAAGAACAACTGCAACATCTGCACAACTCTCCAATAGCCCGGCTAGGATTAATTGAAACAAAGTACATGCTGTTGCCACAGTTCTCGACCCAAGATTCAAAACGTTACCATTTACGAATCCCATTCATTCAAAACATGCCGTTGCAAGCCTAATAGCAGAGTGCACAAACGTGGTAGAGACCGTACGATCTACTCATTCGGCTGCTAACGACACTAGCCACGAGTACCATTTCGTACAAAACGCCAGTAGTTCCTTTTGGGCGTCTTTCGATGAAGAGGTTTCCAATAAAAATGTAATGAAAAGTGGTTGTGATAGCATAGACCTGGAGGTACGATGTTTGGAATGACCGTACGTACAACGCACAGATAATACTTTACACTACTGAAGAAAAAAACGAAGTTACCCAGGTCTAGCTGTAGTGGCAAAAAAAGTCTTGCGATACGTGCAACTTCTGTTCCCAGTGAAAGAATATTTTCGAAAACAGGACTACTTATAGACAAAGAAGCCGACTAAAAGGCCAATTGATTAATAAAATCATCTAAACCAAAGTCGACGGCAGTGCAGCAATGGGATGTAAAAATGCCTTCTTCTGAACAACTTCTGTTTCCTTTCTTCAGTAAGTAAACGTATGTACGCAGTTTTTGTATATAAAAGGCTATAGCACTTTTCTGTTACGTTCTTGTGTGTGTGTGTGTGTGTGTGTGTGTGTGTGTGTGTGTGTGTGTGTGTGTTTATTTTATAAGACTAAAGCTTGTTTCATGCAAATTCTCTTTGTTTTAAACAACAACTCTATGATTTTTGTCTTATGAAACATATACTAATACTTCAGTACACATTAGCAACGGTAGTATGACCGCTGCGGGCTCAGTGCTTCGTGTACTGAAGGTTTGCGCAATTGCTCAAAGTGCAGCACTGTCAACTTCTCGAGCGTACCCGAGACATTCTCGAGAAATTGCGTTCACGTCGCGCGTTTCTCGAGCGCGATCATAGCCCATCCCTTCATTTTTTCAACATCTGAAGCTATTCACTTGCATTATATACCAGTGTGACCCAAGCTGGGGTCGTATTATTGTCAGGAAGTCGAGCGAAGAGTGGGTGTGAATGATCCAATGGAGCATCTAGGCGCTTACACGACAATTATTTGACAAGAATTTTAGTCCCCCCATCTTCTTTGTTATGCTTCCTAGTAACGACCGTGCTGAGACCACACCGCTTGAAAGTGTGAGGTGGCACAGTGCCTGGAGAGGTGCGGAATTTGCTGAATGCAGGCCTTGGTGTTGTATGTGGACAGTTCTGTGACACATGGGTGATACGGCTATGTGTCTCTGCACCACAGCATGGCTGTGGACTTCCGTTAGGGCCTGTGCTCCAACTGAATACTATACAATATGAACAGTGGTGTGGTTATGTAACCAAGGGCCCCAGGGCAAAAATTAATTTGGGACCCTATTTAAACTAAACTAAATGCTGTATAGGTGCAAAACTACTTCATTAGCTCCTTAACTGCCCACTGAATGGCGTAAGGCAAACCTAATTAATAATAAATAAATTATTTGTAACGGCAGATAATATCAACTGTACTTCCTAATAATATTATAAATGTGAAAATTTGTTTGCTTGTTACGCTTTCACACAAAAACGACTGGCTGGGTATGGATGACATTTTGCACACCAATAATTCGACCTGGGTAGGACATAGCATATTTTCAAACCGATAAAAGGAGCACATGGGATAATTTTTAATGTTGGTCCATACTAGGCGAAAGAAGTTGCAGGCAGAAGCTAGTAAAAATAAACAAACAAGTATTAAGCCCATTTCACACTGGCGCCGTTCACTGATAGATACATTCGTTCGAATTGGAGCATTTACACCGGACACTACACTGCCTCAATGATACACAGTGACGCAGCAGTGAGTCACCCACACCACATTCGACAGACAAGGTCAGTGTGTTCACAGCAATCACCGCCTGACATGCATTAGTTTCAATTCGAATATTCGCGTTGGGACACAGATCAGAGTGTGCTGCAGATTTGCCAATAGACAGGCAGTCATTTCTGAGACAGCGACGCGAAACATTCATTGTACATTATACTGTACACATTGTAGCCATGAGTTTAGATTTCATGAACACGGAAGAACAAAATTGGTGAGTTATATGTTCGTTTTCATATTTAATACCTCATTTTTCGGGCCATAAAAGATTAGAGAACTTCAGTTGCTACCTGTGTACGAGTCTAGGAGGGTAGTAAACTTCAAGCAAATTTGCATCCCTCACCCCCGCAAAAACTAATATCAAGTGTACCGTTATGAAGTCTTAATGCGATAATAAGGGACAAAATAGATGAACGATGAAACCATGAACACACCCCTACATGACGAATGAAAAGAAAATCGAAAAAAAAATTGTATTTCCAAGTTTTCATAACAAAACTAAGGGTGCGTCTTATTGTCTTAAAGTGCTCCGTCTTATGGTCCGAAAAATATACAAGGGTCACTCCAAAAGAAATGCACACTATTTTTGTAAAAATACAGTTTTCATTCTGTATGTGTGATAGCTTTACAGCGTGTAGATACATCCTTCCCACTTGTTTTCAAACGTAGTACAATCTGTTCCCGTGAGTGGCGCCATCACAACATGTCTTCAAGATGGCTGCTTCACCTGACGTGCGTCAGGAGCAATGTGCTGTCATAGAATTTCTGTGCTGTGAAATCGAGACAATGGGAAACATCCACAAGAGGTTGAAAAAGGTGTATGGAGATGTTGCTGTCGATCGCAGTACAGTTAGTCAGTGGGCAAGCAGGTTACGTAATGAAAGCGGGAACGGCAATATTGAGGATTGTCCTCACAGCGGCAGGCCTCATACTGCACACACTCCAATGTGCAGAGAGTTAATGAATTGGTGACTGCTGACAGATACATCACAGTGAACGAATTGTCATGCTGTGTTGGGATAGGGGAAGGAAGTGTTTGCAGAATACTGCAACTGTTGGCGTTAATAAAGGTTTGTGCCAGGTGAGTTCCCAGGATGTTGACAGTGGCTCACAAAGAAACAAGAAAAACGGTATGCAGCGAACTTTTGGAACAGTACAAGAATGGTGGAGATGAATTTCTTGGAAGCATTGTGACAGGTGATGAAACACGGCTCCATCATTTTCCACCAGAGATGAAGAGGCAATCAATAGAGTGGCATCATGCAAATTCAGCCAAGAAAAAAGAAATTAGAAACCACACCTTCTGTTGGAAAAGTTATGGCTAGTGTTTTTCAATTCCGAAGGACTCTTGCTTGTGGACATCATGCCAAGGGGAACAATCATAAATTCTGATGCATATGTGACGACACTGAAGAAACTTCAAGCTCGACTGAGTCACGTTCGACCACATCGGAAAAAGCAGGATGTTTTGCTGTTGCACGACAATGCACGGCCACGTGTCAGTCACAAAACCATGGAAGCGATCACAAAACTCGGATGGACAACACTGAAACATCCGCCTTACAGTCCTGACCTGGCTCCATGTGACTATCATCTCTTTGGGAAACTGAAAGACTCTCTTCATGGAATAAGGTTTGAAGATGATGACTCCCTTGTGCATACTGCCAAACAGTGGCTCCAACAGGTTGGTCCAGAATTTTACTGTGCAGGTATACAGGCTCTGGTTCCAAGATGGCAGAAGGCAGTTGAGAGGGATGGAAATTATGTGGAGAAATGAAAATATCGTTCCTAAAGGATGCATCTACAAAAAGTTGTTCAAATGGCTCTGAGCACTATGCAACTTAACTTCTGAGGTCATCAGTCGCCTAGAACTTAGAACTAATTAAACCTAACTAACCTAAGGACATCACACACCCCCATGCCCAAGGCAGGGTTCGAACCAGCAACCATAGCGATCGCCCGGCTCCAGACTGCAGCACCCAGAACCGCACGGCCAATCCGGCTGGCTGATGCATCTACACACTAAAACTTTCAAACATTTAGAATAAAAGGTGGATTAAAAAAAGTGTGCATTTCTTTAGGAGTGATCCTCGTAGTTAAATTATTATTCTTAATCAGTTATTTACACATACGTGGCTACTGCAATAATGAATTTTTTTCATCATAATACTATTGAGGTATTATCAGCAGATTAGGACAGACAGAACATATGATCAGTGAATATTAGGCAGGCTTCCGCCCACATCAATCCTGCACAGAGCAATCTGGAAGCTGAAGATGATACTGTAACACCATCAGTCGAACTGCACAGTACTCAGCTTCATAAATTTCAGGAAAGCATACAACTCAATTCATCACACCAGTCTGTTCAATACACTTCGTGAATATGGTGTGGATAACAAAACTACTTCATTAATTGATCAGACTTTAATAGACACAACCTCAAAAGTAAAATTCATGGTAGAAGTTTCTGACCCTTTTTATTTGCTGCAGGGACAACCCTACAAAGGAAATGGAAGAGCTTATGAGCCAGTTATACCAGAGGGTAATTAAGACAAAAGACCGAAAAGAATGGTTGTGCAGCAACTGGTAGGAAGAAGTAAACCTTGGATGTGATTCTTAACAACTGACTGTGAGAGCACTATCTCTAGTATTAAGAATGATGATTAGCAATATCTCCTCTGCAGATTCCATCTTATCTATTTGCACCAAGGATTTTGCAGTATTTCCGCTAGATTTAATGCCCAATAATTCCAAAACATCAAGTTTAAGTTTTCTAATTAAACCATCATTGAAGCATAAAATAGCATCATAAACACCAAATTTGAGGGTAGTAAGCTCAACAAATACAGTTTTCAGTAACTGGTTCCAAATGACAATTCTCACATTCATTTAAATTTTGGGTTTTCCCATGAAGACATTTCATCATCTAGGTATCTCTACAAAGGTCTCTAAATATGGGTTTAATTTCATTCGTCCCTGATGCAGGTAAATAATGTTTGTGGTCATATCGGGAATACAGAAGTGTCCGATTCCACCCATCTGCTTTGACCCATGTCGTCACCAATATGGCGGAAACGATCATTCTCAACGTCTCCAATATGGCGCCTATGACGTCATTACATAAACATGACAACAAACATCTCCATTTAAAAATATAATCAAACTAACGGGACCAGTGCTTCGAAATTGGGAGTTTTTGGGTGGGGACAAACTAAATATAACCACATACACACATATCACGATCCCAAACCATACAAAATGACGACATGAAAACACCACAAAATTCCCAAATTCCACTACACTTACAATATCGGCAGGAATCGGTCAATTCCCTTCACCTACATAGCTCAACCGCAATTGCCGATACCACAAAATAAAAACCAACAATTCCAAAAATTATAATCACACCGCAACTGTCGATACCACAAAACCAACACGTAAAACAAGAAAAATTGGAATTGAACACTTCCCTTGACGCGTATAGGTCCACAACAGCTCACGATACCAAAACAAACATACCTATGACGACAAATTGGAATTGGTCACTTCCAATGACCTATATAGCTCAAATACAACTAACAATACCAAAAACATTGAAATTGAGTACCCAACAACACATGAAAACCCCACCAAACATCATAACACACGAAGAATAGACCCAAAGAAACGACTGCTCACCACAAAAAATATCCGGTGCTACACACTAGGTCAGGCACCCCAATCTCGCCCACACGCACATACACATACAAATAAAAAAAAAAACACAAACACAACCAAAGCAAACCCCCAACTTGCATATTCTGCTTTCATGCCCCGCATTTCACTATCTCCGCCACAAGCCCTAAAAGTAGCAGAAACTTCATGACGGACAACATGTCGTCCACCATTTCAGCCCGCAGACGTGCGCTATTAAACTTAGAAGTCATATCCATACGTAACAAAAGAAGCTACAAATTGAATTAAACGACTTACTGCACGACAAACAGCAAACCAATAACATCAAATGACACCGCAATAACATAAACACAACGGAAACTTAATTCTTAACTCACTGAAACTAATTTCCGTTCTTTTACAACAGTCACAATCGATAAATGCACACTCAAAGCACCGACACCCAAGTGAACCCAATACACCATGTAACATGCGGACCATACACACACACCACCAGACGACACCACCAACTGTAACAAGACGACGTCTACAAACACAACACACTTATAAACTAAACTCCGCGCCGTCATGACTTTTCACACAACAACATCCTTACATCATGGGTCAGAGCCGATTGGATGGATCGGATGCCTCCATTGACCCGTCATATCTGGCTCTTCTCCTGTACGTGCACCAAGTGTCAGGATCATTAGGGCAAAGACCGTGCACTGGATTTTTATTTGTGGAAAGTTTATGGAAAAAGATAGCCCATACAGCATTTCTCATGTTTTCTAAATTCCCTACACTTATTCTTATGGCCAAGCCATAATAATTCTGTAATCTATCTATTTCAACATTTGTCAGGCGACCTTTACCACCTATCTCCTTACCAAATCCCGATGCTTAATTTAGAAATTGTGACTTTAGGACCATAAGGTTGTTCTGCACACACCCGGTCACAAGCCTTGCTGTCACTGCATGTATCTGACACCTCTGTTTGCCACTGAATGATTAAAAATCCTGATAACTCCTGCTACTTCCATCCCACCACTTGGACCAGAATAATTCATCTGGCAGTTATATTCATGCTCTTTCTCAGTTCCACTGCCACAAGTTTTACTGTACTTGCTTGGAATCTCTACATCAATTACCTTGCCAGTATCAAATGATGTAGCTGCCACGACACCATTTAGTGAAGTGTGTCCACGTTTCTGCCAGCTGCCATCAAAACATGCACAAATATCACCACTTTCACTGTCATCACTTTCCTTGAGTGCTTCTCCAGCTGCTTCGTTCAGTGAGATGTTACAAACTTCAGCAACAGCAGTACCAGTAACATTATTATAGGTCATAAATTTTGCAAGAAGATTTGGAATGTCAAGTAATGCGCATAAGACTTTTCCTGGCTACATCCCTTTACCAACAGATCTGAGACCATTAACTAGCATTATGTTGTTTTCATATAAATTATTATTTGCTGTTTTTGATGTCATTGTTGTAGCAACTGCACCACATTGTGTACAACTCAATGTCAGGTTTGACACAATCCCTTTACGAAGACGCTGATTCTCACCCAAAGATACGTCACTATCATATATTCTGCACACAGTATTTTTGGAAATGAAATCACACAGTATACTAAGGTTCACCACAATATTTTCAAACGAATGTCCATCTCCCCACAAGGTGACTGGAAGGATATGCCTTGAAGACACTGCAGTTTCTTTCTTGATGTGCTGATTTTCTTTATGTCTGACATTCTTGGGTCCTTTGACCCACTAACCTCATTTACCGTTACGTATTTATTTCCTCTGAATTTTAATTTAGGCGAGAATTTCTTTATTTGCGACATTTTTATGAAAACACCCGGAACCAAGAAAATACAAATCAACACGTACTTCACTCACAATAAACTTCACTAAGTACAACCATTAACGCTCGAAAACAATAACAAACACGATCGGAAAAGCGAGTATCGATAGTAGATATAGGGTAGGAAACATTGAAGCGATAAAACAATAAAAGCATGAAATAATATACAAGGAGTAAAAGAATGCTGTGCATTATCTCTGCATGGCGCAAAAACGTAGGCGTGTCATTTAAATGCCAGATTGCACAAAGCGTCATGGAAACTATCATATCTCACGAAAATGTTGTCGTATTTACATAAAACAAAAACTGTTTCACGCAGGAAAGACCAAGCATTTCAAATATGCTAAAATTTAAAAATTGAATTTTTTAAGCCCACTTGCCTTCCGACTCCCCTTAATATGAGAACAAGTTTTTCCTCTGCTTCTTTCACTTGTCCTAGCAGTTCATCAAACGAAGTTTCCGACATTCGAAAACACTGAAAAAACTGTCTTCACATCTTGCCTCAGGTCGACATAAAGAGTAGAAAACAATCCTTTCTCCAGCAAATCACGTAGCATTGGATGTACGTGTAATGAACGGTTGTCTTCACTCTCCTCCTCCACCTCCTCCTCCTCCTCCTCCTCCTCCTCCTCCTCCTCCTCCTGCTTACAAGTATTAACAAAAGTTCCTCCTCGCTCGAGTCCATTTCACTAACTAATCAGCTATCAATATCTGCAGTGTCGAACACTGGTGATCCAGGAGTGTTCACCACAATTACCAGTGACCGTCACCAGTGTGTGAAACAGGCCTTACTCAGCCTTGAAAACATGGCCGTTTGCCACAAAGCACAAGTCAGGACTTGCGTCTCCACGATGGCACAGAGGTGCGGGGAGGCAGGCTATTGTCAATGCTGGCAACTCACTCTTGCTGAACTAGTGAACTGTGAACTCATTGCGCCATACCGATCAGCCTGATTTCGTTCGCAGCTACGTTTTCCGATCGCTGATTATCATTAAGCTTCAGAGGCAGGGACCATATTTTCGTGGCTGTAGTAGATTACAGTTAATAGTATAGTTAGACAATAAAACGAAGTAGACAATTCTATTTTAACAACTTATTTTACAATCTTTCTCTGGCATTAGTGTCTGCAAAATCAGCTATAAGTGCCATTAAATCTAGAGATGCCAAATCTATGAATGCCAAATGTTGGAGTTGAACTTGACCCATAATGTTCGTTAAATAAGTTTGATTATTTTTAATTTGCTGAATGATCTTTTGGTTGTTGCAAAAGGGGCAGGTTTTGTATAAAATAATAAAACTGCAGTAAACAATTCCGTAATGTCGCATTCTAGCACTGCATATTTAGTTACAATTTCCTTACATAATTGGTGAACAGCCCATGTTTGAGTCAGTTTAAATCGAACAATGTGACAGGTATTACTAAATTGAAGTGAAAAATTAGAGCGTATTACATCAAAATATTTACTTTGGAACTGATCACATTTTTGTAATATAGTTGCTTCATCTACAATGAGCATTGAGCAATGGTGTTATAAAATTTAATATTTGACAGACTGCACTCATGCCTGTAAAACGTGTATTTAACTCAGCTATTATTGTGTCTAGTACATTTTTCAAAATAGTAACATTAAATATTTCTTTCTTGTTTCGAAATGGGTGGTCGGAAGCTAGTTTATCAAAATGTTTTTTTTTTTTTATTTCTCTTCCCGTTTTTGATGAAAACTGGGATCTATGTCATATTCTTTTGCAGTTTCACTGGCTTTGCACTTGAATGATTCGAAATCGTTTCTATAAAACATCAATTTTTTTAAACTCCTGCTGAAGCTCTACTTCCCTTGTCCAAATCGATATCACGATTTGTAAAATTTTGGATACATAACTGATGTCATTCAATATCTGATGCATGAATTTGCAAAGGAATACGAACTCGAAATTTAGCATTTCTCTTTTAATACATTCTCCTTCTTTACAATCAGCTTTACTGATACTCTTCAGTACTTTTTCTGATAAAACATTTCTTTTATCAAAAAAGGATGTTTTATTGTAGATGTCATATTAACTTCACTAGACCATCTAATTGGATTCAATTTTTTTAGAGTGGTTTCTCATTCGCCAGTGAACTTCGACAGTAGATCCCAACACTTAATGCTATTCCTGAAAAAATTACACAAGATTCGCATTGTTGCGAAAAAAATTCGTACATCCACACAACTGCTAATGACATCATTTATCACTAAATTCAAATTATGACTGGCGCAATTTACATACTTCGCATTTGGCCGAACATTCTTAATCTGATGTAATTCTTCAGGCTTTACCAGCGATCTGTTGACATTTTGAAAAACGGGACTTCTGCCGGATGTTCGTGTCGTTGTCGCACAATATTTCGATGGCGTAACTCTTCTTCAGGTGCTACCCGAGAATGGTCCTTGAGCGGATCGAGTCTAGTATTTATGCCTGTAAGGTGCTGGACGTTCCCTAATCGGTCCGTGCGGCGTCGGGTGTTCCCTCCGCGGTCCGCGCCCGCATGACGCGGCTCCCATGGTCCTCTCTGGTCGCTGGTGTTCCGACTGCCGTCCGCGACCGGCTCGGCTGCTCTCTGGGGACGCGGTCGTCGTCTGTAGTGTTTGGTGCTCTGTATCCTGGCTATTTCCTTTGTCTCGACTTCTATTTCTTGCTAGGCACTGCGTAACTGGTCCGCGCCGCATCGAGTGCTTTGTTCGCGGTGCATGCACGCCAGGCCCGACTACCATGGACCCCTCTGGTCAATTGTGTTCCGACCGCCGTCCGCACAGGACTTGGACGTCCTCTAGGGTCGTACTTGTCATCTCCGGAGTGTCCGGACAAATCCGTAGTGTCTGGTGCTCTGTCTCGTGGCTGTTTTCTCGGACCCACACCTGTTTCTTGTGAAATCTCGATGTGTTTTGCGTTGAGCTTTCAGAAGTTCAAGACTCAAATCCCAGGCCATGCTGAGCTGGTATCCAGTGTCATGGGTGACGAGACTCTCCGCGATCTTGATCTTGATGGACTCTTTTGTGAGATTGTCCTAATATCTAGGGGTCAGTGTGACAATCTTGGTGTCATTGTAGTTTATCGAGTGAACGACCTCCAGACAGTGTTCTGCTATGGTTAATTTGGTTGCCTGTCTGAGTCTGGTCTGCCTGTATTGTTCTTTACACCTGATGTCCACAGTCCTGGTGGTATGGCCGATGTATGACATCCCACACTCGCATGGTATGTTGTAAATGCCTGGCTTTCATAACCCCATCCTATACATTCCCCAACATTATCCCAATCTTAATTGGTGGGCAAAATACGCTCTTGATGATGTCATGTTTCATGAGAATTCTGCTGATCTTAGCAGCGATCAGCCCAGCATATGGCAAGTATGCCACCCTCATTGCCTCTTCTAGTTTTTCTACTGGATGCTGTGGTTGAGTGGCAGGTCAGTGCCTTCTGGATGTCTCTAGATGAGAATCCATTCTTGCTTAACATGAACTGTAAGTGTTCTATTTTCATCGCCAAACTGTCGGTGTCTGACAGAGTACATGCTCTGTGGACTAGAGTTTTGAGCACTCTGTTCTTCAGTGCCAGATGGTGACAGCTGATGGCTTGCAGGTATAAGTCAGTGTGTGTCTGTTTGCGGTACACATTTTGCCCAAATGTGTCATCAGCCTTCCTCTTGACTAATACATCGAGGAATGGGAGTTGTCCATCCTTCTCTAGTTCCATTGTGAATGTTATATTCGGGTGGCGTGAGTTCGGATATTCCGTAAAAGCACCTAGTTTCTACCTGCCATGGGTCCAAATGACAAAGGTATCATCCACATATCTAAAAAAGCACGTTGTTGACAACAAGTCGAAGAGGAACCCCATTCTTGTGAACTTTCGGGAGTCAATACAGCCTAGGTGGTACTGGCGCTTTGTGGGGTGTCATACATCGGCCAGACAGATGGTAGATTGTGCTTACTATATACCCCTTACTCAACCTAGCGACGACCCTGCCCCCACACTGCGGCATTACTCTGTACCTGACACTAATCAGGCAAGTGTTAGAGTACACTGCTGTGATGTGGAGAAACACTGCCGACTCGTCAATTGCAAAGCTGCAGACGGTCCAGAACAAGGAGCTTAGTTTAGCGCTTCACCTGCCACGAGCCTTCAGCACCTGAAAACTCCACAGAATGGCAGGAATCCCGCTGCTAAAACACCGATTCCGGCAAGCAGCGCAACGTTTTTACACGGCCGCGTGGACGTGGGGGAACGCCCTCATCTGCGACTTAGGCAACGAAGTGCACTAGCGCCCGACCACAAGATGGCCAGACCGGTTGCTGGTGTAACGGAACGCCGCAACACGAGCAAAGAAGACCTCTGAGCAGCCATGCAAATAAGATGAAGATCCCAAATGAGAAGGCCACATAATACACCCCCAGGGAGAAGTACGAAGGAAGGCGTGATCCGCCCATCCTACAACCCACCGGAGCATGAAGTTTCGTGAATTTGCCATGCGAAGCCTAAGAACCATTCTCGGGTAGCACCTGAAGAAGATAGCGAGTTACACTCTCGAAATATCGTGAAAGAACGACGCGAACATCCGGCAGAAGTCCAGTTTTCCAAAATATTCTTAATCTGTTTTTGTACACCATTATAAACATAACTCTTCATACTGGCTCCATCATAACCTTGCCCACAGCCTTTTTTAAATCAATAATTTTACCAATAAAAAATAATTTAGTCATCTGCTTGATTAAAACTGCTGCACCATGTTTGATGAGTGCATTAAAACCTAGAAATAATTATTTTACATCTATATCGATTGGTTCTCCATTTTCTGATCTGGTTATTACTGCATATCTCAGAACAATGCTTAGCTAATCTACCTTCGACATATCTTGTATTATGTCCATTATGATAGCGAAAAACGGTGATGCTCTAATTTGTTTTAGCAGCTTATTTTCAAGTTTCTTTCCTAAGCACACAGTCATTTCATTTTGAATTTTTGGACTCACATACCTTGTAGATTCTAAAATCAAAATGGTGTGATTTTGAAAATGTTTTCAAATGCAACAAGTCGAAAAAATAAACAAAAATAATATTTTTAAATAATTCTTCGAAGTGAAAACGATTAACTTTGGGCATAGTCAAAATTTGCCGCAACATGTGATCACGCTGGGAGACAAGCACTGCAACGGACAGAAAATTGCGTGGTATCCTTCCTTCTGACTTCAGTTCTCCCGATGTCATCTCAAAGTCGATGAACTTTTTGATATAGTAAGTGTGATATCGAATAACCTTGTAAGAACCATTTTCCAAAATGACTCTTCTTTACGAATATCATTTTCTATTTTCTTGTCAACAGTGTCATTCTTTTTCCAAACTTCGTACACAGCACATGCTTCCATATGGCCACTCAAGAACCTGTGTTCTTTAGTACTTTCTGAAAAGTGCTTCCAGTCCATGTTACCCGTACACCATACATTATTCCTCTTCTAAGAAAACAGCACCAAGAATTTTGGAATAACACAACAAAAACCATTAACTGATCCATACTTAGAAACTGAAACATAATACGACGTTGAAAAACACCTGTTGTTCTGGTGGGGATCTCTGGGAAATAGTCGCGAGAGCTGCTGTAACGGCACCATATCAAGAATTAGACGTTTTTCTTTATCACTCAATGTCTGGTTTGTGAAGTTTCCCATGTCATACGAAGTTTTATTTACCTTCTCGAAGAGCGTGTAGGTTGACATTTCTTTCCCTGTTTCGTATGCCATGCAGATGACGTAGACATGATCGGCGGCGTCGTCGTGGCCAGTGTTTTTAACTGCAGTTGTTGTAGGATCGTTTTCAGTGGGCTTCTCAACAGATACCACACTATCTGAGTCACAGTCAACACAAATGTTTGCGCCAAAAGTACTTGTAAAAGTTTGAGTAAAACATTTGTCAAGTTTTGTTTACTCACTTCTTTTTCATGAGGTTGTTTACGCTTAAACGCACCACTGAGTCACCTTTATTTATGCATGATTTTAGTTCACTTCAACGGAAACCCTGCAAACCAAACAAACAGACCTAATGCTTGGTTACACGCATATGCTCGAATTGAATACTTACTGCACTGCGTTGACTTTATACGTTGTTAAGAATAAACCCGAAGTAAACATTGCACATGTATACTTCCGCGTTTGCTGGCACCTCAATGGCCCATTGATTACCTTAAGCTTAAAGAACACGCCCTCTAGAGTACACTAAAGTAAGATGATAGTAAGAAAAATTGTGCTGTAATGTCACTGATAAGACCGAAGTATCTCACAACCGCTCAAATACTACCAGCACATTTGCACTGGCTGGCCATTTCAAGAATCGTTAGATCGGTTACTGCTGCTACAATTGCAGGTTATCAAGATTTCAGTGAGTTTGAACGTGATGTTAATAGTCGGCACATCAGCGATGGGACACAGCATCTCCGAGGTAGCGATAAAGTGGGTATTTTGCAGTACAACCATATCACGAGTGTACCGTAAATATCAGGTAAAGCATAAAATGTCCAACTTCGGTGCGGCCGGAAAAAGATCCTGCAAGAACGGGACCATCAACAACTGAAAAGAATCATTCAACGTGACAGAAGTGCAACCCTTCCGCAAAGTGCTGCAGATTTCAATGCTGGGCCATCAACAAATATCAACCATTCAACGAAACATAAAATATCAGTATGGGCTTTCAGAAGCAAAGGTGCACTAGTGTATGCTTCATGACTGTACAACACAAAGCTTTACCCTCGCATTGACCTGTCAACACCAGCATTGGACTGTTGATGACTGGAAATGTGTTGCCTGTTCGGACGAGTCTCCTTTTAAATTGAATCGAGTGGATGGATGTGTACAGGTATGGAGACAATGTAATGAATCTGTGGATCCTGCATGTCAACGGAAGACTACTCAGGCTGCTGGAGGCTCTGTAATAGTGTGTGGCATGTGCAGTTGGAGTGATGTGGGACCCCTGATACCTCTAGATATGACTCTGGCAGATGATATGTACGTAAGCATCCTGCCTGATCACCTGCATCCATCCATGTCCATTGTGCATTCCTATTGACTTGGGCAATTCTAGCAGGACAATGTGACACCCCAAACTCTCAGAATTGCTACAGAATGGCTCCAGGAACACTTTTCTGAGTTTAAACACTTCCAATGGCCACCAAACTCCCCAGACTTGAACATTATTGAGCATGTCTGGGATACCTTGCAACATGCTTTTCAGAAGAGATCTACACGCCCTCGTACTCTTATGGATTTATGGACAGCTCTGTAGGATTCATGGTATCAGTTCCCTCCACCACTATTTCAGACATTAGTTGAGTCCATGCCATGTCGTGTTGCAGCACTTCTACATGTTCGTGGGGGACCTACACGATATTAGGCAGGTGTACCAGTTTCTTTAGCACGTCAGCATCTATTCATAGTGGCTCATTTTTCTGCTAAATGTAATGTTTTCATATTGCTTTCAATGTTATCACTGAATGGTTTTCCTTGCAATGTGGGCTGCAAATGTAGATTTATTCAAGTTTCCAAACCTTAAGGCGTCAAGGTGCTCTTTGTACCTAACCTGCAAACTTCTGCCTGTCTGACCAATGTAGAATTTCCTGCATGAATTACATTGGAGCTTGTATATTCCTGATTTACTGTAGGAATCCTTGGAAAGATTTACAGAATGGATCACTTTTTCCAGTAATTTATTGTTAGTAGAGAAATTAATATTAATATTCTCCTTTTTAAATAAGTTTGCAATTTGGTATGCTATTGGGTCTGTGAATGGTTTAACAGTATATTTAGGTTTGTCTTCTACAGAAGCCTGATTTGTTTTTGATTGAATGCTGTGTGAACTGCTGTTCTCTGGAGCTGTGGCATTTGTTTTTGTTTTGTTGTGGAGTTTGTATATTATTATGTGATCATAGATATTATTGTGGGCAACTCTTTTAATTATCCTGATTTCATTTTGTTGATCTGTGTGATTCATAGAAACTTTCTGCATTTGGATATCATGGCTCTGAAATATGCCATTTTGTGTTGGCTGGGATGACATGAGGAGTTGCCAAAGGTGACGTCTGTGATGGTGGGTTCCCTGTAGATGATAAACTGATTGATATTTATGGTCAACATTACAGCTTTTAAGAGCAAGAAAATTTATCCTCTTATTTGTTTCAAGCTCAAATTTGAATTTAATATTTTTATGCATTTTGCTGAGGTTTGTTGCCAATGTATCAGTTTCAATGTTTGTGCCATCAAAAATCAGGATTGTATCATCAATATGCCTTTTGTAATATATTATTTTGTTTGTGATTAGTTGAGAAGTATTTTTGTTCTACATGGTTGATGTAAATGTTTGCTAAATATACCAGCTAAGCCAATGTGTAATATGTATTGATGAAAGCATGAAAAACCCATCTGATGATGTATTGTAAAAAATTTGAAATCATTAATGGTACTTTTGAATAAAGTAACCTGAAACCAGTATGTGGCTGGTTACTGTACACCATCAACAATTTATTTATATAACAGCCATATGACAAAATTGCACATGTTGAATGGCTTCAGATTACCTTTTGTGGGGATACATTAAAAAGAATGGTATCAGATGCTGGTGATACATAAGGAATGTCAAACATATGGTGCACTTCTTGAAGTTTATTCTTTCATTTATCACAAACCACAAATTTATAAAATATTGATAACTGTACAAAGACTTAATCCCACACCTGTACATTAGGACCTTATCATATTTATATATGCACCAAATGATGTGTTTGTATGGCAGTGTGAGGTGTCACCTGACCCATGTGCTGCAGTGATAATACCACCACACTGCTCTTGTTCCACTTCATGCCATACAGAGGGGAGAATACTGCTAGTGGACATTAGTAAAATAACAAGGTGGACATCTTTACTGGCCATCTATCCTCACTGATTAAATAAATCTTTTAGAATTAGCTACAGTGCCAAAAAAAGTTTATTTTATTTTAAAAAATTTGCTGTACCTGAATTTCCTACACTGTAGAGTTAACTTAGTCAGATCACACTGCAGCAACTAAAACTATTGTTACAGAAAAAAGGCATTCAAATATCATGCACACAGTTCATGCCAGAATTACTAAATGGGGGAAATGCAGTTGGCGAATTTACTCTCCATCCTCAAGCATGATACAGTATGGATAGATCTCCAAAAGCAAGTTGTGTACCTGCTCCCACAGCAACAGCAACTGCATCACAATACTTTTGCATCAACACATAGTTTTCTATGACAAAATCTTTCCATAGCAGATCACAAAGGCTCATAATGACATTGCTGACAGTCATGCACCTGCTTGAATTGAATATCATAGGTGCTGTGGCACTCATGTATGGTACCTTGCCAGGACTGCTGCATGACTATCTCTCATAGGCAAGGCAGCAGTTTGCATATGTCTAAACTCCTACACAGGAAAGACACATGACATTAACTATACATACAATTACACTATTCCACATGACTACTTCTCTTACAATGGAGTGACCATTTCCTTCTCTTCAGGAACAGCATAGGTGAATCCACTTCCTTATACTATTCCATATGTGATGCAGATTGATTCACTCTCAAACTGAATGTGAGTGAATCCATCTAGAAATAGTATTATGGATGTGAAGTGGGTGGATTCCCATCCACACCAAATGTAAGTGAATCCAAATCTGCATGATATACCGGATGTAATATTTATGGATTCACTTCAGAACCCTAACTCTGATGTTGGGTGTTCCCCGCAGGAAAAGTAGACAGATGGAATATCATAATTGTATATATTATTAATGTGCTATGTTTTTTTTTTGTAGTTACATACTTGGACATCTGCAGCCTTCTTCCCAGGCTCTGTCACATGTGCTCACACAGCAGCTTTGGTAGGGTACCATACACATGTGCCACAGTGCCTGTGATATTTATTTATAGTCAATTATAACATCACTTTTAATGTTTCAAATAGATCATCATAGTAACATTCCCATATTATGTCATTATAATAAAGTTACCCACTGAAATTCATTTACCATAAATAAATCATACCCATAGAAACTATGCCATAAAATTATAAACATAACTATAAATGAAATTACCACAATAGATAGAACAGAGTCAGTTTACTCATTCCCCAAACCCACATACAGTATAGTGTCACAAAAGCGCATAAACAAAATACGTTTCTGTAGTGCTCACTTAACTCTATCAACATTACCAATGTACTTCAACTATAAAAGTTAAAAAAAAAGGACGATCATTCCACTTGGGAACTGTGGAAGGTACATTAGCTTATTTGTTTTAGTTGTAAATATCTGTGACATATTATTGTTTTTCTGACATGTTCTACATCCTGGAGGACCTCCTCACTATGGATCAATTGGAATGAAAGTTAATCTAATATAATAGTGACTTAAGCTTCAAATGTCTCACAGTATTCATACAGCTTTTAATTCCCATAATTTGTTTACTCTTATTGTCTAACGAGCCTCTTTCTCTACTAGACTTTCCTCCCACCATAACACAAGGTTAAAAACAAAGTTGGAAAAATTTGCAAAAAAATTAACACCTCCATTTCCCATAGCTATCAAACTGTCTCACTAGTACTTCAGATCTTATCACAATACCCATATTTACCAGCTGTCTGCAATCACAATTAAAAAAACAGTAAAATTTCAAATTTGACTTCACATCTTGTGAAAGTCAAATTTCTTCTGAAAATTGCACAGAAGTCCTCCAACAGCAGTTAAAATTCATAGCCATTTACTTTTACATGTTTCAAGATAACCTAAATATAATGTACCTCAGTTTTGTCTAAATAAACCAGACCAAATGTAAGTTTCGTTTGAAAGGAGTATAAAAATTTTCAACAAACAATGAAGTTTTCTTCACATAAACTTCATGAAATTCAAAATGCAACAAATGGTATTTCATATCCCAAAAGTTTTGAACATAGGCAGTAACAGACAATATTTATTTCAAAACCTCAGAATTTTTTTCCACTTCAGTCACAAATATTTTTTTTCGCTTCTGAAAATTGTGAGATTAACAACACATTAGCTCTGCACTTTTACTGAATCACTTCTTACCTACTAAAGAGAGGGCGGCAGATTGATAATGTAAGATAATTTGAAAGCTTAAATAGATGAGTTGAAGAAATCATGTGCCATGGCAAAAAGAAATTTCAGAATTAATACTGACTGAGCATCGAGGCCCTGGGTTCACCATATCCAGATCACAAACAGAACTCATGTCCCTCTAGGGATATCTTCATTAGTGTCCCTATCTTTGTCTTTTGATCGGACCTCATCTGGTTCACACACTATCATGGCTATTTGTTTTAACACTTTCCTGTTCAGTACCTTCACCACATATTTCCAAGAAAGACATATACTTTTCTTTAACTGGACCTACTGTGAATCTGCAAATGACCACATTATTAGCAACACTGTCTTTGCACATACTTTTCCATGTTGTACTTTTTCAATTTAGTCACATCATTATTAAAGTCAAAATTCTCACGAAAATCTACCACAGGCAAAGTCCTATAATTGTGAGTCTCATTTCTCATATACATACTATTATCATTTGTCCTACATACAGTTTCAATATACAGTTCTGCTTTGACGACTATTACTTTGTAATAATTCTATATGTGTAATCTGAAGTTTTGCTATTTTGAACAATAGATAGGTTTATGGTTGGTGAAGTTATGTCAACATAAGCACTGTTTAGTTCTAGTGTCACTTAAAAATTTAAGCTCCATTCGAACAGGCCTTGGAAATCCCAATGGTACCAATTGACCACTGTGTCATCATCAGCCCAAAGGCACCACAGGATACTGATGAAGAGGGGCATGTAATCAGCACATTGCATGCTCTGGCTGTTGTCAGTTCACATGACCAGAGCTGCTGCTCCTCAGTCAAGCAGCTCTTCCACCGGTCTCACTAGTGCTGAGTGCACCCCACTTGCCTAGAGAGTTTGGCAGACTGATTGGTCACCCATCCAAGTGCAATCAAAGCCCAACAACACTTAACTTCAGTGATCTGATGGGAACCTGTGTTATCATTGCAACAAGGCCATCTAGTGTCACACTATGGTTTATATCCTTATGTTGTAGAAGAATATAGTAGGTCACCTCAATTTAATGCTTTTCTTCAACAAAAAGACTATGCTCAATATCATTCACATTTATTATAGTCGTCAAATAGGTTTTTGTTTCTGTAATGTGATTAGTGCCAATGGCCTTGACGCAGTGGTAACACCAGTTTCTGTCAGATCACTGAAGTGAAGCGCTGTCGGGCTAGGCTAGCGCTTGGATGGCTGACTGTCTGGGCTGCCAAACACTTTTGGCAAGCAGGGTGCACTCAGCTCTTTTGAGGCAAATTGAGGAGCTACTTGATTGAGAAGCAGCAGCTCCGGTGTCAGAAACTGACATACAGCCGGGAGAGTGGTGTGCTGACCACATGCCCCTCCATATACGCATCAGGTGACACCTGTGGGCTGAAGATGACACGATGGCCAGTCAGTACCTTTGGGCCTTCATGGCCTGTGCGGGAAGAGTTTAGTTTAATGTAATTAGTATTGGCCCATATTTTACCTTTAATTGGTTTCAATTGTTCCCCATTTCCCTACAACTGTTTTCTGATGTTATCTTTAAGTACTTGTAGGTACTTGTTAGCATTTGACATTAAGCTGGTGTATAGTTGTTGATGGAACTCTCACATTTGTTCATGTATTAGGAATGAAAACGGTTTTATCCCCCACCCTCACTCCACCCCCACCCCCTGCTTCGTTTGGTTTTTTTCCAGACTCACCAATTTTCTTGAAAAACAGTTCAAGCAAAATTACCAAATTCTGATATTTCAATAATATTTATCATTATACTTCATCTGAAGCTCAACTTGACTATGTTCTGTTGGTTTTTAACTTACTTTAAGTGCCAGTGATTACTCTCAATACACACTTAAACCATACCGTAATCCTCCATGTTATTTCCATGTTACTTCCAGTCCATTTGTTCTCTGCAGCCAATTTTCACATAAATTTTAAAACATGTATTTTTTTTCCCTTTATACATTTTAAACAGAGAGTTCTACTAGCTTCTTAACATATTTTTAACTGACCCTGACTGAGCACTCATGTATAATGTTCCACTTTCCTTCTTCTTTTACAAAATAAATGCTTTTGCAGTATGAATCTGAAATATGTACTCTTCTAGCATTGGACAGTACATGTTAAATTATAGGAAAGGATGACATTAACTGAAGTTTATAAAAGAATTAGAACTTGAGTAATTTTTTTTACTCATCTATATAGTAGTTTCAAATATGAGATCTATTGTCTTCCTTGTCGAGATATAAAATAGAAACCCTGGGTTTTATACTTCACACTAAAGAAACTTTTTACAATGACACTGCAGAATGGATTTTTCAGTTTTCTGTTTCTTGTTACAATATCAAACTTTCACAGTAAAGAGTCTTGTTATACCAAAGAGAGCTTCTCTGCAAGTGCAAATGTTGCATGATAAACATGTTTTACACAGTACACATATCAACACAATTTGCACATACATGTTGCTACTGACTGAGATTAAAACCAAGTGCTTCATGCACAAGTTACATGCTAGATGTCCACTGAAAAATAACTGTAAACCAACTGACTGAATTGGCACAGATTTTATTTCTATATATCAGAACATGGTCTTTTGGAAAGTTCTGGAAGCAGTAATGGTTCAGATTAATATTTGTATTGGTTTTCTGTTTTTCAATAGTGAATCATTTAATCAAAGTTACATCTTATGAACTTTGCAAATATCTAAGGATAAAATTAGTAATATAGATTGTTTTACATAATTATGAAAGACATTCTTTGAAATTTTTAAGTATGTTTTGTATGTAAAATAATAAATACAAGGGTCACTCCAAAAGAAATGCACACTATTTTTGTAAAAATACAGTTTTCATCCTGCATGTGTGATAGTTTTACAGTGTGTAGATACATCCTTCCCACTTGTTTTCGAACTTAGTTCAACCTGTACCCAAGAAAAAAAAATTCAAAACCACACTTTCTGCTGGAAAAGTTATGGCTATGGTGTTCTTCGATTCCGAAGGACTCTAGCTTGTGGACATCATGCCAAGTGGAATCACCATAAATTCTGATGCATATGTGACAACACTTAAGAAACTTCAAGTTTTATTGAGTCGTGTTTGACCACATTGGCAAAAGCAGGATGTTTTGCTGTTGCACGACAATCCATGGCCACATGTCAGTCAAAAAACCATGTAAGCAATCACAAAACTTGGATGGACAACACTGAAACACCGACCTTACAGTCCTGACCTGGCTCCATGTGACTATCATCTCTTTGGGAAACTGAAAGACTCTCTTCCTGGAACAAGGTTTGAAGATGATGACTCCCTTGTGCACGCTGCGAAACAGTGGCTCCAACAGGTTGGTCCAGAATTTTACCGAGCGGGTATACAGGCGCTGGTTCCAAGGTGGCGTAAGTCAGTTGAGAGGGATGGAAATTATGTGGAGAAATGAAGATATTGTTCCTAAAGGATGTATCTACACACTGTAAAACTTTCAGATGTGTAAAATAAAAGATGGATTAAAAAAAAAATAGTGTGCATTTCTTTTGGAGTGACCCTTGTACTTCGCTTTTTCTACCATGTGGATGTATTTATGAAAACTTAGATATGATTTTGAAACATAACAGTTATTTCTGTTTATTGAATAAATAAATTTTGGGAAAAATTATGTGAATAATATTCTGGCAAATATATGAAACACATGGTGTTTTTGATAACTCATGTAAATTGAAATCTATAGGAAACTAATTTTTGTAGCACAATATCAATACACAGAAATATGCAAAGTTATTATTATGTTGTGTGCAAATTTCTGAAGGTAAAAGGTTCAGAAAATGCACCAGTATATATTGTAAACATTTGGGAAGCAAGAACCTCATAATCTGTAGCTGAAAATGAGGTAAATGTTACTGGATAGATGTTGCAGTGAATCTTGGTTCATTGTAACAGAGAGATGATAGATGAGGAGATGTACAGATAGAGGGAGTGGGAAGAGGAGATGGATACAAAGAGGGTGGCATGTGGAGGAGATGGACATAAATGTAGGGGGCAGGAGGAGATGGAAATTGGAGGAGGACATTGACGGAGAGAGAGAGACAGGAGAGAAGGCAAAGATGCACATAGAGAGAGGGAGGTGGAGGAGATGCACATAAAGAGATGGGGAGGAAGAAATGAACATAGAAAGAGGACAGATGGAGGACATGGACAGAGGGAGAGGGGGAAAGAACAGAAGGGGAGAAGGAACAGATGGATAGAGGAATGAAATAAACAGGAGATGGACAGTGAAAGGGAGGGAAGGAAGGGGAGATGGACAGACAGTATAATGAATTTCCTTGAGACATGGAAGCTTCTGTCCACAAATCAGCATGGTTTTAGAAAGCATCACTTGCATGACACTCAGCTTGTCCTTTTCTTACATGATATCCTGCAAACTATGGATGGAGGGCTAACAGGTGGATTTCATATTTCTAGATTTCTAAACAGTGTTTCACACAGTATTCTACTGCAGACTGTTAAGAAAGTATAGGCCTATGGAATAGTTTTTCAGATGTGTGAGTGGCTCGATGACTTCTTAAGTAACAGCACGCAGTATGTTGTCCTCAATGGCAAGCGTTCGTCACAGACAAGGGCATTGTCAAGAATGGCCAGGGGAAATGTGTCCCCTGGTATTGTGATTGGCTAGAAGACTTGTTAACTAACAGGACACAGTATTTTGTCCATAAAAGCTAGTGTCCGTCAGAGACCAAGGGTATTGTCAGGAATACCCTAGGGAGGTGTGATAGGACTGCTATTATTCTTAAATTTAGGAAAATGATCTGCCAGAAAGGGTCAGTGGCAATCTGTGGCTGTTTGCAGATGATGCTGTGGTGTATGGGAAGGTGTCATATTGAGCGACTGTAGAAGGATACAAGATGACTTAGACAAAATTTCTAGTTAGTGTGTTGAATGGTAGTGAGCTATAAATGTAGGAAAACGTAAGTTCATGCAGATGAGTAGGAAAAACCAAGGACCTTGCTGTCAGTAGGGTGGCTTGCATGCTTCAGTGATACAGATAGCTGTACCATAGGTGCAACCATAGCAGAGTGGTATCTGTTGAGAGGCCAGACAAATGTGTGTTCCTGACGAGGGGCAGCAGCTCTTCCAGTAGTTGCAGGGGCAACAGTCTGGATGATTGACTGATCTGGCCTCTTAACATCAACCAAAACAGCCTTGCTGTGCTGGTACTGTGAACAGCTGAAAGCAAGGGTAAACTACAGCCGTAATTATTCCTGAGGGTGTGCAGCTCTTCTGTATGGTTAAATGATGATGGTGTCCTCTCAGGTAAAATATTCAAGAGGTAAAATAGTCCCCCATTTGGATCTCCAAGTGGAGCATTTTCAGGAGGATGTCATTATCAAGAGAAACAAAACTTGTGTTCCACAGATTGGATCATGATGTTAGATCCCTTAATTGGGCAGGTTGGTTAGAAAATTTAAAAATGGAAATGGATAAGTTGTAGTTAGATATAGTGGGAACTAGTGAAGTTCGGTGTCAGGAGAAACAGTTCATCTGCTCAGGTGAATACAGGATTATAATACAAAATCAAATAGGGGTGATGCAGGAGCGGGTTTGATAATGAATGAGGAAGCCCACAGCAGTACAAGTTTACATACCAATTATCTCCATAGATCATCAAGAGTTTGAAGAAATTTATAATGAGATAAATGAAATCATTCAGATTGTTAAGGGAGATGAAAATTTCATTGTGATGGGGTACTCAAATTCAAAAGTAGGAAAAGAAAGAGAAGGAAAAATAGTGAGTGAGTATGGATTCAGGGAAGGGGATGAGAGAGGAAGTTGCCTGGTAGAATGTTGCACTGAGCATAATTTAATCATTGCTAACACTTGGTTTAAGAATCATAAAAGAAAGTTGTGCATATGGAAGAGACCTGAAGACACTGGAAGGTTTCAAATTGATTACATATTGGTAAGGCAGAGATTTAGGAATCAGATTTTGAATTGTAAGACATTTCCAGGGGCAGATGTGGACTCTGACCACAATCTATGGCTTATTAACTGTAGATTAAAACTGAAAAAATTGGAAAAAGGTAGGAAATTAAGGAGATGGGACCTGGATGAATTGAAAGAACCAAAGGTTTCTGAGGGTTTCGGAGGGAGCATTAGGCAATGGTTAACTAGGACACTTGGAAAGGAATACAGTAGAAAATGAATGGGTAGCTTTAAGAGATAAAATAGTGAAGGTAGCAGAGGATCAAATAGAGAAAAAGACAAGGCCTAGTGGACATCTTTGGATAACAAAAGAGATATTCAATTTATTTTATGAAAGGAGAAAATATAAAAATGCAGCACATGAAGTACGCAAAAAGAAATAGAAACGTTTAAAATGCGTGATGACAGGAAGTGCAAAATGGCTAAGCAGGAATGGCTAGAGGACAAATATACTGATTTAGAAGCATATTTCACTAGGGGAAAGGTAGATACCAACTACAGGAAAATTAAAGAGGTGTTTTTGAAAAGAGAAGCAGTTGCATGAATATCAAGAACTCAGATGGAGAATGAGTTCTAAGCAAATAAGGGAAAGGTGATAGATATTTTGGTGTAACTCTTCAAGTCAAACAAAAGTTTTCAGAGTCCAAAAGCATGTAATACATATTATTTGTGGAGTAAATTCACGGATGTCCTGTAGAAACCTCTTCAAAGAACTGGGTATACTAACTACTGTCTCTCAGTATATTTACTCCTTAATGAAATTTGTCCTAAATAATATATCTCTTTTCCCAACAAACAGCTCAGTTCATACATACAATACCAGGAACAAAAATGATCTGCACAAGGACTTAAAAGCACTTACTTTAGTTCAAAAGGGGGTCCACTACTCAGGAACACTCATCTTCAGTAATTTGCCAGCAAACATAAAAAATTTAGTTACAAATAAAGATCAGTCTAAAAGGAGACTGAAAGACTTACTAGTGGCCAACTGCTTCTACTCCACGGACGAATTTTTTAATAGAAACACATGATGTATTGTATATATATTCATACTATTAGTATTGTTATTTCAGCTTTTTATAAAAAAAAAATGACATGTTCCACATCCACGAGGATCTCCTCAGCACGGATCTATGGAACAAAAAACTAATCTAATCTAATCTGGAAAGAGTATGTAAAAGATCTACACAAGGGAGATGAACTTGAAGGCAGTATTATTGAAAGGGAACTGGATGTAATGAAGATGAGGTAGCAGATATGATACTGTGAGAAGAATCTGACAGAGCTCTGGAATATGTAAGTTGAAACAAGACACTGAGAGTAGTCAATATTTTCTCAGAACCACTGACAGCCTTGGAAGAGCCACCCATGACAAAACTCTTCCATCTGATGTGCAAGATGTATGAGACAGGCAAAATACCTCAAACTTAAATAAGAATGTAATAATTCCAATTCCAAAGCAGGAAGTTGCTGATAAGAGTGAAAATTACCAAACTGTCAGTTTAATAAGTCATGCTTGCAAAATACTAACAGAAATTCTTTACAGAAGAATGGAAAAAATAGTAGAAGCCAACCTCAGGGTCAATCAGCTTGGATTCCATAAAAATGTAGGAATACACGAGGCACTATGGAGCTTATGACTTATCTTATAAGATAGGTTAAGGAAAGGGAAACCTAAGTTTCTAGCATTTGTGGACTTACAGAAAGCTCTTGATAATGTTGACTGGAATATTCTCATTGAAATTATGAAGGCAGAAGGATAAAATACAGGGAACAAAAGACTATTTACAACTTGTACAGAAACCAGGGGCATGAAAGACAAGCATAGGTTGAGAAGGGAGTGAAACAGGATTGTAGCCTTTTCCCAAAGTCACTGAATCAGTACACTGAACAAGTAGTATAGAAAACGAAATAAATATTTGGAGTGGGAATTATAGCCCAAGGAGAAGACATAAAAGCTTCAAAGTTTGTGTCAGAAACAGCAAAGGACCTGGAAGAGCAGTTGAATGTAGTGGACAGTGTCTCGAAAGGATATGAGACAAATATCAATAAAAGCAAAACAAGGAAAATGGCATGTAGTTGAGTTAATCCAGGTGATGTTAAGAGAATTAGATTAGGAACTTAGACACTTAAAGTAGAAGATGACTTTAGAAGTTTTGGGCTGCAAAATAACTGATGATGGCCAATGTAGAGAGGATGTATAACGTAGACTGGCAACAGCAAGAAAAGCCTTTCTGAATGAGATAAATTTTTTAACACTGAATATAGATTTAAGTGTCAGGAAATCTTTTCTGAAGATATTTGGCTCAGGCATAGCCATGTATGGAAGTGAAACATGGATGACAAACAGTTTAGACAAAAATGGAATAGAAGCTTTTGAAATGTGGCACTACAGAAGAGTGTTGGAGATGAGGTGGGTAGATAATGTAAGTAATAAGTGAGTAATGAATAGAATTGGGAGACAAGAAATCTGTGGCACAATTTGACTAAAATAAGGATTCAATTGATAGGATACATTCTGATACTCCAGGGGCTCACCAGTTTAGTGTGGGGAGTAAAAATCAGAACAACACCAAGAGATGAATACAGCAAGTAGATGCATAAGGATGTGGGTTGAAGTAGTTATTCAAAGATGAAGAGGCTCACACAGGATAGAGTAGCAGGGAAAACTGCATCAAATCAGTCTTCAGACTGAAGACATCAACATCATCATCATCATCATCATCATCATCATCATCATCATTAACAACAACAGCAACAATGTTTGAATACAGCATTAATAGTGTGTTATTTGACACAGTCAGGTTGATTTATCTCTAGGCGTTATGTTGCAAAGGGATATGACATGGAATGAACATGTAAGAATTGAAGAGTGAATGCAAATGGTCAACTTCAGTTTACTGGGAGAGTTTTAAGAAATTGTTGTTCATTCGTAAAGGAGACCTCATGTGGCACACTAGTGCAAACCATTCTTGAATACTGCTCAAGTGTTTGGGATCCCCACCAGGTTGAATTAAAGGAGAACATCAAAACAATTCAGTGTCAGGCTCCTAGATATGTTACCAACAGGTTCAATTAACACATAAGTATGCTTTGGAAACTCAAATAGGAATCCCTGGAGGGAAGGTGATGTTCTTTCCAAGGAATGCTATTGAAAAAAATATAGAGAACTGGTATTTGAAGTTGACTGCAGAATGGTCCTACTGCACCAGTGTACATTTTTCATAAGGACCACAGACGTGAAATAAGAGAAATTAGGCCTCATATAGAGCCATACAGACAGTAGTTTTTTCATTGCTCTGTTTGCGAGTGGAAAAGGAAAGGAAATGACTAGTAGCAGTACAACATACCCTCCACCACACACTTGAGAAGTATGTATGTAGATAAAGATGTAGAAGTGAGGGACAGAGAAGGGCAGAGCAGAAGGACACAGAGAGGGGGTTGGAGAAGGTGGACAGAATAAGCAACCAATGTATTCCAAAAAACATAGTTATTTTAATGTGATTTATATGAACTTATGTTGCCACTCTGATAAATATTATAGCTTTTTCCATTCACACAGCATTATTGATGAAGTTAGAGGCACCAGCAAAAGTAAATTTTTTTGTTTAAAAAACATTATAGTAGACATTAATTTTTTGATGTAATGAGACTAGTATTCTTCTTACTCAAGTTACTTGTAAAGGTACTCCAGGGCAGGATTTAGTGAGCCTGACAACCACATCCCATCAATGCATCACATAAAATGCCTGTTAAGGGCTTCATCTCATCACACACAGGTTTTATCTGTGAATCATTTCCTGTCAATGCTACCTACTCTTTTACATCTCTGACTTTAATAATTTTGTCCTTCACTATATTGCAATTGGTCTTTATTTATTGGTCTTATGTGGTTTTCCTTCTGTCATAAGCCCTTTGCTTTGAGGTCTGGATTATGTCTTCCAGTATTTTGCGGTACAACTTGTACTGCAGAGCTATAGTATCAACTGTCAGGTATATTTTCCTTTTTCTGCTGAAATATATTTTTGTGTCTTGTGTAATCTATTTGCTTCCATTTTTGTTCAGTCTTAACTCTATTGCTATAAGTTAAATCAGTTTTCACATAAGATGAAAGCTTCATTAAAATTTGTTGTAGTTCTCAGGCAGTACATAAGCATTGTAAACATCTCAGCAGTTCATGTTGTTTAACAGTTTCCCAAAATATTCAATTTTTGTCTTATTTCTGGCTCTCTTATGTATTAGTCTAAAATACTGTGAAATTTCCTCATATGTGAGACTATTAATATCTTAATGATCTATGTGAAGCATTCACAACAAAGTCCCAAAGGTTGCAGTACTCTTAAAAAGTAGAAGAGCCCACATAATACTAAATATAGAGACTTTTTCTGTAAATCCTACTGTATAATAAAAGGGTAGGTTAATGGGAAACAAAGCTAGTTTTCAAATGGCTCTGAGCACTATGGGACTCAACATCTGTGGTCATAAGTCCCCTAGAACTTAGAACTACGTAAACCTAACTAACCTAAGGACATCATTCACATCCATGCCCGAGGCAGGATTCGAACCTGCGACCTTAGCGGTCGCGCGGTTCCTGACTGAGCGCCTAGAACTGCTAGACCACTGCGGCCGGCCGGCTAGTTTTCAGTACACAAGGAACTTAAATTGACCAAAATAGAAATTGAAGCTAATATTAGATTGTTTGGGCAATACTCAGTTTTAAATGTGGACATAAGCTTCTAAGTGGGTATTTTTGTCCATCACCAGACTCACACCACTGATTTAACCAAAAAGTTTAGAGATAACTTCAGTCTGTTTGTATGAATATCCCCCCCCCGTCTGACTATCATTGTTGCAGGAGTCTTAAATCACATTGCAGTTATTAAAATTTTGTATATGGTGAGCATGCTAAGACATCCTGTGAACATTCTCAAAAGCTTCAGTAAGTGAATATCAATGCAATTTCTTCAAAGCCCAGTTGTGCAGATTACCAATCTCAAAATATGTATGTAGATGAACACTGTTGCATCAGGAACTGTTGAATACAAGCAGTTATGAATTGTTAGGTGAGTTATGAAAGTCACAAGTAATGTGTTCTGGGTATGGTGGGCATGACATTCCTGTGCTAGATATTTTCAGCATACATATCACTATTTGTATTATTACCAAGACAGTTTTATTCATGGTTTTGTGCTCATATGAAAATAGCTGAACTATGTGAGGAACTTACAAGGACACTTTTCAAAACGTCAATAAATGATCTTCACAAAAGTTGGTGGGTGTGTAGAAGGTGCAAAATAATGCAATAAATGTTTTTTTATTGAGCCTAGTGTAATATATAAGGAGTAAAACACACCCCAAAAGACAGTTTGGCACTTTAGGTTTAGAGGGAATATCTTCTAAATGATGATATATAAAAAATGTTTTTCATACAAAAGTTGATATGTAATTAATGTTCTTGAAAAATGTATAATCACAATTTTTGCAAAATACCCCACCTTCATTTGTAGGTTTAAAAAAATGAGAACTTTTGTTACAACATAAATAAAAGAAGCTTTCAAGCCATGTACATCCCTGTGTAATGAAACTGGTTCCTGAAATACTGTTTTTGGAAAATAAGCTGTTCACAATGTGTTGTTGGATTATTTTCAACAAAGCTAATTAAAATACCTAAACATTTATTGCTGTTATTTATTCTGTAATTTCACATATGTGTATTTTGTTAACTGAAAGTAATAAGTAACTCATTATTATGAAGTTCAGTAATCACAATAATGATAATCTGTAGGGAAACGCTTAAAATGTAACGTTGTTTTATGCCATTCACTTAAAATTAACGAAATTTCTTCATGTAATATACATGATATGCAAGACAATATAAAACAAAATTCATCAAGATTTTAAATTGTCATAGGTGACCTTCTAAATATCCTAATTTCAGTATGTTTGTAAGCCTTGGCAAAGAGAACTGATTATGTACTAATGTCTGCAGCTTGATTATGTTGCTTGTCAAGTGGAGATTGACATCATAAACATTCAAAAGAAGTAGATCTGAAAGTCTTCACATAAAGTTCTTCCCTCATTGAAAGCTGTATACATCCAATGACTGTACCTGGGCTATTGAGCCGTTTGGGATAACCAGATGAACAAGTTCCTCGTCCTCAGGTGCAATGCTCTCAATAGTTTTTTCACATTGACCTCCACAAGAATTTAACAATAACACAGATATTTCTTTTGCCGGGAAAGAAAACATTTTTCAAATATCTTTTGACCTGTTCAATCATTTGTTCATCAGATTTCAAGAATCTCTTTGAAAAGAGATTCTTGAATTCTCAGTCCAAACTCACCAATAGTTTCTTTTAAAAATATGAAAATGAAGGTGGTCAATGTGAAAAAAAAACTGTTCTGAGCATCATACCCAAGGACAAGAAATACCTGGTCATCCCAAAGGGCTCAGTGGCACAGGTATAGCCATGGAACACACATGGCTTTCAATGTCGGAATCACTTTCTGAGAAGATTTTTAGCTGTAACCCTGTTGAATGATTATGATTTCAGTCCTCACCTGAGAAACAATACAACCTAACTGCAGTCACTCACACATAAACAATTGTCTTTTCCAGGGCTTACCAATATATTAAAATTTGCTTGATACACATCAGGATATTTAGAGAGTGACCCATGACATCATATTGTCTCCTCTGTTGTGTGTATAATTCATTTCATGTGCATGGTGTAAAAAAATTTATGTTATGTTTTAAGTGTTTCGTTGCAGATCATCATGAACTTAATTATATTGTATCATACTAATGAGTTACTTATCTTTTTCAGTTAACAAAATACAAATATGTGAAATGGTAAACTAAAAAAACACAAAAGCCATGAATGTAAAATGTAAAATAAGAATTTAAAAGGTAAAACAAATTTGAGTAAAATAAAGAATTATAATGTTATTGAATTTTACATATTTTCATTAGGTATGTTGAAAATACTCTGACAGCACATTGTGTACTGCTTATTTTCCAGACCAGTATTTCAGAAACCAGTTGTATTACACAGGGATGTATGTGGTTGAAAGCATCTTTAATTTATGTTGTAACAAAAGTTTCTATTTTTCAAAATTAATTAATGGTGATGGGGTATTTTTTTGTAAATTTTCAAGTTATTACAAAAAGCTGATTATGCAGTTTTCAAGAACATTAATTACATATCAACTGTTATTTGAAAAAAAAAAAAACATTTTTCATGTATCACCAATTTGAAGATATTCCTTCTAAATCTAAAATTCCAAATTACATTTCGTGGTGTGTTTCATCCATTAAAAGTGAAACTGAGCACAGACAAAAAAAAAATGTTTTGTAATATTTCACCCCTCTATACACCCCCCAACTTTCATCAACGTTGTTTATTGACACCTGGGAATGTTCCCTTGTTAGTGACATTTTCAAGATGGCCTAGGCAAAGCTTACAATTTTGAGGCTTACTTTGTCACACAAGACAATGCAGAACAATGGTATTACCAAGCATGACCTGTCCTTCACACTGTCAGAGATCAGGTGGCACAGGAATAATTATCTTGGCTGGACAATAGTGTGACTTCCCCCCTAGCAGCTAGTCAGTGGGCATAACCTTTAATAATTATACAGAAATCTTCAGGAAAGTTATGCTTTAGTACAGATTTTAAGGCAGCAGTAAATTCACAGGCTTTGATTGACTCCTTTCCCTTGTCACAGCCTGAGGAAAACTGGGATCAGGTCATTTCTTTTCCAAGACTGATCTCCGCAATACTTATTAGCATATTTCCTTTGATGAACAGTCATGACAAGTTTTTGTAATGAACACCAACATGGTGTTCTTTAAGTATTTGAGGTTACAGTTCCTTATTGTTCGAATCATTTGGATAACATAGTCATTTTGGGTCATACTCCCAACCAACATCTTTCCAATTTCAGGAAATTATTTGAAGTGCTCTCAGATGCTGCATCAAAGTGTAATGAAGACAAGTGCTCCTACTTCTAGACTGAGATTAAGTATTTAGGACATGTTATTAACAGTCATGGTCGTTTGGTTCATTCCAAATGCTGTGCAGATTGCAGCTCCATTGTATCATCTTCAATGAGAGAATGTTCCATTTGTGTGGACTAGAGACTACAAGTCATATTTCAGAACATGAAAAATGTTTTACTGAGCGTCATTTTGATCATGGTAAGCCTGTTGTGCTGGCAGCTGACATATCAGCTTATAGGATTGGCACTGTTCACTCACACATAGCTGGATCATTGGGGGGGGGGGGGGGGGGGGGCAATTACCTTTGCATCTGAACTCCACAACAAAACACAGTGCAGCTATTTGCAGATTGAGAAGGAAGTTCTTGCTATTGTGTATGGAGTGGCCAAATTTCATCAATACTTTTGTGGCAGAAAATATTCCAATTAGTAATGGATCCCAAGCCTCTCACCTCATTGTTCACCTCTTCAAAGCATAGTCCCTCCAAGCACAGTGCAAATGTTGTGGTTTTGGACTCTGCTCCTTTCAAATTATCAGTACAAAATCATGCACAGGCCAACAGCTAAGTGTACAAATATGGACACTCTTTCTCACCTATCAGTCAGCACAGACTCAGGGTTCGATGCCTCAGAGGATTTTTACTTCTACATTGATATTCAGGACACTGAAACACCTGATGGATTTTCCCATTGACCACCAACAGACAGTTCAGGCAATGGTTGTGGATACCAGTCTCAAAATTCTGTTGTAGTCCTCTGCACCAGTTGGCCACATTCAATTAAGCAGCCTTGTGATCCAGTGGGATGCCATTATTTTGCACATCTGTACACATTATTTGTTCAACTGGTTGTTATCCTATTACATACAGAAAAATACCAATCCCTTGTGGTTGTGCCACATTTGCTTCAAAATGGAATTCTTCACCTTCTCCATCAGGAGTATTGGGGCATTGTATTTACTAAGCAGTTCACCTGACACCATTGCTCATCAATCAGCAGGACACACAAATAGAACATTTGACTGCGCAATGTCTGGCAAGTGCAGCACTCCCAGCTAATCCACAACAGAGGTTTTATGATTGGCCCAAGCCCAGTGTCCTTTGGAAATGTCAGCATATTGACTTTTTGGGTCATTACTGGAATTATCATTGGCTTATTGTGTTAGATGCCTTTAGCAATTTTCTGTTTGTGGTGCTTATCCAATCCACCACAACAGCTATTCCTGTTAAGACTCTGATTTCAATTTTTTGTGTTGAGGGTCTACCAGAAGTGTTGGTTTTAGGAAATGGACTGCAGTTCACATCAACAGTATTTCAGCAGTTTTGTGATGTCAATGGCATCAGCCATGTGATGACAGAATCTTTCCACACTCAATCTAGTGTTAAAGCAGAAAGCTTTGTCAGAACATCTTTCAAGCAATATATGAACAATTTATAGCCCCCCCCTCCCCCACATTCATGTGATAGGTTTTAGTGCTCTTCTTCTCATCCTACAATTCCCAGCCAAGCAACGGCAAATCATCAATGGAACTTTTGCATGGACGCTGACATTGGAAACTGCATGAGTTGCTGCATCCTTTGCAGTCATTGGCCAATCCTCCACAGTGTTCTAAGTTTAAGGTGAATGATTTAGTCTTTTTCAGAGTTATTGGGAGAGGCACTGGGAATGAGGTGGTATTACAGAAGTCTTGGGCCACTTTTTGTATGTCTAACAGGGTACCACCAGACTGCAGAAGTGTCATCAGTATCAGCTTCTTTTGTATGGGCTGTGTGATCATGCTGTTGGTTTTTAATTTGCAGATTTGGGGCCAAGGAGGACACAGCAGCTTCAGCTGCCTTCACCTTCCTTAGATCCCATGCCGCCAGCACAGGACAGGGAGCTGATGGGCACTGACACAGAGCCATTGCCATCACCACAGTGCCAGCAGCCCTTACCACAAGTGGTGCTGCCTTCCAGTGGGCCACTGTGGACTCTACACTCACTGGTGCACCTCCACCAATGGAAGAAAATGTTCCAACCCTAGGTGTGGGTGTGCACCCTGTGGATGGTTTTATGGACGATTTTTCTGGGCATTTGCAAGATGACTGTCAGGGTGCAGGAGAAAACTTGTCACTGGCTGCAGTTTCAGCTTCTGCCTCCTCAGGGGCACCTTCACCCAGACTCCCCTAGCACTGTCAACTCAGGCAGTAAAGGTACATGACAATGGCAAGGGGTTTTTGGGTGGTGGTGAATGTGATGTCATACACTATTACACTGTCAAAACCGTGCCAAGTAGTCCACACCTAGAAGTTACTAGTAACTAATGTGACAGCCTCACTAATCTGCTGCTGGCCCCAAGGCACACCCTCTGCAGCATGCACAGCTAGCACCACCATAGAACCAACTTATGAAAATGCAGCACTGACACAAGGCTAGTCAGTTCATGAAGTTCTGTCTGTGCATTTGAACCCTTAGTAGTTAGCCTCTGTTTTTATTGTATACGATGAATTTGCCTGTCTCACGAAACTGGTGGAATATAACTGGACTTACTGAACTAAAGTTAAGTAAACCAGAGTTACATATGTATTACATGTGCTTCTCATTATTTCTGCTCTCTGTCTCAGCACCCACCTACTCCTTGGTATCCAACCTAGGCCAGCCCAACAATACCAAGTATTTATTATATGTAACTGATATGCAATTTGAATTACCTTTATATGATTTGAATTAGTCACACAATAGAAACACAACACAGACATGCATTCTCTGATTTATAAAAGAATTGATAGGCTATCATATTTTTATAATGTGGTGAAGAATAGGTGTGATTATTCAAGTGTGAGAATGACATTCTAATGAAAGTTGTTTTAATTTCAGCCAATTAGTATACCACTAAAACTATTGCAAAGTTTTTTTTATGAAAATCAAAGCAATGAACCATGAGATGGATGTTTATATTGACCTCACTGTGTGCTGTCTGATGTAAAAATACAATTGGTGGAGTGGAATGATGATGCAACAATGAGTGGGACTACAGATAAGTACAATTTTAACATTTTATTGTGATTCTGGGCAGTAACTTTAGGACTCATGAAATATTTTTTTTATTATTGAACTAAAAAAATCACACCAAAATGATTAAAGAAGGGCTAATTTCAAATAATGTGGTGAGGGACAATTCAGGGTTCTAATAATGTTTCACAAGTTCCCAGAGGAAATGTGTTATAACGTCAAGTTGAACACATATTTCAGAACAACACAACACATGTAAGTCCCAGAGTAAGTTGACAAGCAAGACATGTGCACACGTTAACATTCGAATGAGCACTGAGTCCCAGTCTAGCGGCCGCTGCTCGGCTGGCCGCTTAGGTGGCGCAGCTGCTGCATGGCTGGCAGACAGCGCCGCACGTAGAGGACGCTTGTAATTGCACGGTGGCGCTTTGAATGATCGGTGAGTCACAACAAAATGTGATGCTCAAATAGATTATGAAAATGTTATACAGTATAATAGGTGAACTGAGCAAAAGAAAAATCAAAACTTGAATAAAGGAATGAACTAAGTAACAGAGTTCAGCAGGTACTGAAACCAAAAATCAAGTGAAAAAAGGATTATGTAACCAAATACCACAATCAATCAGTGAACTGATCATTAAAATTGCTGAGGTAGCAGAAATAAATCAATAACAAAATTCAGCAAGTGACTACTAGTGAATTAAAAAACTGAGCTGCAAAATAACAGTGCTCAAGTCATGGAATTAAAAGAGAAACTTAACAAATTAAAATTATGCTGTAGAGTTGTGGTAAGAATGCCTTAATGCTCAAGTGAATGTAGTTGAGTGTAAAATTGTAAATGTGAGATCAAATCTTTTGTATGAAATTGTAAAAAAGAATTTTGAAATAGTTCACACTGCCATGAAACTGTAAAATCAAATTTTTAAATCAGAATTAACTTTTATTCAACAGAATCTTGAAGAGAAAATTGATGCCTTAGAGTTTAAAAAAAATTGTCTGATTTACATAATCAGTATTAAAGTTGTCGACCTAGAGAGAATAGTTACTAGTGATGTAGACGCATTAAAAAATTGTGAGAGATGTTAGTAAGGAGCTTTGTTTCATTGTGAGAAAATACTTCTGTAAATAGTTTTGTCAGTAACCCTGATGGCAAGTGGGCTAGTATACCTATAAATAGCTTTCCTGGAGAATATAAATTGCACCCAGTTGATTTTATAAAATTCTAATGTGGCAATTTTGATTCTGAAATTACTGATAAAATTAAAGTTGTAAAAATGTTTATGGATAATTTGAGAAAACATAAATGCATTATCAATAAGGACAGTTACAATAAAAGAGAATCTGATATGCCTGTGAATGCACTACACACAACAAATGAAGCACTCATAGAAACTTTGGGTGGAAAATAAGGGTTTTAGTAAAACAAGATGATCTGTTTCACAAAGAGGACAACAAAAATGAATTCAGGATGCAGGGAAGTGCCTACATTTACATTCAAACAGGTACATAGGAATATAACTCTTAGTGGATACTGACAGTCCATCAGTGAGTTTTCTGAAAAATCAAGAGGCAAAATTAAACTTTTTCCAGAATTCATTAACATGAATACAAGAGACTTTGAAACAAGGGGAACTACTGGAACACATTGTGAACATGTGAGAAATCAGGTGCTCCTTTCATTTAAAATGGGGAAAATAAAATTTATATAGGCATGAGTTGTAATACTGGGTTTGAGAGAAAGTATCTTTATTGATATTGACTGGATTGTAAATGGCAAGGTGGGATTTGGTTTGTTGAACAAAGAATTAGAATTTACCAGCCCCAAAAGTAAAATTTCATTAAAGGCAAAATTGATTGCTCTGAATTGTGTTGACAATAATAACCAAATCAGCAGAGTGACTTATGCAAAGAAGAGCAGATATTTTGAAGATGAAGGTGATTATACTGAAGAGGGCTTAGTCATTGAATAATAGCACAATAAGGTAGAGACAAAATTGGAGGCAGAAAAGCTAAATCTTGAACAGAAAGAAGAATTTGGAACTATTGTGGGAATATTATGACATTTAAAATGCAAAATTTGTAAAGCTAAAAAATTACTTGTTTAAATTAAAATTTAAACAACATAAACGAGTTTTCAATGAGCTAGTGCTGTATTATTCAAAAAATTGGGAAGCCGTAGACAAGGATTTACATAAAATTGAAAGTTGTGGTGTAATTGATACAGGTAGTATTGAGTGAGACACTCATCTTATTGTTGTGGAGACACATTTATGACAGGAGAAGATGTGGATGGGAAAATGGAACACAAATCCATAGTTTTTTCCACTACAACTTTTAAAAAATATGAGAATTTATGGCGTTATAAAAAAAGAACTATGCTTTGGGAATTCAGTAAATTTGAGAATTAATTAGTTCATCATAAAATTACATTCTATTTTCACCACAAAGCTTTGAGTTATTTTCAAGAGGGCAAACAGATTAGGCAGAGTAGGCAGGTGAGTATTATTTCTTCAGCAATTTCATTATACCATTAAATAAATGAGAGGAATGTGGAAATTAATATGCCACTGCTCTGTCAAGACTAGCAGTGGAAGTTGATTCTGAACTTATCAGTGTGTAGTGTGAAAAGGAATTTAAGATAATGTGTTTTAAAGGAATCAGAGAGGAAAAGGTGGTGCAAAGATAAGAAGGAACCAAAATCATTATCAAACTTGAAGGCTTTGTCTAGATTCCAATTGATTGTACTGCACAGATTTGCAAATCTTAGAAATGACATATTGTATTATCAAATAAATTGGCAAATAATTATTATTATGACTAGTATTATCTTCTAATATTGTCTCTCTTAGGAGAGACACCCTGTATGTATTCCTTTCAAACTGTTGGTTCAAAATTAAATTTGGATCTTTAACATAATGCAAAAAATATCTAACTCTTCCATTACATCCTATCTTCAGGATTATCTGCTACATACTTTTTGTCCTCTAAATGTTAAGCAAATTTGGATAGATTGCTTTTGTTGGTGTTGCTATTCTATGTAATGCAGAGAAAGATAGATATATGGATGTAATGGAAGAGAGAGAAATTTTTTCACACTATGCCCAACATCCAAATTTCATTTTGGAAGAACAATTTCAACTGGAAAACAAAAAAATATATTGACAATTTTTGTGATTAAAAAGATAATACTAGTGATAATGGCAGTGCTTTGCCATTTTATTTTACGTATTCTTTGGATAATGGTGTAACTGATACTCCATGCATCTACCTTTGCACAACAAAAAATATTACTGATAAATATATATTTTGTCATTTGTTTTATATACATACAGAGTTGACAAAAGTCATGGGATACCTCCTAATATCATGTCATACCCCCTTTGGCCTGGTGTAGTCCAGTAACTCTACATTGCATGGACTCAACAAGTCATTGGGAGTGCTGTGCAGAAATATTGATCCATGCTGCCTCCATAGCTGTCCATAATTATCAAACTATTGCCAGTGCAGGATTTCGTGCAAGAACTGACCTGATTACGTCCCATAAATGTTCGATGGGATTCATGATGGGCAATATGGGTGGTCAAATCACTCACTCAAATTGTCCAGAATGCTCTTCAAGACAGTCACAAACAGTTGTAGTCTGGTGACATGGCACATTGTTATCCATACAAATTTCATTATTCTTTGGAAACATGAAATCCACAAATGGCTGAAAATGTTCTCCAAGTAGCACAACATGACTATTCCCAGTCAATAGTCAGTTCAGTTGGACCAGAGGACCCAGTCCATTCCATGCAAATACTGCCCACCCGCTAAGCTCTGTCTTGTTGAAAACTTGGATCCATAGCTTTATGGGGTCTGTGATACACTTGAAACCTACCATCAGCTCTTGCTGACTGAAACTGGGATTCATTTGACCAGACTACAGTTTTCCAGTTATCTAGGGTCCATTCAATACGGTCGAAGCCCAGGAGAGGCACTGCAGGCAATGTTGTGCTGTGAGCAAAGGAACTCACGTCGGTCATTTGCAACCCAAGGCCCATTAATGTCAAGTTTCACTGCACTGTCTTAACACATATGTTTGTCATATGGCCCACACTAATTTCTGTGGTTATTCACACAGTGCTGCTTGTCTGTAAGCACTGACAACTTTACACAAATTCCACTGCCCTTGTACGTATGTGGTAAGAGGTAATACCTGAAATTTGTGATTCCCAGCACTCTCTTGACACTTTTAATCACAGAATATTGAATTTCTTAATGATTTCCAAAATGGAATGTCCCTTGTGTCTAACTCCAACTACCATTCCAAGCTACAGGTCTATTAACATTTCCACATGAATCGCTTGAGTGCAGATGGCAGCTCTGCCAATGCACTTCCTCTTTATACCATGTGTATGTGGTACTACCACCATCTGTATTTGTGCGTAACACTATCCCTTGAATTGTGTCACTTCAGGGTACAAACTCCTGCTATTAACAAAAATTGGTGAGTATCGCTCGAATTTTACTAATATTTTGAAACATCCTCTTTGCATGAAAATTGTCCTGTGTTCATAATGTATCACAACAGGTACTGGAAAATTATCTTTGACCAAAACTGGTCACACAACTAAAAATAAATTATGCAGCTGCTTCACGTGTTAAAATATGTCATTTCTGCACTTTGTAAAGAGTTGTTTATGTAACAAGGGGGACAAAATGTTGAACAATAATGTCCTACTGTTAAGAAGAAATAGGCCTGACACTAACAATTGGAAGTTATGACTGACGTAGCAATTTATTGATGTATTAATAAAACATGTATTAATAAAAAATGTCTGGTACCACACGCCATAGAATTTCAATCCCCGCCAGATGTCATGGACGTAGAAGACCCCTAGAGGTCTCTGCACCATCGCACCATAAGCTGTGGCGGCGCCTGGCTCCTGGCCTGCTTTTAGTGTGAGGGTGCCACAGTGAAACACGTGGTTCGAGCAGCCAAGAGCGTGGCCCCGATAGAGTATTTAAGCGCCTGCCTCTTACTCATCCAGCTAGTCTAACCTTGCGTACATCTCTGGACACATCGCCTTGCCTTAGACAGCTTATTTACTTTCTTGTTCTGTGTGCGAATGGATGTGGTTGTTAGGTTTTGTTGTGACTCCGTTGTTTCGATCTTGTTGTTGTTCATTTTGCCCTTCATTGGTCATGTCTGCCCTCTCCTATTGTGTTGTTGTTCGCGGACTGCTCTGCGGGTCCCACCGCACTTTCCGTCACTTCAACCCTGATTTGGTTTTAGTGAAGACTAATGAAAAATCAAAATATATCTGTGGTGAGCTTAAGAAAGTTTTGGCATTTACACTGGGAATTTTGAGGTGCTCAAGAATCCACATACAAATGCTTATAGGACGGCTCTCAACACATGGAGCACTCTCTCCTTCAGCATGATAATGCCTTACACACACAAGTGCTGTGACATCTACAACAGTCTAATACCTTGTTTCACTGTCATAGATCATTCTCCATACATTCCCATCTTGGCCCTATCTGATTTCCATACGTTTCCAAAACCTAAAGAACACCTTCAAGAATGTCACTTTGATAGTGATTAAGCAGATCAAGCAGAGGCATGGTTGTAATGCCATCAAAAAAGTCAAGTATTCTATGATGATGGTATCAACAAACTGGTCTCTCCTTGGAGAAATGAGTTCATCACCAGAGTGACTATGTAGGGAAATAAATATGTAAACATGAAGATTAAAGATATAAATTGTTAATAAATTTTATTTCATTTAAATAAGTTTCGGAGTTTTCGCATAAAAATTTGGAGGCATTACTTTTCAGCATGTGCCCATAGATTGATACACCCAAATTGAGACTAACTTTTAGGTTTGAGAAGTGTAGCTAAACTAACAACATTTTGCATCCAAGTGACTGACCTGGTTAAGTAATACGTGTATACATTTCATGGTAATCTCAAGTCAAATTTCTATTCTGTGATTTGTTTTCTAGCATGAAACTCTCATATTTGACTTTGAATTAGCTAAATAAGCATTTAACAAACAGTGACTTAATTATTAGAAGCTGGTTACTCAGCTATGTTCCTTTCTTTATAGTCAGAGTGACTGATAAAACTTGCTTCACTGCCGGTTGATAAGATTGATTCTATATGCACGTAGGACATTGGATATGCACTCTAATGAAAATAATGTACTTTGAGTTTTGATCAATTTCCACTCTTTCTCATAACTTTTCACCAATACACCAGTTCTGATAAACAAACTTGTATTGCATGCTGCCGTAACAGTTGGCTGAACTGATTTGAACCAACAGCCATAATAAGCTGCAGTAACTCAATCCCACCCAGGCACCCTGTTGTTTGTAACAGGTGACAATGACAGTTTTCGTATGGCCATATTGACATGATTGATAACAAATTTACAGTTAACTTTTGCAACTATATAATAATCAACATATAGCATTTTGTTCTTTATAACATACTATCATATATCATGTGAACCAAATTTTGACAGATGCACATTTGTAACATGAAATTCAATAAAATACCTATTTGAAACCATCAGCATAGAAAAGTTGTGATTTCTGTTTCAATTACAATATAATTCTTTATGCTATCATATCCATGGACTCAAATTTTGGTAACAGACATTATATAACTGTTGTTACTGAAATAAACATTTTGGAAGTCCTATAAAAGGAACTACTATTAATCCAGTTTTCTTAGATATTTCAACAAATTAGTTTTATGTAAAATAGTGATGATTTGATACCCAGCAGTCAGCCTTTTTTTAAGTGTAATGACAACAGTAAGCTAACATACTAATGAAATTAAGACTGTCAATGTTAACAGTAATTTGTAAGACATATATTGTATTCACAACTTGTGTATCTGGTTGTGCTTCAGTTTTGCCATCAATCACTTCACTATAGTGTTTCCTGGGCTGCCTCATTATAATGGCATATGTTAATATGGCCTTACATTAGTTAAAAGATTTTGCAAGCATTATGTCACACACTCTACTGTCATCTACGGAGTGAGTCAGGAGGAAATGTACATGCTGTGAGGGATGATAGTATTAGCAACTGTGAACAAAAACCATCATATGAACATATGGCCTGTTCTTAATAGTTTCTGAGGAAACTAATGAAAACAGGGGGAAACAGGCTAAATGTGTGTGATATTAAATGAATGATTATGCTCTAATGTTCTGTTTAATTTTGTACATTTTCTCACAAAAATGTTCAGTAAATATACCATCAACCGCAATGCACCTGGCAGCCTTGAAAACAGCTGTTGTGTTGCTGATCTGAACTCATCTGTATGGTCCGTAACTTGAGTACAAGCATGTAAAATAAGAGTGAGAAGATCATTTCACAATACTCCCCATGTGTGAAAACCTGAGGCATTTTTGCTACAAGAACACATACCGTTTTGACTGTACATGTAACAACACTGTATTACACTGGTGCAACCACTGTAGTACTGAAATGTGAGGTAAATAGCTTGTGCACTTGCAGGACTCGTCACCCCACTATGCACATGTCAAGTGCATAGTAAGTGGTTGGTAAAGATGATACTATGTAGCCTAATGTTGCTTCGGTTGCATTCCCATGTTAGTGCTAGTGATAAAGGACATGCAGCTGATGCCTATGTTTTCAAACAGCTGTACATCAGATAGAAGGAGGCATATGATCTTTTGAAGTTTTTTATTCAGAATCACCAGTACTGTCACCCCTCAAATCATGTAGCTATCACTCACCCTGTGTAATGCCCTATCAGTCATTTTTCATGTAATATGAAATTACTTGGTACCTTTGTTGACATTATTCCTGATATGTGTCTATATTACATTTTGCAGATCATCGAGTTTGGCGAATAGGACATAATACGTTACACTACTTTTACCTTACTTATTACCTATACTGAAAAATATGTAGGATCTTATGCTGTGTGATAGTTTGAAGAAATGTGATGATTATGATGAACTGATAATGATTTCTGCAATGTAATGATTAATACTAGGTAATGTGAACTGGCATGTTATGGCAATTTTAGTAATCATCAAAACTGCCACTAACACAAGTACAAGTAAAGACTATAAAGAAAGTAATATGCATGTGATACACTGTTTAAAGAATGATGACTGCCATGTGACAGTTGACATTCATGAGGAATCAGCTCTGTATCCACTGCACTTCATGACCATAATGGAATCATAGCAGGGTGGTGGATATTAGGAAGGATCTTGAAGCTCAAGTCCAAATATGTTACAAATGTCTGCAAAGACCTGGTCTCTGTTCAAGTATCTGCAAGAGTGAGTACCTTGAAAGGATTTCATGAACTGACTAATGATTATTCAATCATTTATTGCTATTCCATATCCCAGAACTATAAAAATCAATGAAGCTCCTGTCACCAAGGTAAATACATTCAGTACGTATGTTTCTGACTAAAGAGTGTTAGCTACATGAATGAAGATGTGAGAGTAAGAATCAGAGCAACCTGGATGCAGTTCAGTGACTTCCTTGGTGTTCTTTGTGATAAGTAGATGCCAGTCCACCTAAAATCAAAGATATACTGCACAATGATGAGGCCAGTGGTATTATATAGTACACAGTGTTGGCCTGCACCTATAAGTGCTGAGCAGGTCATGGATATGACAATGAGATCATTAGGATTTCTCTGTGTGACCATACTAACAGTTCAACATTTCAACAACTAGCAGGAGTGACTCCAATCAATGGAAGATGGGAGAATGTAAACTTCATTGATATGGACACTTCATGAGGGAGCTGCCCCATTCAGTCATCAACTCAGCCCATTACTTCACTGTCAAAGACCAGGGACAGTGTAGAAGACTTAAACTGGTGAACAATGTAAATGCAGATCTCTGATAAAGAAACCTAAATCCACAGAAAGCATTAGATTGTAAGAAATGGCTTGTGTTGACCAAAAAACCAGACTATGTTCTGATGGAAAGGTGCCAGTGAGAAGAAAAAGGCATCGGAGGAAGACAGTTAATATGAATATGACTCTGTGATGATTCTAAGGAAATACATACATAAATTAGTGTGCATAAGGAACAAAGTAGGTTTGTGTAAATTAAAGACAGGCAATGTAGGAGCATAAATTTTTTTTAGGGCTGTTTAAGAAACAGAGTGGGAAAGAGTGTTACCTTTTGTGAAGTTTTGATGTAATGAATGTTTATACTACTATCAAATTATAGCAATAAAGTGAGAAGTAATTATGATGTACTGCAGTGAAACATTCATTTGAAATGAAGGTTTTTGTGAAATGAGGTAATGATGAAGCTGAGTTAAGGTTTTTAGTGAGTAGTATTGATTATAATGATACTATTTATTTATTTAGCCATCCGTGGACATTTTAAAATGTATGATGATGTTGTTGATGATGATGATGATGATGTATTAGAGATTATTTGTGAGAAGTGATGATGTAATATGATAAGTAGGATAATGAAGTTATAGTTATGGCTATGTTACCTTAAAATGTAGTAAAGCATATACATGAAATTGTAACAGAGTATTAAAACGTGGAAAAAATGTATTGCCTGTATAATGAAGATGCAATTATGTATGAAATACTGTATCATCTTGGTTTCAAGCAAAGGCAGGCCATATAACAAATGATTGTTTGCTAAGTTAACTAGTCTGATTACGGGACTGTGATAATTTTAAACATAAGTAGTAAGAAAGAAAGTGAAATATGTATAAACATGTCATTATAATTATATTTAATAATAATTAATTGGAAATTGCATATAAGAATGTACAAAAGAAATTGAAAACTGGTGCTATAAGAAATGTGGAGAATCCTGTTTGGAATCAAGCTAATGCAAGTAATATTGTAACCACTTCCCATTTAAAATAGCCTGCAGATGTTTATCTCAGTTTGCATATGATAGCATCAAGTTACTTAATATTAAGAACAAAGGATATATGCTCTTGATTATGTATTATCTATTTAATTCCTTTCAGTTCTGTGGTCGTTAGTGTAGTGCTGAAATCCTTATTAATTTACTGTTTTGTAAATATCTAAAGAAAATTTTTGTCCTTTTTCTATTTATATGTATAATGTTGTGACACATTATTTCATATTTGCTTCTTTCTAGTATCTATGCACCTCCATTACCACATACTTTTGCACAAATTCTGCACAGTGGTTAGCACACTGGACTTGCATTCGGGAGGACGATGGTTTAATCCCGCGTCTGGCCATCCTGATTTAGGTTTTCCGTGATTTCCCTAAATCGCTCCAGGAAAATGCCGGGATGGTTCCTTTGAAAAGGCATGGCCGACTGCCTTCCTTGTCCTTTCCTAATCCGATGAGACCGATGACCTCACTGTTTGGTCTCTTCCCCCAAACAACCCAACCCACAAATACTGTGTATTTTATGTGCTTAGGAATATATGTGACAGGCTTATGTTCTAATAGCAGTACATGATGAAAAGCAAAATGTTTAGTGTTAAATGATAATTTTAGTTTCCTTTGGACAAGTTTTTGTACTTATAGGCTGCTTGAGCCTTGACTTGCTGCTTACACAGTTTTTGCCCTATCATATTGCATTTTTCTGGAGTTATGAACTATTTCAGAGAATGTTGACTATGATCTTTACATAATAGTGTGGTCCAACATGGAAATGTATGATGAAACTGGAATGTTGAAAATGATTACAGTAGCCAAAAATATGGACATAAGAGAGAAACAAATTAGTCTTAAATAAAAAAGCAAAATTTTTGAATATGAAATACTTTAGAAATAGACATATTTCAGTTTATAAAAGGAGACAAGATCCAGTCAAGACATTATAGCACACAGTTAAAACTAAAACATTATGTTTTTATGTAGGATGCAAACAACTATAGTAACTGCATTTTTTTCTATCATAATTTTCCAATTAACTTGAAAATTTATTGAGGATTTCTTTTGTGAGAAACTTCAGAAAGGCATAAACACATTTTACAGTTTTTTGATTTGAACATTAGTGATGTTTCAATTGATTGTTAGGTGAATCATTATTATGCTGTAATTTCACTATTTGTAGTCTTCTTCTATTTTTGTAACAACATTGTGGTAAAAATATGATTAAAAATTGTCAGTACAAGAGACTACTTTACATAATGCTGACTCGATATTTAATATGTTGTGTAATAGTTTGCAGAGTATATTTTGCTATGATGAAGTCAAAAACTATTTTAATGATTAACTAATAATTTTCTTCTGTATTATAGCCTGGTCATTTAGTAATTTCTCCATTGTGTAATAAGTTTTAATTCTTGCTAGCAGTCATTAATCCCTTTTCTTAAAGTGCAGCATTGAATGGGAATCACTCTTGTTACAAAATACAAACAACAAAAGGAAGGAAAGAAGATTAGGGTTTAATGTTCTGTTGACATTGAGGTCATTACAGAAGAAGCACAATCTCAGGTTGTTTCAGGGATGGGGAATGAAATTAGTAATGGTCTTTCAAAGGAGTATGGAATGGTTTAGAGAAATAATAGCAAACCTGAATCTGGAGGGTCAGATGCAGATTTGAACCATCATCCTCCTGAATGCAAGATCAGTGTGCTAACCACTGCATCACCTCTCTTGGTACAAACAAGAGTCCTTGCTATGAAATACTTGGAAGAAATTGTTTCTATGTTTTTTTTAAAAAAATGTTACACTTTGTGCCTTTTCCCCATTCAGGCTCAAGCATAATTCTTATGCAAGATTTTTTATGGGGCGAGGAGGGGGAATGAGAGTTGGGGGAGGGTGGCTGCAAGGGGGGAGTGCAATGTGGCAGACCAAGACACACTATACTGAAGTGACTGATGCCACATATAGCATACACTCTAATCCAAATTTTTGTCTCATTACACAAGTGTTAAAACTCTTGGACATGCTTATGCACATATCTTATTTACTAGTACGTTTTCTAACAATTTATGCCATATAACATAATTGTTTTTATTTGATTTACAAGAATTCATGTTGTCAGTCATGTAAATAATATTGTTTTTTCCATCCACACATAATCTGTGGTGAATCTAGTTACATTATCAGAGCTCACATAATGATATAATACACAAAAGTCTTACCATTTCTGATCATAAATTAATTAATTCATTAGTCAAAACCTAACAACCACATATTGTTAGTACTGTCTATTCTATACATTTCAGATGTAATTCTTAAATGTTTTCATGTCTATAGTAGTCCACCTGTTCTCATATTTTGTGGAACTGGATAGATAAAAAAATCTACTCACCTAGCAGTGGTTGGAGAACTCATACATATAAAGGTCAAGGTAATTTGAAAGCTTTTGGAGGCAGAGACTCCTTCTTCTTGCAGAAGAGGTGAAAGGGAAGGAAAAAATATGAAGATAAAGAATTAGCAAGACTTAGGAAATGTGGAGGTTTTGGAAAAGTTGCCCAGAACCATGGATCATGGAATATTGCCGGATGGAATGAGAAGGAAAGACTGATTGTTGGGGATTGCATCAGACAACATTTGAAAACCAGAGATGTTGGAGTTGGAAGATAGGGTAATAAGCAAGTCAGAGATTACTGACAAAACATCATGCAAGAGTTAATAAGAGCAGATAGTTAAGTGCATTCTACATTGCAGAGGTGGGGCTGTGGGAGAAATAGCCTGGTCAGAAAATAAAAGATGTAGAAAACTAAAAGGGACTCAAGAAAGGAATAGTTAATGGGAAGAAATGCTGGCATAAAAGACAATAACATAAATTAAGGGCAAGGGGGTGACAAGAACCAAGGAAATATTGTAATGCCATTTCTAACTTGGAGAACTCTAAAACTCTAGTGCCTGGGAAAAAATCCATACCCATGTGCTGAAACAGGCACCGAACTGAGGTCATAAATGTTATATTGTAGAGCATGCTCTGCAACAGGATGTTGTGTATTACCAGTTTACACCCTCTGTTTATGTCCATTCACCTGACTGATAAGTTGGTGGTAGTTGTACCAATGTAAAAGGTTGAACATTGTTTACCTAACAGCTGGTACATGAGATTTCATTTTACAGGTGGCCCTCCCATTGGTAATGTATGTTCTGCCAGTTACAGGGGTTGTATAGATGGAGGTAGGAAGGGGAATAGGGCAAGTCTTTCAGAGAGGATGGTCACATGAGTAGAAGTCATAAGATCAGGGAAATAAGAGCAAAAGAAGCTTAGAGTCTAACCAGTATACGACAAAGATTGGGAGGGAGGAGGGCGTGGCGAGGAGACAATGAAAAATTATTCTAGGTTTGATGCGCAAAATATTGGGCAGAATAGCCCTCATTTCAGGGCATGATTTTAATGAATTTAGGAAGTCATAGCCATGTCAAAGTAGCTGATTAATTCACTCAAGATGCAAATTTTAATTGTTATGGTGTTTGTTGTGGCACTGGTTCAAGCAGGCCACAAGTTCACAAGCTGGCAGCTAGTTACAAAAATCCAGTAGCAGGCACTAGAATACTGCTTCTTCTGCATCCTGCACTCCACAGCCTGCCTTACAACAGGCCACTAGCCTGCTCCACATACAGCGTCTCAGGTAGCACTTGTCAGGTGGGCATGACAAGTGGCTATATTTATCACAACAATGGTGACTGGACAAGAATAACCAAAGATCACATGTGCTGGGAATTGCACTGGGGGTGTGCCTCTCATTAGCTGACATTAGACCTGCCCTTTTATGATTCCAGACTGGGATTCTGATGTTACCACCATCAGTGCCATGTTCTCTTCAACTTTAGTCCTGAGTTTTACTCCATCCTCAGCACAAATGTAGTCTCCATACCTTCCAACTGCCTCCTCATTCCACAACAGCTAATAGATGCAGTTACAGGTCAGCTAGCACCAGCTAGCCTCACAGTCTATGGCATCAATCTTGGTCCACTCTGGTGGAGCTGTTCAGTGCACACCCGGACCTAGCACTCCATCATCTCCAAAGATGTTGGGGTCAAATTGGCAATGTAGAGAGTGGCTTCCTATATCCCTGCTGGCCAATATCACTGCCTTCCATGGGGGGAGGGGGACTGTGCTGATGCCACCTACTCTGTAAGTCAGTTCCTGCCAGATGCCATTAGCACAGCTGACATTGCATTCCCCACATCAGTATTTGCCAGCTATTGGCACTGGCCAACTTTGCTGTTTAGGAAGAGTTGCCAGTAAAGTTATTTAACATCTGAGAGCATTCTTTGGCTTTGTCATTGCCATGAACCCTTTATTATTCTTTCCCTGGGTTCCCCTATACATATCCAGACAACCAGATGACCATCCCACTCCCTGTGAGTGACTATATAACAGTCAATAGCCCAGGCCACTACATTTTGGTATCATAAGTGTTACTAGAGTCAAGCAAGCAACATCATGAGGCATAAATCTGCAACAACACTTCTACATGGTGAATTCAGTTCAGTATTTTGCAGACTTGTGGTTTTGGTGTTGGTTCCTTTTCTAATGAGTATTATCCTTGTATTTTAGGCTCAGGCTTTGCAGTGTCAGAAACAGGGGTAGAGGAGGCTACAACTGTAAAGGCCATTCTGACCTTATTAAACCAAATGGTACAGATGCAAGGAGGCAATAAAGAATTATGCAAGCAGTCAGAGGTATTGAGGATAGATAGGAGGGAACAGCTATCAACCGTTTTGTCAGCATCTGTCCTAAAAGCCATTACCACTAGCTTAGTCGCTCACTTTTCTGGTAGTGCAGAGGAGGGTGCATTGTTATTTGTGGATAAAAGGTTCATTTTCACTAAGCTGGGATGTTGGTCAAAGGAAGACGTTTTGCAAACTGCATTTGGTAGGAATTATGGAATGCACTGATGTTTGATAGTCTAAAGGCGGGTTGTTGCAAGAATATGGAAGGAAGAACAGCTGTAGGAATTTTAGGGAATAGTTAAGCAATGTATTCAGAAGCAGGGTCAGTCTATTGTGAACTTTGTGGACAGGATTAAGAAATTAAACGTCAAGTTGTCTAAGTTAACAGAGAGTGACAACACCAATGGGGTCCTTCTGTAAGAGGAAGAACAGATGGTACTGAATGTATTTTTGTGAGGGTTACCTTACAAGATATGAAGGAAAGTACAGACTAAATTCCCAAAGAAATTAAGTGGAGCCATAGTAGCTTCAACAGCATTGAAAGAAATGAACATAGTGACCCAAGCCTGAAATAAAAGAGGAATTCTTTCTGTTGACCGAGCGAGGTGGCGCAGTGATTAGCACACTGGACTCGCATTCGGAAGGACGATGGTTCAATCCCGTCTCCGGCCATCCTGATTTAGGTTTTCCGTGATTTCCCTAAATCATTTCAGGCAAATGCCGGGATGGTTCCTTTGAAAGGGCACGGCCGATTTGCTTCCCAATCCTTCCCTAACCCGAGCTTGCGCTCCGTCTCTAATGACCTAATTGTTGACGGGACGTTAAACACTAACCACCACCACCACCACCACCACCACCACCCTTCTGTTGAAGTCAAGTGCTACTGTTGTGAGTGATCAGGCCACATATGACAAGAATGCCATCAACCACAGTGTGAGAAATGTGGGTGAACAGGGCAGGAGACTGTAGGAAAAAACCAAGTAAGGGACATGAGATAGTGGGACATTGGATAGGAATAGTGCCTCACTGTTAAATGGTAGTTGGGGTTCCAGAGCTGGCAAGCAGTGCTCCCAGTAAACAGGAACACAACTAAAACATCATCGTAAATGGTATTTTGCTTAGATGACACAGTGGGTTGAATAGAACATAGGTTTTAATTAGACATGAGTCCATAGGTGTCTGTGACAAGTATGTATCTTAGGGGGTAAAGAAGGTTGGACCCACCATGATGTAGGTATCCTCTGGGTACAATGATGTTGAATTTTTAGGTTGGGACAAAAAATTTTGCCTCATATAGGTGATGGTTAATGTGCAGTGTTAGGATTAGATTTCTTGATTAAACATTTTACTGAAATTGACCTTGATCAGCACATGGTAGAACTTGATGGGACCTAACTCCATCACGGGAAACCACTAGGAGGACTACACTCGTGCAAGTTACATCCCTAAAGCTGGGAGAACAATTAAACTGTCTGTGCAGGCACTAAAGATGAATCTGTATGATGCTGCACCAAAAGGAATGGAGAAACTGTGATGGATGAAAATGGGAACACAAAATTCATCCCTAGTGCAAGGGGAACCATTTAAACTGTGTGCACAGTCACTAAGGATCAGTTAGCTTGATAGTGCACCACAAAGTATGGAAAAAATATGATGGATGGGAGTGAAAATTAACTGGTATGGTAGAGCCACTAAAGGAAAATGAGGAGTTAGATAAGGCACAATGATTCATACACAGGAGTGTGCTACATGTACAGGAATTAGATGATGAGCAGGTACTGTAAGAGGGGTGGTACTTATGACATGTAATTAATTGCAAGGGAGTGTGAATGGACCCCAGAATATTCAAATCCATACAGGATATGCTGATGACACAGATAGAAAGGAATTTGCAGTCTTCTTTATGTTGTTGTTGTTGTTGTTGTTGTTGTGGTATTCAGTCCAGAGACTGGTTTGATGCAGTTCTCCATGCTACTCTATCTTGTGCAAGCTTCTTCATCTCCGAGTAACTACTACAACCTACACCTTCTGAATCTGCTTAGTATATTCATCTCTTGACCTCCCTCTACGATTTTTACCCTCAACACTTCCCTCCAATACTAAATTGGTGATCCCTTGATGCCTCAGAGCATGTCCTACCATCGATCCCTTCTTTTAGACAGGTTGAGCCACAAATTCCTCTTCTCCCCAATTCTATTCAGTACCTTCTCATCAGTTACATGATCTCCCCATCTAATCTTCAACATTCTTCTGTAGCGCCACATCTCAAAAGCTTCCATTCTGTTTTTGTCTAAGCTATTTAATGTCCATGTTTCACTTCTATACATGGCTACACTCCATTCAAATACTTTCAGAAAAGACTTCCTGACACTAAAAGCTATACACATTATTAACAAATTTCTCTTCTTCAGAAATGCTTTCCTTGCCATAGCCAGTCTACATTTTATATCTTCTCTACTTTGACCATCATCAGTTATTTTGTTCCCCAAATAGCAAAACTCATTTACTACTTTAAGTGTCTCATTTCCTAATCTAATTCTCTCAGTGTCACCTGATTTAATTCGACTACATTCCATTACCCTAATTTTGCTTTTGTTGATGTTAATCTTATATCCCCCTTTTAAGACACCGTTCATTCCGTTCAACTGCTCTTCCAGATCCTTTGCTGTCTCTGACAGAATTACAATGTCATCAGCAAACCTCAAAGTTTTAATTTCTTCTACTCCAATTTTTTTTTGTTTTCTTTACTGCTTGATTAGTGTACAGACTGAACAACATTGGGGATAGGCTACAACCCTGTCTTACTCCCTTCTCAACCACTGCTTCCCTTACTTGCCCCTCAACCCTTACAACTTCCATCTGGTTTCTGTACAAATTGTAAATAGCCTTTGCTGCCTGTGTTTTACCTCTGCCACCTTCAGAATTTGAAAGAGAATATTCCAGTCAACATTGTCAAAAGCTTTCTCTAAGCTAGAAACATTTGTTTGCCTTTTCTTAATCAATCTTCTAAGATAAGCCATAGTGTCAGTACTGCCTCATGTGTTCCAACATTTCTACAGAATCAAAACTGATCTTTCCTGAGATCAGTTTTTGCCAGTATTTCCATTTGTTGGTAAAGAATTTGTGTTAGGATTTTGCAACTGTGACTTGTTAAACTGACATTTAGGTAATTTTTACACCTGTCAACACATACTTTCTTTGGGATTGGGATTATTATATTCTTCTTGAAGTCTGATGGTATTTTGCCTGTCTCATACATCTTGCTCATCAGATGGAAGAGTTTTGTCATGGCTGGATCTCCCAAGGCTATAAGTAGTTCTAATGGAATGTTGTCTACTCCAGGGGCCTTGTTTCGACTTAGGTCTTTCAGTGCTCTGTCAAATTCTTCATGCAGTATCATACCTCCCATTTCATCTTCATCTATGTCCTCTTCCAGTTCCATAATATTGCCCTCAGGTGCATCACCCTTGTATAGACCCCATATATACTCCTTCCACCTTTCTTCTTCCCTTCATTCATACAGGTAGTTCTCTTTAATTTTCCTGTAGGCAGTATCTACCTTACCCCTAGTGACATATGCCTCTACATCTTACATCTGCCCTCTAGCCATCCTCGGTTAGGCATTTTGCATTTCATGTCGATCTCATTTTTGAGATGTTTGTATTCCTTTTTGCCTGCTTCATTTACTGCATTTTTATATTTTCTTCTTTCATCAACTAAGTTTAATATCTCTTCTGTTACCCAAGGATTTCTACTATCCTTCATCTTTATGACTACTTGTTTGTCTGCTGCCTTCACTGTTCCATCTCTCAAAGCTACCCATTCTTCTTCTGCTGTATTTCTTTCCCCTGTATTTCTCAGTCATTCCTTAATGCTCTATCTGAAACTGTCTACAACCTCTGGTTCTTTCAGTTTATCCAGGTCCCATCTCCTAAAATTCCTACATTTTGCTGTTTCTTCAGTTTTAATCTACAGTTCATAATCAAAAAATTGTGGCCAGAGTCTACACCTGGCCCTGGAAACATTTTACAATTTAAAACCCGTTTCCTAAATCTTTGTCTTACCATGATATAATCTATCTGAAATCTTCCAATGTCTCCATGCCTCTTCCACATATACAACCTTCTTTCATGATTCTTAAACCAAATTTTAGCTATGATTAAGGTTATTCTCTGCGCAAAATTCTACCAGGTGGTTTCCTCTTTCATTCCTTACCCCCATACCAAATTCACCTACAACTTTTCCTTCTCTTGCTTTCCCTACTATTGAATACCAGTCCCCCATGACTAATATAAATTTTTGTCTCCCTTAAATATCTGAATAATTTCTTTCATTGCATCATACATTTCTTCAATCTCTTCATCATCTGCAGAGCTAGTTGGCATATAAATTTGTACTTCTGTGGTAGGTGTGGGCTTCATACCTGTCTTCAGATGTTTAGGACGGGTGGTAGGGACAGAGCATCGAGTGACATTATACTGAGTGCACTATCCGAAAATTACCTCAAGCAATTAAATAGAGAACTGACTCGTGGAGATAACATCTTGGACCTACTGATAACAAACAGACCCGAACTTTTCTACTCTGTATGTGCAGAACAGGGAATCAGTGATCATAAGGCTGTTGCAGCATCTCTGAATATGGAAGATAATAGGAATACAAAAAAAAGGGAGGAAGGTTTATCTGTTTAGCAAGAGTAATAGAAGGCAGATTTCAGACTACCTAACAGATCAAAACGAAAATTTCTGTTCCAACACTGACAATGTTGAGTGTTTATAGAAAAAGTTCAAGGCAATCATAAAATGCATTTTAGACAGGTACGTGCTGAGTAAAACTGTGAGGGACGGGAAAAACCCACCGTGGTACAACAACAAATTTAGGAAACTACTGCGAAAGCAAAGAGAGCTTCACTCCAAGTTTAAATGCAGCCAAAACCTCTCAGACAAACAGAAGCTAAACAATGTCAAAGTAAGCATAAGGAGGGCTATGCGTGAAGCGTTCAGTGAATTCGAAAGTAAAATTCTATGAACCAACTTGACAGAAAATCCTAGGATGTTCTGGCCTTACGTTAAATCAGTAAGTGGCGCGAAACAGCATATCCAGACACTCCGGGATGATGATGGCATTGAAACAGAGGATGACATGCGTAAAGCTGAAATACTAAACACCTTTTTCCAAAGCTGTTTCACAGAGGAAGACCGCACTGCAGTTCCTTCTCTCAATCCTCGCACAAACGAAAAAATGGCTGACATCGAAATAAGTGTCCAAGGAATAGAAAAGCAACTGGAATCACTCAACAGAGGAAAGTCCACTGGACCTGATGGGATACCAATTCGATTCTACACAGAGTATGCGAAAGAACTTGCCCCCCTTATAACAGCTGTGTACCGCAAGTCGCTAGAGGAACGGAGGGTTCCAAATGATTGGAAAAGAGCACAGGTAGTCCCAGTCTTCAAGAAGGGCGTCGAGCAGATGCGCAAATCTATAGACCTATATCTCTGACGTCGATCTGTTGTAGAATTTTAGAACATGTTTTTTGCTCGAGTATCATGTTGTTTTTGGAAACCCAGAATCTACTATGTAGAAATCAACATGGATTCCGGAAACAGCGATCGTGTGAGACCCAACTCGCTTTATTTGTTCATGAGACCCAGAAAATATTAGATACAGGCTCCCAGGTAGATGCTATTTTTCTTGACTTCCGGAAGGCGTTCGATACAGTTCCGCACTGTCGCCTGATAAACAAAGTAAGAGCCTACGGAATATCAGACCAGCTGTGTGGCTGGATTGAAGAGTTTTTAGCAAACAGAACACAGCATGTTGTTATCAATGGAGAGACGTCTTCAGACGTTAAAGTAACCTCTGGCGTGCCACAGGGGAGTGTTATGGGACCATTGATTTTCACAATATATATAAATGACCTAGTAGATAGTGTCAGAAGTTCCTTGCAGCTTTTCGCGGATGATGCTGTAGTATGGTGCATGCCTGGTGCATGCCTGGACACCATAATCACCAACCTCAACATCTGGGATTATAAACTCAGTGTAGTTGAACCTATGATAGCAGATCACTGTGCACTAGTAATGGAAACCAGTATGAGGAGCAAACCGCAGATAAGCACATGGCATTCAAATTACACATTCAAAAGAAGATTTGTTAAAGAAGAGAGACTAAATGATCTCAAAGCAGCTCTATCTTGTGTAAACTGGCAGCATAAAATTGCAGAGTTAGTAGGCAGTGATTCTTTCTTATGTCTGTTCCAAACCTTAAAAGCAATATTTGATGACATGTTTCCGGTAAGGCCAGTGAAGAATCCTCTGTACAAATCACAAGGCAGGCAGAAAGTTATCAATGTGAAACAATGGTACACCGCCGAGCTCAATAAATTGAAGTGTATTGTAACAATGTGCAAGGACCGAATGAAATCAGCTTTAGACGTTCCAGATAAAGAATTACATCACCGCAACTACCTAAATGCCAAAAAAGCTTATAGGCAGGCAGTAGAGGAAGCAAAAAAGAAATATAATGATACATACATTAAAGAGGCCCAAAATCCTTGTAAAGCTGCCTGGAATCTTGTAAATGAGAACAGAAAGAAGACTACCTCCTGCTTAAATTCGTGTAGCCCTGATGACTTCAATGAATATTTTGTCAGAATAGTGGAAAAGACAGTGAGTGAAATTCCACACTCTGACCTAGATCCAATTGCAAACATAAGAAATGCAGACAGTTGCAGTATTCAAAACTGGAAGGAAGTACACCCTGAAGACATGATAAAAATTGTGAACTCCTACAAACACTCAGAAAGTGTAGACATCTATGGCATGTCCTGCACACTGCTAAAGAAAATTATTGCAGAATTAGCTCAGCCACTATCCATAGCAATAAACAAATGTCTATCTTCTGGTGTCTTCCCAGACTTCCTTAAACTGGCACGCACAGTACCAATATATAAGAAGGGGGATCCTTGTGAGGTGTCCAGCTTCAGACCAATCTCAGTGGTACCAGTACTAGCCAAAGTTACTGAGTCTGTGATACACCGCCAGGTACTGAATTACTTTGAGGAAAACAACTTAATCCAAAACACACAGCACGGATTCCGCAAAGGGAGATCAACAGTGACAGCCACACTGGACTTATTAAAAATAATTCGACAGAGTTTTGAAGAGAGAGAGAGTGTGGCACTGACACTCTGTGACCTCAGCAAAGCCTTTGACTGCATCTCGCACACAACACTAACAGCCAAGTTAAGATGCTATGGTGTAGGAGGTGTTGTTCTATCAACACTCCAATCTTATTTGGAAAACCGAAAGCATGTAGTATCAGTGCATGGAGCAACTTCTCTTGAACAAAAACTGGAACATGGAGTGCCCCAAGGATCAGTCTTAGGACCTCTCCTATTCCTCATATATGTCAATGATATGAGCTGTAATAGTCAAATGTTGCAGTTTGCAGATGACACTACCCTTATTGCCAAGGGACATACAGCCACAGAAGCTCTTGGTGCATCAAATTTGATGTTTGAAGAAATAAAAGAATGGTTCGTAATAAACAAAATGAAGATCAAAGAAGAAAAAACCCAACATTTGATATGCAGTCTAACGAACATTGAAGAACAAGAAAACATGGAGACTGTCAGACTACTGGGCTTCAAGATTGACAGCAAACTCTCCATGAATGATCACACTGCATATGTATGCACCAAACTTTCTCGTGTGATATACCTCCTGAGGAAGCTGAAGAGGGTAATAACTGACCAGTTTCTCACAATAGTCTACCATGCACCCTTCCACAGCCACATTAGCTATGGACTGTTGTTGTGGGGACACTCCTCAGGCAGCAAAGATGTGTTGCTATTACAAAAAAAAGCCATCAGGATCATATCCTCTAGCAAAAGACTGGACCACTGTAAGCCTATTTTCACCAGGCTAGGCATAATGACTGTCTTTAGCCAGTATGTGTATTTCTGCCTCATGTATATAAAAGAAAATCAAGGGAATTTTAGCATAAGACAAGAAATACATAATCATGACACTCGCTGTAAGAGGAACATTGAAGTGCCAAGGTGTCGCCTATCAAGTACACAAGACAGCTTTCCAACAGTCGCCCTAAAAATGTACAATCAACTGCCTCCAGAAGTGAAATCCCTGCCACCTGAATTATTTTGGAAAAAAATTGCTCAGGACTTGAAACAACATCCACTATATTCATTGGAAGAGTTTTTCAACAGCGGTTCTACTGAATGGACAAAATAATAAATATTGCTATGTTTTATATATAATTTTGCCTAAATTTAATCTTCTTCTTATGTTAACTACACATTTAATTTTGTGTTTCACTTAAAGTACATATTTTGCCAAAATGAAACTATGTGTGTGTGACATTTTGCTTTATGGTATTTTCATTTTCTGCTATGAAGTTTTACTTTCCTGTTTAGTTATATTTCATTCCCGCTATGTTCTATGTGTTTTTGTGCACTGCATAAATATTTTTTTTTATTTGCAATATAAATTTTGTATATGGTGTTGTATAAATGTTAGTTGATAAACATTGTATTTGTGACGCAGTCTGTCCAGCCATGGCTGGTAAATGACAAAGATATAGTAAAGTAAAGTATACAGAGAAGTTGCAGCATTAGAAAATTGTAGTGAAATGCAGGAAGATCTGCAGCGGATAGGCACTTGGTGCAGGGAGTGGCAACTGTCCCTTAACATAGACAAATGTAATGTATTGCGAATACATAGAAAGAAGGATCCTTTATTGTATGATTATATGATAGCGGAACAAACACTGGTAGCAGTTACTTCTGTAAAATATCTGTGAGTATGCGTGCGGAACGATTTGAAGTGGAATGATCATATAAAATTAATTGTTGGTAAGGCGGGTACCAGGTTGAGATTCATTGGGAGAGTGCTTAGAAAATGTAGTCCATCAACAAAGGACATGGCTTACAAACCACTCGTTCGACCTATACTTGAGTATTGCTCATCAGTGTGGGATCCGTACCAGGTCGGGTTGACGGAGGAGATAGAGAAGATCCAAAGAAGAGCGGCACGTTTCGTCACACGGTTATTTGGTAACCGTGATAGCGTTACGGAGATGTTTAATAAACTCAAGTGGCAGACCCTGCAAGAGAGGCGCTCTGCATCGCGGTGTAGCTTGCTCGCCTGGTTTCGAGAGGGTGCGTTTCTGGATGAGGTATCGAATATATTACTTCCCCCTACTTATACCTCCTGAGGAGATCACGAATGTAAAATTAGAGAGATTAGAGCGTGCACGGAGGCTTTCAGACAGTCGTTCTTCCCGCGAACCATACCCGACTGGAACAGGAAAGGGAGGTAATGACAGCGGCACGTAAAGTGACCTCCGCCACACACCGTTGGGTGGCTTGCGGAGTATAAATGTAGATGTAGATGTAGATGTCTTGGCTTCAATAATGCATTCACTATGCTGTTCATAGTAGCTTATTTGTGCTCCTATTTTTATACATTATTAAACCTTCTCCTAGATTACCCCTATTTGATTTTGTATTTATAAGTCTGTATTCAGCTGACCAGAAGTCTTGTTCCTCTTGCTACAGAACCTCACTAATTTCCACTATATCTAACTTTAACCTATCCATTTCCCTTTGTAAATGTTCTAACTTATCTGCCTGTCTTCTCTAGGGAAGCTTGAGAAAGCTGCACAGACAGTAAATCTTCTATTAAAGAAAGGATACATTACAGTGGGTAGCAGAGTATTGAGAAATGATTAGTAGAATGAAAGAACTGTCAAGAACTGGACCAATTTCGTATTTACAAACTATGAGAAGCAGTATGCACTCTCATGCAACATGAGAAATTATGTGCTCAGTTGTTTATTGAACCAAGATATGAACAGGACAGGAATTCAATCAATTATCCATCACAACAGCTGAGTAAAGTGGAAAATAATCATTCTAAAACTGATAAGGAAATGCAGAGTCCCATATATGGTGTAACACACTTTTGCCATTATTTATATTGAAATCTGAAGGAACTGTTAACAACTGGACTGCTACTGGTTTTCCCAAACTATGAAAAAGAGTTTGCACTCCCAGTCAAGGCAAGAATTTATATGCTCAGGTGTGTGTTAGGACAAGATGTGTATGGGGCAAAACATCTTGTTGCCTTTGCATCACAACAGCTGAGTAAAGTGGAAAAAAAGCAATTCTATTATTGTGTAGGAAATTCTCCATCTGATATATGGTGTAACATACTTTTGACATTTTTTATATTGGAGGATACACAAAGTCATTACAGATATTGTACAATTTTGTATTTGTGGGGATCTACAGCCTCTAGATGCTTAACAAATGTAAACATGGTCCATAGTAGGCTGTAATGTGATTTTTATTTAATCATGTGATTAGCTGATTTCGACTACTTGTCATTGTCAAGCACTTGTAAAACCCAAATGGAAAAGAACATTGTATGCATGTGAGGGAATATGGTATAGTTGTAGGTAAACAACTAGAATTCTCTCATATACAGATTCATTCACACTTAGCTTCTACACAGATACAAGTCGGGAGACTAACTGCCGTTAGCGTCCAACATCCTGCCCCAAAGCCCTCTCCTCAAAGATAGCACACTTGCACACAGAATAAATATCGATATTTATGGCGCTCTACGCCACATAGTTCCCCCCCCCCCCCCCCCCGTACAGTATGGAGTACTTCCCTGTGAATGGGGGGGGGGGGGGGAGAAAAGTTAGGAAGTAGGAAGGTAACGCACAGTTATTCTGCGTCAGGCGGAAGCGGTCGACTGGTAGGAGACCGGGGGGTGAAACCCGGTACGTCGGCGGTGAAGTCAGCAAGCGACGCCGGCGGCTGAAGACGACGTCCAGTCCTGGAGTGGAGGTGTAGCACTTCGTCAGCTGGCAGGCGGAGAATCACCTTGCCAGAAGGCCTAACAAAGACACGCAAATTGCCACACGCAGCACTTCTGCTCAATTTAAAGCGGCGCACCACATGAGATTCTGCACTTCCTCCCTCAGTATTGTCACACGCGAGTACCACACACACCGTATCGCCATCTACGACAACAGATAATTTATGTGTGTCATCAGGGTGCACATGTGTTGTGAATTCTTGGATGGCACCTGTACGAGCAATGGTAGGGAGGCAGGGAGGTGTGGGAAAGCCATGGCAGGGGGAAGCATCTGCTAAGAGGGGGGTGGCAGGTGCACTGGACTGCGCAGGAGACAACCTCGGGCGATCAGCTGACAGACGAGGGAGCGTGACCGAAGGCAACGAGGAGCCAGCATGGATTGAACGGCGTGACAAAGAGCTGTCACACGAAGATGGTAACACAATGGTAGAATTCGAGTGGTTGGCAGTTCGACTGCGTGGGCTGTGAAGAGTGAAGCCCCGAAAAGATTGGCCACTCGAACTAGATGAACGCGGAGAAGGAGCAGTGCTCGGCAGAGAAGCACGCTGTGGAGAATAAATACTCAAATGCACGGTGTGGGAAGATGGATGGCCGCTCGAAGCAGGAGTGGGAGAAATAGGGACAGAATCAGGGAGGTTCACCTGAGGCTCAATGAAAGCTGGTTTCACTCGGTTGAGTGAGACCGTGGTTACAGAGTCTTTTATGAGGAGATCCATGTTATTCTCAGAGCGTTTGACGACCTTGTAAGGACCTGTGTAGGGCGACTGAAGCAGGGCTTTGACTGAGTCGTCTCTGAGAAACACATACTCACAAGAGTCAAGCATGCGCGGTACGTACACGCGCGGAAGTGTATGAGCAGCCGGAGGTGGCGGCTGAATTTTGCTGCAGTGCAAGCGCACCCGCTCGAGAAGTGAAGGGAGTTCAGAGGGCCGTGGAAGTGAGGTCAGAGTGACTAATTCTCCAGGCAAAACCAGAGGTTGGCCATACACAAACTCGGCTACGGAACCCTTGAGGTCTTCCTTTAAAGTCGCACGAAGGCCAAGAAGCACGAAGGGCAGTGCCTCTGTCCATAGTGAGTCATGGCAAAGCAGGGCAGACTTTAAGGTGCGATGCCATCGCTCGAGAAGCCCATTCCTTTGGGTGTGGTATGCAGAAGTATGAATTTTGACAATACCACACATTTTACATAAGTCAGAGAAAACTGAAGACTCGAATTGTCGCCCCTGGTCAGTGGTGAGGTAAACAGGTGAGCCAAATCTAGAGATCCACGAATCTAAGAATGCTCGACTTACTGTCTCAGAGGTAATGTTCGGAATAGGCACAGCCTCAGCCCACCGAGTCATCCTGTCAATAGCTGTAAACAAGTAACGGAAACCCTCGGAGGGGGGCAAAGGGCCTACGAGGTCGACATGAACATGGTGAAACCGGCCTGGCGGTTGGGCAAAACAGCCAAGGGGTGGAGAAGTGTGCCTAGAAACTTTGTTCTGTTGACACACCATGCATGCCCTTGCCCAAGACTGACAGTCACGGCACATGTCTCTCCAGACAAACCGTTCAGCTACCAGACGGGTGGAAGCTTTGACACCGGGGTGTGCTAATGTGTGTAGTTTGTCAAAGACCTGGCGTTGAAGGGGCTTAGGAATGAATGGCCGCAACGTACCAGTCGATTCATCACACCACACTAAGTCAGCTATGCCAGGGAAAGTAGAGCGTACCGGTTGGAGAGAGGAGCTGTGGTCTGAAATTAACTGCATGGTATCGGGGTCTGCCGATTGCAACCGAGGTAGGTCCGTTAAGTCAATTAAGGTTGTGACAGCACCAACACGTGAGAGAAAATCAGTGACCACATTGTCCGATCCTCAGATGTAGCGAATGTCATTTGTAAATTGCAAGATGTAATCGATGTGACGAAAGCGTCGTGGGGGCGGATCAGCCGCAGGATTTTTTATGGCAGGAACCAACGGCTTGTGATCAGTGAGAACATAGAAATCTCGTCCCTCAACATCAGTTCTGAAGTGTCTTATGGCCTCATAAACTGCAAGTAATTCTCTGTCGAATGCTGAGTATTTCTTCTGTGCGTTGTTTAGCTTTTTTGAGAAAAACTGCAGGGGGGGTCATAACATCGTTGTATGTCTGACTCAGTACTTTTCCGATAGCATTGTCACTAGCGTCAGTAGTGATAAACATTGTGGCGTCCGCCCGTGGGTGACCAATGGTGACAGCAGAGGCCAACAGCTGTTTGAGTTCATTAAATGCCTTGTCCATGTCTGGTGTCCATGGTACCTGGCGGGTGCCAGAAGTTTGTGGGCCAGCGAGAGCATCTGTGAGAGGAGCCTGCACTGCAGAAGCGGCTGGCAAATGTTTCCGGTAATAATTAACTGTTCCGATGAACCTGCATAATTCCCTAAAGGTCTGAGGGCGTAGCATCTCGAGAACAGGCTTGATCTTGTCCTGTGGTGGTGTCAGACCATCCGATGACACAACATAACTTAGGAATGTAACGGATGACTGGTGCAATTGAGTCTTTTTATTGTTCAGTTCAATACCAGTGGCCGCTAAAATATCTGTCACGACTTGAACACGCTCCTCACTCTGTTCCAAAGTAGAATTAAAAACCAATATGTCATCCATGTATACGAAACAAAAGTCTAGATGGGATAAAGTTTGATTGATGAAACGCTGCCACGTTTGGGGGGCGTTTTTCAACCCAAACGGCGTAAATTTGTATTGGAACAGCCCGAAGGGAGTGGTTATGTCAGTCTTCTCAATGTCCTCCGGAGCCATAGGAATCTGATGAAATGCGTGCTTACAGTCCAAAACAGAGAAGTACCTTGCGCCTGCGAGCGCATGATTGAAGTCTGCGATGTGTGGGACCGGATATTTATCAATGATGGTGCGGGCATTTAAACGCCTATAGTCTCCGACCATACACCAAGTACTGTCTTTCTTTTGGTCAAACAGGATAGGACTAGCCCAGCAACCGGAAGAAGGTTCAATTATTCCCTTTTGTAACAGATCGTCCAATTGTTCTTTTGCAATTTTCATAAATTCCGGCTTGAGGCGGCGTGGACGTTGCGATATGGGTGGCCCATTGGTTAAACATAACCGATGAACTGTGCCGTTAGTGACTACTGCAATACGTGGCGCAGCACAACAGTCAGATGTCCGTGAAGCGGAGCAGGCAGTGGCGGACGGGCTAAGCTGTGGCGCTGAGGGCACGGAAGTACAGGTGTGCCACCCGCTCGTAGGCTGCGTAAAGGCCACACACGTGTTAACATGGGCGAGGTTGGTACACTGGTTCTTGGTAGTGGGCCGTGCCGCTACGAGCGCTGTAGGCACGAGTGGGCGTGGCCAGACAGCAGATGGCTGTAGTTCATTGCCGCAAGCTTGGCAAGTTAATTGTCCATTCGGAACGCAACGAGCATGACCACTCGGGCATACCCTATCATTACAAAAGGGGGTGCCGACACAGTTTACAGAGTTCACAACATTGTCGTTAACGTGCGCGGGCATGGGAACACCAGATTGTCACACACTGACCTTGTCTGTAGCCGACAAGTCGTCTGCTTGTAGTGCCGCGAGGCATTGTTGTGTGGAGGCCAACTCGTGGTGTACGTCGCGGAGATGCAGCAGCATTTCCATACGTTCCATCCGCAACTTCGAAGACTTGGTGCACTCCACTAGCCACTTGTTTGTCCAAGATTGCAGCTCCAAGGATAGGTTTACACACTTCCTAGCACAGCACACATGTTTGGTGTTAGCCGAACTGTCACTCGGCGAAGCGAAAGGAATATGTTTCTTAAGGGCGGGGTAAAACACAGTATTTTGCACAAAATCTAGTGACAACTGATAGTGCTTGAGGAAATCAATTCCGAGAATAGGTTCTTCAATTGTTGACACTAGAAACGTCCACTCCAGCTTGCGCTCGGGCGAAAGTTTCACTGTATACAAAGTGGAACCCGAACACTGTAGGGTAGACAAGTTCACTGCACGAAGTACTGTTTTGTGTGGTTCCACTTTATTGGTTGCTAGGCGAACCGGCAGCAAAGAGATGTCTGCGCCAGTGTCTACCAGAAAACATACACCTGATCGTAAATCGCGAACAGAGACTCGACTACACTTACTGTTATTGTCCGAAACGGAGTGCAACGTGAGATGGTGCCCGTTGTTTACATCGCAGGAGGTGGCACCGTAGCCTACCTGCGGTTGGAGTTTAGGTAAGAACACGGTGACTGGCATTTGCGAGCTTGCTCCCTGAATCTCGGGTGGAAGAAACAGTAAGGTTGGGCGGGCCTGTGTTCCTGTGGGTAGTTGCTAGGTGACGGAGTATGTGCCCCAGAGTCTTCCATAGAGGCCGATGCACTGTCGTTGTGAGGAGTTGAAGGTGCAGGCCGGGCGGCTAGTTTAACAAACTTGTTATTAGCAGCACCAGACAAGGGAGTGGCGTCAGAAAGCGTCTTAGTGCGGTCACGTCCAGAATGCAGTGCACGGAGCTCACGTTGCCTGGCGGAGTATGCTCTGTCGGCGGCGCGTAAACGTTCATTTACTGGCCTATCTTCATACGCAGAGATTGCAGTCTGGACAGGCAAAGGCAGCTTTTCAGTCCAGATTTCTGCGAGCGTGTCATCAGGCATAACTTGCTCATCGACGAGAAGACGGATGCACCGCCACAGCTGGGACGGAGACCTGTCGCCGAGACGCTCTTCGTAGATGAGCTGTCGCACATTATCTCTCATGGTTTAAGAGACGCGCTCCAGTATCGTCTGTTTCGCCACAGCATACTTCCCTGCTAGGGGGGGGTGCTTTGACCAGATAGTAAATTAAATCGACGCGGTCGTGAAGATGGTTAATGAGGCAGGCGAAGCGTGCATCGTCGTCCAAAGCACAGACATTGAATGTTTGCACAACCAGGTTAAACCAGAACTCCGGGTGAGCGGGTTTGAAGTCTGGTAATTTCGGCAGATTCGGCACTGCAGTCACTGCGGAGGTGCGCCTATTACTTCGGACGGAAGTAGAGCATGCAGAAGATTGCGAGTCCGAATTATTGGCGACCCGTAATGCGGGAATCGCGAAATTCACTTGACGCCGGGGGGGTGGCTGAGAAGCGGCGGACGCTCGAACGGTGTGGGGATCGTAGTCAAAATGTGCATTCTCATTGACGTGGTAGCTCGGAGAGAAGCCACAAGTGCTTAAGTATGCCGGTGAATGTCCGTTATGCACACAGTATTCACTCGACCGTGGTTGGTGGGGCTGGTTGTAGATGTCGGAGTAATTACTGTCCAGCACAGAATTGTTGACTTGATTAGAAGCAACACAAGGATCCCACACACGTCCACTAGGATGCACACTCGGTGTGATATTTGCTGTTTGGCGAGCATTGAACACCTGTTGACTAGCCGGCACGGAAGGATTCACACGTGGTGGGAACTGATTCGAGTTTGAATTTACTACTGGATTTTCCAAAGTAGCAAAACCTCGCTCGACGCCACGAACTGTATTGAATTGTGTGTTCGACACAGGAGTAGGAATGTTCCGACCAACACGCTGTGGAGAACACGTGGGAAGGTCCATGCTAACAAAGCCAGAGTCCACGACTGTTGGCGGTTGGAAGAAACTGGCGGCACTCGATGAATTCCACTGCATGTTCTGGCTGAAGGATTCCAAAGATTCTTGCGGCGTGTCCACTATGACGGCAGGAGTGCTGGAGAGATGTTGCTGGAATCCGGGCGGTGGTGAATGCTGAAAGGCCATTGTCTGGAGCTGAACAAAGGACCTCTTGATCGCGGAAATGGGGTCACCAGTGAGGGAATATGGTATAGTTGTAGGTAAACAACTAGAATTCTCTCATATACAGATTTATTCACACTTAGCTTCTACACAGATACAAGTCCGGAGGCTAACTGCCGTTAGTGTCCAACATCCTGCCCCAAAGACCTCTCCTCAAAGATAGCACACTTGCGCACAGAACAAATATCAATATTTATGGCGCTCTACGCCACACATGCATTGCATGTATATACACACCTCACATTAAGATTTCTAACTCAACCATGTGGTTGTAAGAAATTTATGCAGTAATTTTTTATCTTACTGTGAGGTGTGTAAAGTATTAGTTACACTGTGATGCATGCAAACAATGTAGTGCTTTTCCATGTTGGTTTTACAAATGCTTGACAATGACAAGTAGTCGAAATTTGCTAATCACTCTATTAAGTAAAAATCAAATTATAGCCTACTACGGACCATGTTTACATTTATTAAGCATCTGGAAGCTGTGGATTCCCAAATCAAATGGTTCAAATGGCTCTGAGCACTATGGGACTTAACATCTGAGGTCATCAGTCCCCTAGAACTAAGAACTACTTAAACCTAACTAATCTAAGGACATGACACACATCCATGCCCGAGGCAGATTTCGAACCTGCGACCGTAGCGGTCACGCGGTTCCAGACTGAAGCACCTAGAACCACTCAGCCACACCGGCCGGCTTGGAAGCCCACAAATACAAAATTTCACATTATTTGTTATGACTTTGTATCTCCTCCCATATAAAAATGTCAAACATATGTTACACTGTACATCAGATGGAGAATTTCCTTCTCAGTTGTAGAGTGGCCTTTTTTTCCACTTTACTAAGGTTTCATGATGCACAGGCAACAAGATATTCTGCCCCATACACCTATACAACAATTTCCATATTTCAAAATTGTGTAGTTTATCTGTACCTAATAGAGCTGGTACCAAGGAATTCACAGGCAGTGAATTAATTTTGATGGTCACAGGATGCCTTCACAACTGAATTAGTGCAAGAGTTTGCAAAAATGTTATTATGGGGGGGGGGGGGCATGGTACCAGGTGCAGGAAGTAAATATTAGGGCTTGAGAATGGCAAGAGCAAATGGGGGCAATTAAATGCCAATAACCCAAATACCATGTGGAACTGTGGGCTATGTTGACAATTTTTTATACCCTGAACAGGAAGACTAAAAATGTCTACACATGTTGTCAGTATCTGTACCAAGTAGTACAGATGATTTCACCAGTATATGCAAAATTACAGCTGCCTATGTGGATAACAGTCATCCATGTTGGGTGCACACCAGAAGCTTTGCTACCATTTTTGGCATCAGTACAGGTGGGGGGGGGGGGGGGGGGGAGGAAGATAAAATAGTACAACAGATTGATAAAGCCAGTCATACACAGTCTGCATATACTTTGCTGTTTACATTAAGACGTAGACCTTATATGTGCAAAAAGAGATAGTCTATTAAATTTTTGGGGAGGGGAGGGGGTTTATTAGGTGCATTTTTTATGAAAGGTTTTCATATACTTACAGTTTTATTTATACATCTACATATTTTTGAATGTACCAGAGTTATGGAACATAGGTGTGGCTATAAACCTGTATGGTTGCTGGTTGACAGTCAAATGATGTTAACAGATGACGGGTACAATGTGGCTCGAACAGTCCACGGGTATACTGCCAGTTCATAGTGTCCAACAGGCACACTATGAACCAGCAGTATACCCGTGGACTGTTTGAGCAACAAATACGCCGCGAGAAACTGAAGAATCAGGTACAATGTTAATGTTAAGGTTACAATGTGTGAACAAATTTCATTCTTGTGGTATGTTAGCAGTTATTGGGGGTTATCATAAGGTTTGTTTCTTTTAAATTGATTCTGATTTCTTGTTAGTTTAGTAATTTTTTGGTTGTTTTTGTTTTCAGTGAATAGTAGATGATATGTTATTCGTTTCTTTTGAAAACAGTATGAGTGGAATATGGCTATGAGCAGTTTAAGACTGTAGATTTAGGTGAAACATTGAGAGGGGAAGTAACTCATAGTTGGCATGTAGAGTAGCATTAGAGAGGTTTTCACTGTTCAGTCTGACATAGGTACATGCAAAATGGAACTATTTCTAGGGGAAAGAGATGTGGAGGGATTGCATGATTGTAGCTGTTACTACTTGCTACCAGGAAGGGTATCGGAAGTGGTTAGAGCAGTTATAATTATGGAACAGTGGGTTAATCCTGAATGGAGCTCAATGCAACATTTTAGGGACTGACTCTTCGGCTTCCTGAAAGTAATATCAGGGACTACAACATTTGCATCATATGCTCTGCTGTACCTGCCGAACAGTCCTCTTGAGGTCTTACCAGCAAAAGATCTAACCTTCTTCAATAAAATCCTTTACACTGCCATAATAAATTCTCTAGATAAATTAATAGAGGCACAGAATGGTTGCATCAATGGAGAATAATTGTTCCACAATATTCAACAGTACCACAATGGGTACCCCATTGAGGCATGGTCACAGGAATCTCATCCTCAGCGACGTTCATAATCTTGGACACCATTTGACTACGTCATGTCCACTATCACCAGAGAACTAACCACCCTCCTGAATTTCCGCTACATTACTTGCCCAACTAATGAATCAACCACTATGTAGGAAGTGATTGTGGTGCATCCAAAGACACTAAACCATGAGCAGTGATTGTAAATAAGAAGACTAAAAAGGAAACTGTACATAACATGTGTGGGATAATAGAAATTTAGATACAGTAAACTCACATAAACATTGCAAGTTCACAGGTTTAGCAACAGAATGGAATTTGGAGGAATGAATTATTCATGGGAGGGGGGGTTGAATCGTTGCAGCATTAGTTCAAGTGGGCCACCAGTTACATAAATCAAGAGGCAGGCACTGTAATGCTGTTTGCTGAGTACCCCGCACTATGTAACCTACCTTACACCAGGCAGAACTGTCCCATATACAATACCTGTGGCAGCACTTTCCAGGTGGATGTGACAACAAGCTGCACTTTTTGTCACAACAATGTTGCCTGAACTAGAACATCAGGGCCTTGAGACCAACAAAAGACACTTATACTGGTGCTTGCACTGGGGATGTGTTTCTCACCATCTGACATTAGACCTTCCCTGTTCTAATATCAAACTGGACTTCTGATGTGTTGTACTGCACTTCTACTTTGGCCTTGACTTTGACTCCACCCTCAGCACTGAGCTAGTGTGATGATCTTAAGCCCTGAACTGGGTCCACTTCGGTGGAGATATTCTGCACACAACAGTGTTTAGCACAGCTGCCTCTGGAGATACTGGTTTTGTCTTGGAGCATGCTGAGCTCAGCTTGCTGTCTCCAGGATGGCTGGTAGGACTTGCTGCTTCTCTGTAGTGGGCTGTACTGACATCTGCCTTGTCTGCAGGTTCACCCCAGCTAGCTGCTGCCAACACAGCTGACATCACATTCCATTGCCTATCATTTCCAGACTATGGACGCTTGCCAACTTTGCTGTATAGAATGACCTGCCAATAAAGTTGTCTATTGTTTGAGCACATTCTTTGGCTTCATTGTTTCCATAGACCTGGCATCGCCCATTCCTTGAAGTCACCCATACTTGTCACTGTGATGGCCAGGTGGCCATCTTGCTATCTTTGGATGACTACATAGCAGTCAGCAACCCAGACCGCTACCTGTTATAAATACTTTGATGCATGACCCCATGAGTCAGTTATGGTGAACTGTTGTTGTTGTTGTTGTTGTTGTTGTTGTTGTTGTTACTGCTGTTGTGACTTTGTATTTTCAAACACTGTTAGGTGTTAATATAACATGCAGTCAACAGCCAAACAAAATGTCTGTATTTTTCTTAGAATGTCTTAGAAATAATTTGTTACACAGCTAAAACTTAGGATACGTTCTTTTATAGCATTGTGGATATCCATGTAATTGTTGACAGATGTGAGCTAAGTATAGCAAATATTTATTATATGTTATTGTTATCCAACTTAATTATCTGTTATATGCTTCAAATTAGTCATGTAATAGAAGCACAACTCAGACTTGTAATTGTTATGTTTATAAAAGACCTAATAGGATACCATAATGACAAAGCTACTAATGTGAATAATGTAAATAAAAATAAAAATGTCTTACTCTTGTTCAGTGTGATGGCCATTACTCAGGAACACACAATTTCAATAACATGTAAGCAGCCATAGAAAGTTAATAAAGAATGCATTAACAAGTATGAGAAATATAAAGAATTTACTAGTTGTCTACTACTTCTATTACACTGACAAGTTTCTGAACCACATCTACGTATCTACATCTATACTCTGCAAACCACTGTGAAGTGTATGGCGGAAGGTTTGCCCCACTATACCAGTCATTAGGGTTTCTTCCCATTCCATTCGTGTATGAAGCCCAGAAAGAATGATTTTTTAAATGTCTCTATGTGTGGTGTAATTATACCTAGCCTTGTCCTCATGATCCTTACAGGAACAATATTCAGTGGCTTGTAGTATATTACTAGAGTCATCATTTAAAGCCAGTTGTTCAAATTTTATAAGTAGGCTTTGTCAGGATAGTGTATGTCTATCTTCAAGATTCTACTAGTTCAGTTTCTTCAACATTTCTGTGACACTCTCCCAAGTGTCAAATAAACATGTGACCAATCATGCTGCCCTTCTCAGTATATGTTCAATATCCCCTGTCAGTCCTATTTGGTATAGGTCCCTCATACATGAGCAATATTGTAGGATTCGTCAAATGAGTGACTTGTACGTAATCTCCTTTGTAGCCTCACTCATATTTTACCAATAAACTGAAGTCTACCACCTGCTTTACCCACAAATAAGCCTGTTCCATTTCCTTTCCCTACAAAGTGTTACCTCGAGGTATTTCCAACTGTGGCTCAAGGATACTACAGTCATAGGATACTACATTTTTGTTTTGTTTTGTGAAGTGCCCAACATTATATTTCTGATCATTGAAAGCAAGTTGCTAATCTTTGGACTACTTTGAAATCTTATCAAGATCTGACTGAACATTTACGCAAATTCTTTAAGGTGGTAGTTCATTATAGATGACCGCATTATCTGCAAAAAGTCTCAGGTTACTATTAATATTGTCTGCAAAGTCATTAATATAACACATGAACAGCAAGGGTCCCAACACACTCCCTGGGGCACACCCAAAGTCATTTATAGGTCTCTCAATGACTCTACAGCCAAGATAACATGCTGCATCCTCCCTACCAAAAAAATCATCAATCCATTCACTAATTGTGCTTGCTACCTGATTCAATTGTACTTTTAACAGTAAGTGTAGATGCGGAACTGTACCAAATGCTTTTTGTAAATCAAGAGATACTGTGTGTACCTGACTGCCCTGACCCAAAGCTTTCAGTATGGCATCTTAGAGAAGTGTGAGTTGGGTTCCATGTGATTGATATTTCCCATGCTGGTTGGCATGGAGGAGGCCATTCTGTTCAAGATTCATTGCTATGTTTGAGCTTGGGATATGTTCTAAGTTCGTACAGCAAATCTATGTCAAGGACTCTGGCTGGCAGATTTGTGGACCACTTCTACCATCGTTCATGTAAGTGTGTGTGCTTGCTTCCAACTACTGGACAAGGTGTTTTGTTTGAGGGATTACCATTGATTGTAATTAGAAGAGAGGCTAACTCAGCTAAAAATTCAGTATATAATGGAGATTTGTCCAATTTTAATGATTTCAGCTGTTTATCAATGGCACTGACAGTAATATCAATTTCACTTATCTTTTCAGTGGTACAAGAATTAATTTTGAATAATTCTTCTGGGTTTCCCTTTGTAAAGGAATTAAGTTTTATGCGAAAACCTGTTTACAATTTTTGACAAATCTTTAAAGGTCAATTCACTTAAGAACTTTGGAAGAAAGATTAGCATACCAGTTCTTTTGTATAGGCCTGCATTTAATATTTTTTTCAGCCTCCTTAGCTGAGTGGTCAGCACATCTGAGTGGCATTCAGGGGGCCTGGGTTTGATATCTGGCGGGGTTGGAGATTTTCTCCACTTGGGGACTGAGTGTTGTGTTGTCCTCATCATCATTTCATCTTCATTGACACACTAGTCACCCAATGTGGCGTCAATTGAAAAGACTTGCAACTTGGTGGCTGAAATTCCCCAGGTGGAGCCTCCAGGTCATCAATTCGATATAATCATTTCTTTTTTTTTTTTTTTTTCATTATATTTATTCTTCTTTTCCTGGTATGTTCCATAGGTTCTCTTCACAATGAATTTTGGAAAGAGAATTCCATGTAAATATTGTTTCAAAATTTAAAACTATAAAGTAACCAACTAGATTACAATATTTCAAGGTGGTGGGCATGAAATACCCCCCCCCCCCCCCCCCCTGTCACCATGGTATTGCAAGGGGTAATGCATGTGCATAGGAAAAACAATCCTGTAATGTAAGAACATTACATATTATGATATTAGACCAAGATGCTGTTGTGTTCAATTATATTTTTTATAATAATACATCTATTTTGGCATGATTACCATCTCCAAGTTACCTGCAGAAAGCTCATAGTTTGGTACAATATTTCAAGTTTTGAAACAGATAATTTCACACAGTACAGAACTATGCCTTGCTACATACATCATATGGCCTTTGATGTTGGTGGAGCTACAGTATGTGTTAACCTTATTCTGGAGCCATTAATAGTGAAGTTGACAAGTTATGAACCTTTATTTCATAATGATGTTACTTGACAGCAGTACTGACAGTTGAGGCATTGATGTTATATGGCCACAGGCTGTTTGCTTCTATGCTAGTCTGTAGGTTTTATCTTTGTCCTCACCAGCTATATTATGTTGTTTATATGATTTCTGTTTATGTGGTTCTGTGCTCATATATAATTCAATCCCACTGTTTTTTTTTTTTTAATTGGTTAGACCAGATAGTGTTGCAGTACATGAGAAATATGACCATTTTGACCATTTTGCAGTGTTGTTTTATTCTTAAACATATGCTTCCCAGTCATTATTTTTAATTTCATGGTAACATGATCTCTGATGTGTTTGTAGATTTTGTTTTTCTACTCATTTCATGTTTGGGCAGATAATGTCAATAAAATTTTCTGTATAATCAATTTTGAATCAATCTAATTTCTTGAGGGTAATTTTGTGTGTGTGAATATATTTTGATCTCTTCAAGAACTCTCATTAGTGGTCCACTATGGCAAATTTAGAGAATAGACATTTTCAGCTGACAGCAGAATGGTTCTACTGCCACCAACATACATTTTGCTTAATTACCAAAAAGATAAGATAACAGAAATTATGGCTCATGTGGAGGTATACAGATAGTATTTTCCCTCACTCCATTTGTGAGTGGAATAGGAAAAGAAATAACTAGTAGTGGTACATGGTACCCTTTGCAATAATCGAAATGGTGGCTTGTGGAGTATGGATATAGATGTAGTTGTACACGTACATATGTTTGTGAAAGGTAAGTTTATCCATACCTTATTATGAGGGACAGTAAAATGAAAACCAAACATTCACCACAATGAGACCATGGAATGGTTCTGTTGAAACATAATCAACACACACATTAACATATTTATCCCACTGAGAGATGAAGATCAATTCCTTGTTCATAGAATGCAATCGGCCACTGACAGAGCCACAACTGCACCCACTCTTGCACTTCCTTGTACGACTGAAAATGATGTCCACACGTCTTTCTTCATGTCTCCAAATATGCAAAATAAGCCACAATGGAAGTACAGACATTAATTGTGAGTGGGAATTACTTAAGTCAACAGTGAAAGTTGAAAATTTGTACCGGACCAGGATTTGAACCCAGGTCTCCTACTTACTAAGGCAGATGCTCTGACCATTTAGCCATCTTGACACAGTGGTCATCACAGCTACATGAACTACCAAAGTTATGTCCAAAAGAACAGACACCACATATATATAATTGAGACAAAGAGGCCAATGATCTATTCAGTGTAGACGCACAGCAGGCTCAAACTCTTACAGGAATTGACAAAATGTTGTAAGTAGTGAGGATAATGGATAGGGGGCACTGCATTAGTTGTGTGTGGATAAGTTGATAATTTGGGTTTGATTCAGGTGTACTAGGGTAGTCTGTGGAGCTGTAATGATGACTGCATCTGGATGGCTTAGTAGTCAGACCATATGCCTAGTAAGCAGGAGACTCAGGTTTTAATCTTGGTCCAGAAACAATGCCTACTTGCAGCCAATATCAGTAATTTCTTTGTGTCTTAATTCATAGTGACATGTCCAAAAGAACAGGCGCCACATTTATATAAAAAATGTGGAAATCAGATGATAATAGATCCAAGCTGTGTGTAGGATGCTACTGTGTTTCCAACTAAATCTCTGAAGTGTAGCCTTCACCTGATTGGCAGTGTGGGGGGTGGGTGATATGGTGCAACAGGATGATTCATGTCCAGCGGCATTCCTAGATGTTTCTGCAAAGTGTGTTCATAGTGCTGCACATTAATTGTGGTTTCACACTTGAGGAACTCAACAACCAGAGGAAGCAAATTGTTGTAAGGTAATTCTCAACCCCCAAAGCTGCCAATCAGCTGTGCTTCAGCAATTTGGTTGGGAAACATTGAGACATCCTCTGTACAGCCCAAATCTTTCATTGTGTGGCTTTTCAAATATTTGATGGCCTGAAGAAAGACATGTGTGGACGTTGCTTCCAGTCTACTGAAGAGAAAGAGAGGGTGCAGTTGTGCACCTTTAAGCGGTCAACTGCATTCTGTGAAACAGGAACTGATTATCTTCTTCTCTGTGAGATAAATATTTTAATATGTATGGTGATTACTTTTGAATGGAATGATTGCATGGTCCCACTGTGGCAGGTGTTCAATTTTCATTTGTCTGCCCCTTATAATATGCCAAAACATTAACAAATCTGGAAAAGAATATATGTGTTATTAAGATAATAACTATAAACATCTGAATTTCGTTTCAGAACATTATCACATTGTAGTATATCTCTTCAAAGCTGCATATGCAATGACTTGTGCTCAGTCCACACATTAGCCATTATTTTGAAGTCAGATGCATTACAAGACATCTCCGCTTTTTAAGATGTAAAGTTTTTACTCAGTTTCATTATCATCTTCAGAACCATAATAATATCTGCAGGATGGTCTAGTACATAGAAAATCGACTGATGTAAGAATTGTGAAAAATCTGCTAAATCTCAAATAGTGAAATGAAGTAAAGTAACTGAAACTCTTCACACATTATAATGACACAAATTGGACTAATAATACAAACAATATGTCTGTTTTCTGCAGTCTCATAAAATGACTAGACCACCATTCATCACAGCTTCCCACTAAGTCTGTACATAATGAAGATGTACAAAGATACCATACAAAGAACAGAGTTTACAATTTCATCAGAGACAGTTGCAGGTACACATTTAGCAAAACTTAATAGAGTTGAATTTACAAAATTTTATGTTAGAACTGCAACATTGTTCTAAAAGATAGAATATCCATATCTAAGCATGAAACAATAATTTAAGCTGACATAATTTTTATATGAACTCCTCCCCATGTAAATGAGGATATCGATACCTATTGGTATCATAGGATTCACTATATGTCTTAGGCTAACTTACATTACAACATGTGGCCTCCATAGTGCAACATTACGTACTATTACTTACTGTGCCCAAAGGAGTAGATTTCACTCACAGCAGCAGCTATCTCACAATATTATGGACACAAAAACTGACTACTCTGTCACTATAAAATCTACTCTGCTCGTTTTCTTTTTCTGTTTTATAGTTCATCATATAATTCTTCATTCCATCCATATACCACAACATACATGCTGCTACCTCACACCCTTTAACTGGGTGACATCCCACAGTGTTGTGTCAGTATGATTCTGCTTCTAAATCAGTACAACTACTGCTAACACATTCATAATGTCTTTATTTGATGGACAGATGACCATCAGTAGTTTCACATGCACTCACTCCTTGAGACATTCTGGAGGGGTCTGAAATTTAATCCAAGACATTTGTAAAAATTCTATGGGTAGGGACCTTACACCATTACATCTCTTTGCTGCCCAGTGACCTTGGCTACATAGGCAGTTTCTAAGAGTGACAGTCCAGTAAGTCACGGAGGAGAACTTATGTGATGTACGGAAAGTAGGAGACATGTACTGGTAGAATAGTAGTTATGATGCAAGGTCATGTGTTGTGCCTTCACTCCTCTGTCAATTTTAGTGTTGTTCATGAAAGACACAGCTGCCAGTTGGAATTCTAATTTAGCACACAGTTTTCATATATTAGGAAATTATGAGATGACACTTCAATGTTGAGTAAATGACACATTCAACAGTATGGTCTTGATTATTGTTATAACTTCAACTTGAACAAATATATTTCAAGGAAGATGCAATACATGAAAGTCATAGATCGAGTAAACAGAGTAAGACGTGTGTACCTTTAACAGTCAAATCATAACTGAGTCCGAGTCTAGTGGCCACTGGCTGGCTGGCCGCTTAGGTGGCACTGCTGCTGCATGGCTGGCAGACAGCACCGCGTGTTGAGAACGTGTGTAACTGCACGGCGGCACTTTGAAAGATCGGCGAGTCACAACACTTTTCCCCCCTTTGAAGTTTTGCACAGATCTTGATGGAGGTGGCCTTCCCGTACGGACGGAAGTGTCACTGATGATAATGGGTCGAGATGACAGGAGACGTGGGGGTCAAATCTGCTGGGGCCCCATGCACCAATCTGCACATTGCAGCAAGTCCGGTTGTTATAACAGGAGACATGGACTATGTGTCCGCGTCCATAGGGCAAGGAGGCAAGTAGAGTTGCTCCGAAAGATGATGGTCATCTGGTTCTTCCACGGGCACGTCTCCTAGGGGCGTCAGTTCTTGTGCTGGCATCGATATGATGGTGATAGGACTGCATTGTGAGTAATGAGAGATTCCAGTATCCCAAGCGTGAGGTAGAGCCAAAGGTGGTGTAGTGGCATCCGGAACAGGTGTTGCCGGCACATGAGGCCGAAGCTGGTCCGAATGACACACTGCAACACCCGTGTCCGTCTGGATTTCATACAGGTGTTGGCCACGGTGTCGGAAGATGTGGCCAGGACTCCATTTTGGCCGCCTGCCATATCCCCGTACCCATACAAGGTCATCGGCAGTGAACCGGCCAAGCAAAGGCACCCGCGGCGGTGAGGTGGAAGGCTGCAGAAGATGAAGTAGCGTGCGGGGCTGTCGGCCATGTAAGAGCTCAGCCGGGCTGTGGTCACGCATGGGGGTGAAACAGTAAGAAGCCAGAAATTGGAGAAGTGCATCATCAGCAGCGGAAGTCAGGAGTTTCCTCATCTGAGCCTTAAATGTGCGGACCAGTCATTCAGCCTCACCGTTTGACTGTGGATGGAACAGAGCGGCCGTGACATGCATGACGCCATGACGGGCACAAAAATCCGCAAAATCGGAAGAGGCAAATTGTGGACCATTATCAGTAACAAGAGTAGAGGGAAGGCGTTCCAAAGAGAAAATGCGAGCTAGAGCATTGGTGGTTGCCACGGTGGTAGGCGACGTGCAGCGGACAATGAAAGGAAAGTTAGAGTAGGCATCAATAACGAGAAGCCAATAAGCACCTAAAAAAGGTCGTGCAAAGTCAGCATGAGTACACTCCCAGGGCTTCTCAGGCGAAGGCCACGGTGACAAAGATGACCCCAGGGCGGCGGCCTGGGATGCACAAGGGCCGCAGGCAGCGACCATGTGTGCGATTTCAGAGTCAATACCGGGCCAGTACACATGACGGCACACCAGAGATTTTGTGTGAGAGACATCCCAGTGCCCTTGGTGAAGGAGGCGCAAGACCAAAGCATGCAAAGACACAGGTACCACAACATGCAGCAAAGCATTTTCAGTGGAAAGGAGGATAACACCAGCCCTAGCCGTGAGGCGGTAACGCAAAGTGTAGTAGTTCCACAATGGATCAGAAGTCTTACCAGACAGACGATCTGGCCAACTCTTCTGAATACAGTGTAAAACCCGGGAGAGGGTAGGGTCAGAACCCGTAGCAGCTGCCAGCCGGTCCCCGGTGATGGGGAACCCGTCCACAACCTGCTGCTCGGCAACATCCAGGTGGAAACACACAAGTTCTTCCCTATTGAATACCAGGTCAGGACCAATGGGAAGGCGAGACAGTGCATCAGCATTTGCATGTTGAGCCGTCGGCCAGAAATGAATCTCATAATTGAAACGAGACAAGTAAAGAGCCCAATGCTGGAGGCGGTGTGCAGCCTTGTCGGGAAGTGACGTTGATGGATGAAACAAGGAAACAAGTTGTTTGTGATCCGTAACAAGATGAAATTTGGATCCATAAAGAAAAACACCAAACTTATGAAGAGCATATATAATGGCCAAAGCTTGTTTTCCAATTTGAGAATACTTTTGTTGGGCATCCGTGAGCGTTTTGGAGGCATAAGCAATGGGTTGTTCAGAACTGTCAGAAAAACGGTGCGCAAGGACTGCACCAACCCCATACTGAGAGGCGTCCATGGCAAGAACAAGATGTTGGCCAAGTCGATAAGTAGCCAGGCATGGAGCCTTTTTGAGCATAGTCTTCAATTTCTGGAAAGCCGCATTGCATGATGCAGACCAGTGAAAAGGCACGTTTTTATGCAACAGGCGATTCAAAGCTGAGCCACCGAAGCAGCAGACGGTAAAAACTTGTGATAGTATGCTATTTTCCCCATGAAGGCCTGCACTTCCTTAAAAGATGTAGGGCGAGAAAGGGCATCGATTGCAGCAACAGTTTGCAGAAGCGGACGAATACCATCCTGAGAGAGTTGAAACCCCAAGTACGTGATAGATGCCTGAAAAAATTGTGATTTCTGAAGATTACACTTAAGACCGGCACTCTGTAAGACATGAAAAAGTGTGTGGAGATTTTGAAGATGTTCATCAGTGGTGGAGCCAGTGACAACAATATCAGTGAGTCACAACAATTATGTCATGTTGTGATACTGGCAACACAGTTGGCTGTCTGGTCTCTTGCTACTTATATTTTAAACGACTAGGTATTATTACAACTGGGTACTACTGCATATGACATTATAGAGTTTTTTAATTATTTTATATGTCTGGAATGTCCTCAGGCTCTGGTGGTTCATTTTGTGCGGATTCTATTTATGCAAAAGCTATTTTTCTGTGTTTTGTTACTTTTAGTCCAAAACCACTACCTTTTCATTGTTTATATATACAGTACATTTATATTAGAATGAATTTGCTGTCATTCATGATAAACCATAATGACAAGACTGTGTCACAAGCTACATGTTGCACTTTTACAAATCTCATGAAAATACAGACTTTATTAGATTCATATTTTTCTGTCTACAATATTAAATGTTTTTCATAAATGAAATTTGATTCTCTCTCTAGATTAAATTCACCAAGTTCCAGTAATGTTTTTAATCAATATTATGAGAATATATCTTATTCTTTTTACCAAAAAATGTTGCCACCTGACAATGAGATATTGTTTACTACTTCACATTTGTTGCTTACTCTCACTGCATTATCGCTCCATTAATCAATGCTTCCTGACTTATCAAGACGTACGTTGTGAATACTCTTAAGTAATTCAGCTATTATATTTCTGTCAATACCATTTCTTGTTTCTCTTTTTGTAAGATGCATCACTTTGCAGTCATCAGTTGCCTCAGTGCCTTTTGTTTCACAGATATTTCTTTTGTTGCTCTCCTTAGGCTCTACATTTTACCTATTTTTGTGTCTTATCTCTCATAATACACAGTGTATGATATCTTTCAAATGTACACATTCCTTTTCCTCAAAGGATAATTTTAAAGTGCGGTAAGTTTCATATCCAAAGAGGCATGTATGGGTATATTTACTGGTACTACAAGAATGGAGAAGAGAAATTACAAACTGGAGATTAAGAGGAAAGTTCTCATATTAGAAAGGTTAAAACACCCTATTGTTCAGTGTATACATCACAGAAGCAATGATTAAATTAAATTAAAGTTTCAAGAGTGGGTTGAAATTATGGGTGCAAGGATGTCAGTGATAAGATTCACTGATTACATTTCTGTTCTCAGTGAAAGTGAGGAAGGACTGTCTGATGAGGAAAGTAACAAGGAGTAGCACAAATGAGATTAGCTTCAAACTTAATGTTAAAACTGGGAGCCAAAATGTAGACAAGATGAAGGAATTTTGCTACCTTGGCAGCAAACACACTATGGATGAAGCAAGGAGAACATAAAAAGCAGACTAACACAGACAGAGAGGGCATTCCTGGCCAAGCAAAGTTTACCAGTATCAAATATTGGCCTAGTCTGAGAAGGAAATTTTTGATAATGTAAGTCTGGAGCACAGCTTTCTATAAAAGGGAATCATGAACTGTCAGAAAATTGGAAACAGGAGTCAAAGCATTTGAGATGTAGTGTTATAGAAAGGTGTTGAAAATTAGGTGGACTAATAAGCTGAGACACACTGCAGATTTGGCAAGTAGAGTAAAATTTAAGAAATATCGACAAGAACAAGGAGTGGGATGATAGAATATGTGTTAAGACATCAAGGCATAACTTCCATGGCACTTAAGGAATCTGTAGACGATAAAACCTATATAGTACAGACAAATTTTGATTTCACCTTGGCAAATTTGCTTCATAAGTGATTATAATGGTATTCAACAAAAAAAATATTACCATTTAAAATACCCAAAATCAGACAAAATTGGACCATGGAAAAGCACCTAAATATCAAATTAAAAATGGTGGTCATTTGTCAGAATTGTTTTATTGGTAGTAAAAGGTTAAATGTTTTATAATGCATCATTTTAATTGATGTAATATTAAAATATCATTTCATTTTTGCTGCTGGACAATACCGTAGTATTTGAAAAAAAATTCAAAGATGGTAAATAGGCACTCACTCTAGCACAGAAGGCCATAAATGCAGCCAGTAAACTCCAGGGAAGTGATGTTGTCATAAGTGCTGGAAAGAGTGTACATGTGTCATGTCAAAAAACACATGCTGATTAGAAAATCATTGCTGTATGGAGTAAACAACAATCAACAAGCAATACATGCATGTGAAAGAGAATTGTCCATTTAGATGAAAGACTATTTTGTGCCCCAACTGATTGCTCATTTTGTGGAACTAATGTGGATGTTTCTTCAAAATACAAACTGAAATTGGATCAAGTTAAAGTATGAACATCCATATCTTCTGAAACCATCAAAACATGCTATAAGGAACAGTGATGCCTGGCCTTACATGGTAAAGGGACACATAGAATGTTTTCTTTCAAACTTACTTGCTGTCAACTGCATCTACCGCCACACATGCTGTGCACCTGTTGGCTACGTTATTTAAAGTAGTCAGTGTTGAACTTCAACCCCCATTTTTCAGCCATTGTAGCAATGCAGTACACCGACACTGAGGACAATCAACGAAGAAATAAAGCAGATGAATGTCACATATGGTGCCTTTGCGGGTGAGGACTATTTTATGTGGGCACAATAAACTAGGACTCATGAACTTTGAACAATGAACTCAAGAGCAGTTTACAGTGCAGTGATTTAAAGGAGTTGCAACTACCAATCAATGCTTGGGTTTCATGGCTACTGTAGGACAGCAGCCAATCAGCGAGCCAGTTCTATGGAAGCAGCTATTGAATACAGGAGCAGCCAATCAGCACAACCAACTGGGATAAACAAGATGCCTTGCTGAGAAAATTACAACTCGGAGCAGCTGTGCAGACGACGAATTGAGATGACAATCACAGCAGCAGCAGACAAGTGAATAAGAATAAGGTAATTTCATAGCAAAAGCCATTTCATATTAAGTGATACATAATGAGAGGCCGTAATGAACAAGACAGTGTGATGGGAGACAAGGCACAACAGGGGCCAGGTACAGTTGATAATAGTGGTTATAAATTAGACATGAATGTAACTTTGAATTATGGGGATGAAAGTCCTATGGTAAATGAGATGATAAAAGCGTCATCTACTTTGTATGATGATTTGAGCAAAATGGATGGAAACAATACTGAAGTGGATGATATCAGTAAGGTTAAGGGGGAGGAATCTAGTAGCAAATGTTAGCAAGGGCAACAGGTTATGGCAGACGGAAAATTGGAAGTGATGTTAAGGCAAATTATGAATAGTGTGTGTACAAAAGAAGACATTAGTAGAGTGGAAAATAGTATGAAACAAGACATTAGTAGGGTCTAAAATAGTATGAAAGGAGACATTAATAGGGGGAGAAGAAAACTGATAGCATTAGAACTGGCATGGTTAGCTTAAAGGATGACCTGAAGAAAGAAATTGAAAAGGGGATTCAGGAAGTCAGTTCTAATCATTCAGAATTAAATAACAATGTTGGGGAAGTAGCTAAAGATTGTGATGAAAAGATAAAGGAAGTAGTATATAACACTAATGAGAAATTAACATTAATGAGTAGTAAATGTGTAGAAGAGAGAAAGAAGCTTTGTGAAGACTATAGTAGGATGGAGGAGGCTTCCGAAAAACAGTGTAAAGAAAACATGGAGGAGTTTCAAAATCAAAAGCATAGAGTGTGTAATGTCCTAAACAGTCCTGTATTTGTTAGCTGTAAGAAACTGAATAATTTTGAACCATATGGGGAAGTGCATACACTGGATTTCATTAGGGAATTTAATGATTTGCCTGAAATGTGGAATGACAAAGAGAAAATGTCATTTGTGAGAGGCTTTTTGAAAGGGGATGCTTATGGATGGGCAGCTCAGGTAGCTGATAGCCATACTTTGTGACAAAGCTTTGAGGAAGCATTTTTAGATGAATATTGGTCCAAAGAGAAGCAGCAGAGAATTTTGAGTGAATTTTTGGGAGAAGACAGATTTGACTCTAATTTGGAGCTAGGTAGTGAATCAATAATTGTGTTTTAGAAGCTAAGTTGCCTCAGAAAGTTAGAGAATTACTTGTACCTGCCCCTAGGGGTAATATTAGTGATTCCTTGAACTATGTTGATAAAGTGGAGAGGGTGAAGCCCTCTGGGGAAGATTGAAGGAGGAATTTGGATGACAATAATCAGTCAGGGAGAGAATTTCAGGTAAATAGGATGAACAGGACTAATTAGAGTAGAAATTCAAGGAATGGTTGGGTGGAGGATAGTCAGCCTGGGCACAGAAATGGTAGGAGAAATTCAAGTAACAGAGATGGAGGAGATGATTTTAATTCTGTATCAAACCATTTAAACTAGATAACACTCCAGTTTTGGCTCACACTAGAGCAGGTAGTGGTGAAGAGCCATGTGTATATAAGTGTACTGTAATTACCGGTAAGGGTAATGTAAATGATAGTAGTAAGACAAGTGTAATTTCTAATTCTAGTGAGATGTTGAATGGTGGTGTGGGTAGCAATGTTTTTCCCATAAAAGGAGAGGATAAACTTACTATAATGTGCATTGAACCAGAAGTAAAACCTACAAGCAAATAGGGTGTTCAACATTCTATGTTGAATTCATTATGTAGCGATAATACTTACCCCAGCTGTCTGTCTCAATTTTCATGTTTCCGGAAGCAGTCAAACTCTTCTCCTACAGCTATCTGTAGTTTATAAGTGAATCAGAAGCAATCTTCTACTTTCATGTGATTTTGTACAGTAGGATACTTTAGTATAGGGATATGTTAGAAAAAGTTTCTCCAGTGTTGTATATAAGCATATTATGTTGTGTTAGTTATAAGTAATGTAATCATAGGAGGATGGAAGAAAGTAAATTGGTACCACAGTTAAAGAATTTCCGTCAGACAAATAGGTAAGGTAAACAGAAAGTGAAAGGTGTCAACATTATGTGGAGGAGAAGGTGCAGATTATCTGAAACTGTAACTAACATCCGAAGTAATCAGCTCATGGGTTTGCCTTAGCATAAGGATCTGTTACTTGGAGTGTTTTTCAGTAGATTCAATTTTTGGTTAGATAAGCAGGGAAGTTGTTTATTTATTACATAATGAAGCAATAATGAAATAATAAAACAATGAATAATGTTAGAGTCTTAATGTTAGGGAGACTGTCTTTGCAGTAGGAGTATGTTTTGAGGATGCCCAGCCGGCCGAAGTGGCCGTGCGGTTAAAGGCGCTGCAGTCTGGAACCGCAAGACCGCTGCGGTCGCAGGTTCGAATCCTGCCTCGGGCATGGATGTTTGTGTTGTCCTTAGGTTAGTTAGGTTTAACTAGTTCTAAGTTCTAGGGGACTAATGACCTCAGCAGTTGAGTCCCATAGTGCTCAGAGCCATTTGAACCATTTTTTTGAGGATGCCCTCCACTAGCTAACGAGGTAGGAAAGGTAAGTAAAATAATGGAGCTGACAGACAAGATTGAGTAATAAAAAAGATAACTGTGTACCAAAAAATGTCATGTAACTGTATTGGTGATCTAGTTTTGAACTAGGTAACATTGGGTATGTGTATATTGTACAATTCATGACACTGCAGCTGAAAATGAGAGCTTACCATAAAGGGCAATATTTTAGTGAGGTACAAGTCATATAATGCTGCATTACCAGATCTATAAGTTATCTGAAAACTTCTATTTTTGTTTTGAGGAATTATGAGCTTAAAGTGGTAATACTGGAACAAAGAAAACTGATTTTGCTGATTAACTGATAACTGTGGTGCTAGACTGATGTGAATATTTTGAAAGGTCAACTACTTGGTAATATTTTGTGATTTCATGAGGGTTTAGTTTTCTGTTTGACTAAGAATAATGCTCAGAATTTGAGTGGAGAAGTGGGGCAATGATTTAGTGTGACTTCCATCTCCTTAATTTTGATTTGAGTAGTTATTAAGTTATGTGATGGTGACTCTATTCTTTTTCCATAACATAATGATTAGTAAATCTATGCTACTGCACATCTTGAGCTGTTGCTATTTTGCAAATAGGAAAGAGACAGAAATCTTTCAAGTTTAACCAGTTTCAGACAGTTATGTTTTGTAGTGTAATGTGTACTTGATTTTAAAATGTTAGTAGTCCACACTTTTCATACTATAGTCAATTTTTGTACTGATTATTGTGATGTTATGAGAACTATGTAATGTATTTATTTCTGAAGTAATGACCATTATTTACCATTAGCATTAAACATTTTTTCATTATATTTAGAAATAAAAGTGAGTGTACTAGAGTAGGGTATTTTGACTAATTTTTTCATTTATTGTGGAGGAGGAGAACCACCTCCAAGGGAGTTGATAGCAGTGCATTTCATTGCTAACTGCCACTCGGACCTGTTGAAGGTGTGGCGACTATCGACCAAGTCGCGGTTAATATCTTTGTTTTTGGCAAGCTCTTTGCCGAGTCTGTGGTCGCGCGCGAAAGTGTACGGACGTGTACCGAGAATTCAGAATGTAAACAACTGTATATGTGTGCTTACGAAAAATAAAAACAGTGTTTATTACATGTGGTGTAGCGTGCATCATTGGAATCGGCAACCCTACAACACTACCCCCATACTGGTGACCCCGAATTTTGTTCGCGAGTGCTACATCGAAATCTTATACCGTCGAACAGTACACAATGGAGCGCTTGCCGCCTGCTACACCGACCACGTGCCAACTAAGTGTTCCAACAGACGCTTCGGCATGGTTTTACAATTATCCACCGGGCGTCCGCAATAGTTCTACTAGCTGTACTCAACAGGACAGTGTTTATACAATTCCACAGCCACGTGTTCCGAGTGCTCAATAGCCGACACAATGTGCTCAAACCCCAGTGACTATGTTTACAGGTTTCCCAAGTGCAAGAGTGAATTTTCCACCCGAATCAGTGACGGTACAAATCGAGCCGGACGCTCAAGACAGGAGAGTTCATATTTCTGCCGGAACTCCGGATTTTGCACCAACCCCCCCTACACCACCAGCGTCCGCTTTACGAGTGTTTCCGATGGCACATTCCGTTCCTGCCGCGTGTGTTCCACAAACATTAGGTGATTTTAACTATTTTAATGCACCTGTAGGGGAGGGGCCCGGAAACTGTATTCCGTCGTTCGCCGCACATTGGTCGACCACGGTCGATTCTACCGCGCCGGTCCATTCTACGCCCGTCGGCGTTACTCCGTCGACCGCCCGATTCGTTGATTTCTCGACCAAGGTCGAGCCAGCCGCGCCTACCGTGCCACGTGCCACTGACAGTGGCGGAAGCTGGTGCGCCGCTACTGCACCCGAGACAATTACGTTGCAGAACTATGGACAGGGAGAGACAGTTTCTGATAAACATTTACGTCAAGACTTTCCCACCCGTTGGCCGAAGCTACCACCCCATCGCAAGGATCACCCACGCACATGGTTTGCCTTGGTCGACCACGTCCTGCAGCTACACGGCGTCGCCGACGACAATTCGAAGTTCCTATGCTTACTGTGTCACCTCCATGACGAACTGGATCTGATCTGCGACATTGTGGCTTCGCCCCCCGCTACGGACAAATATGCGTTCGCCCGACGCACCATCCTCGAGCGACTATCCACATCGCCAGAGGAAGCTATCCGCCTCGTCAGTCAGGAATCGCTGGGATCCAGGTCCCCGTCGCAACTCTGGCGTCATCTCCGCGCTATGATTGACACGCATCACATGCCGGACATTACACTTTGGACCATCTGGTTGCTGAAACTTCCCCAGCAAGTTCAACTTCACCTTCTACATGTAACTTCGGCCCCACTAGATGCCAAACTGAAGATCGCAGACCAGGTTTACAACATTCTGCCCCCCCCCCCCCCGCATACCCCCCCAGGGTGCCCTCAGGCTTCAGGGGTTGGCACACCTGCGCGGCAGTTCCCATCCTGCAGTACAGAGTGCGCACGACTCGCTCCACGCATGCGCGCGGAGCCAACGCCGCCTGGCAACCGCCGCAGTAACTCCTCTCCTACCAGCACTACTGCAGCGTCGCCATCGGAGGGAACTACAAACAAGTCCCCCTCCACTGCCGCTTCGACCTCAACCAGCACGACAGGCGACGCCACGCGCCGCCCCGCTTGGTGTTATTTCCACTCCCGCTTTGGCGACGCGGCTAAGAACTGTCGTTCTCCATGCGCGTTCCCAAACTAATAACGCGACCCAATTCAGGCGCTACGGGCCGCGTTGAACCGCACAGACGCCTATCACTAAATACTTCTTTTCCTCACGCGCCAGGACGCTTGTACGTGAAAGATGTAGTGTCTTGCCTTTCATTTCTAGTCGACACGGGGGCCGAGGTTAGTGTGATACCTTTGTCCGCAGGTATTAAATTCGAGCTTCAGCCTTGCCCCCCGCTTCGAGCCGCCAATAATTCCCTGATCCGCTCTCATGGAATAACGAATTTAAGCCTTAAACTGCAGGACATTAATACGCCCTTACAGTGGACTTTCGTTATCGCGGATGTGGATGAACCCGTGCTTGGGGTAGATTTTCTCTTAGCCCACGCACTGTCACCCGACCTACAACGAGGTACACGAACCTTTAACTCGGGAGACCGTACCACCGGTTCAGATATCTTACCCCTCTCATCCGAAAGCGCCATTCTGCTGTGTGAGCTAGCGGAAACTGCTGTTGCAGTGCTTTCTCTTAGATCACACAACGACGAACTTCGGGACAGCAATGGGGCCCTCCGCTTACGCATCGCCGCCGTGCAAGCCAAGCTCATGGACACGCGTAAGCGGACCGCCCAGCTGTCGCACACGGCCACGCCCCCAACCCCCGCACCACTTCCTCGCACCGGCAGCCGACGCCGCGTGACATTTCTACTGCCGGACGGAAGCTGTACCCGCGACGCTACCAGGTACCCCACCGAGCTCTTCGACAAGGACTACCAGTGGATCACCGCCACCGCTGCTGAACTGCCGGCCTTGGACACACACACGTGTGCATTACAGGTTAGTCACAGTGCAACGGGTGCTGGTCCAGCATCCCCATCGGTGTTCGCGATCAATAACGGTACTGTCCACAGAATAAATACCACAGAAGGCCCACCGGTACGTGCAAAGGCTAGGCGTTTAAATCCGGAAAAACTTAAACACGCTAAAGCTATTGTTCAGGAACTTTTAGATAATAAGACTATCCGCCCTTCTTCTAGTTGTTGGTCGTCACCCATTCATTTGGTGCCTAAGAAAGATGACACTTTCCGCCTCTGCGGTGACTATCGGGCGCTTAACGCCAGAACAATTTTAGATAATTATCCCGTCCCAAATATTCAAGACTTTGCTTCCCAGCTGCATGGGGCACAAATTTTCAGTGTAGTCGATTGTCATAAGGCGTACCACCAACTGCCAATGGCACCTGAGGACGTTGAAAAGACCGCTATCATCACCCCGTTCGGGTTGTTCGAGTGTTTGTTTATGCCATTCGGCCTTAAAAATGCTGCACAGACGTGGCAACGGTTCATCGACTCGCTGGTTGGAAAACTGGACTTTGCATATGCGTACCTGGACGACTTGTTAATTTTTTCTTCCTCCCTCGAGGAACATGAACAACATTTAAATACAGTGCTCCAACTATTAAAAGCAAACGGTATCGCAGTGAACAATACTAAGTCACAACTCCGCCGCACCAGTGTCACTTTTCTGGGCCACAGAGTTTCTGGCGACGGCATCCGCCCCCTAACTGAACGGGTAGAGGCCATTAGTACGGTGCCTTTGCCCAAAGATTTTCAGGGTCTCCGCCGCTTCCTTGGAACGGTAAATTACTACCGTAAACATATTCCCCGCGCCGCCGACATACAAGCCCCACTGACGGATGCCCTCGCAGCAAAAAACACATCAGGGTCTCGGGCGGTCACGTGGACTCCAGATATGCGTCGCGCATTTGATAATCGAAAGTCAGCCTTACAGACAGCTGTTACGCTTGCTCACCCCATTCCTGATGCTCCCATCTCGCTTACTACAGACGCAAGTGATACAGCAGTGGGGGCAGTACTTCAGCAATCCGTGGGTTCTGTTGTACAGCCGCTCATATTTTTCTCCCACAAACTGACCGCTTCCCAACGTAAATGGTCGACCTTCGACCGGGAACTGTTTGCTATTTACGCTGCTATCAAATATTTCCAAGACGATATCGAAGGTCGCCATCTTGTGGTATTTACCGACCACGAGCCATTGGTTTACGCTTTCCGTAACCCAGGTAAGGACTCATCCCCAAGACGTTTTAGGCATATGGACGTTATATGTCAGTTTATGAATGACATACGTTACGTCAGAGGCGCAGACAATGTCGTCGCTGATTTTCTGTCTCGGGTGTCGGTTTTATCTTCACAACTGGACCTCAGTGAGCTCCCTAAATTGCAGACTGAGGATACTGAACTCGCAGCATTGCGTTCCGATATCAAAACAGGACTCAAACTAGAGTTACGGACACTTCCTGGGTTTTCATCACCCATCTGGTGCGACATTTCAACAGGACGCATACGCCCGGTGATTCCTGCACCCCTCCGCCGGGACATATTTAATACTATCCACGACTTGGCACACCCTGGCATTCGCGCCTCCGCACGTCTGGTATCTGAACGTTTTGTTTGGCCCGGGGTGATAAAACAGTGTCGCAGTTGGGCACGACCATGTGTGGCTTGTCAGCGCGCAAAAGTAGGACGTCATGCACAGCCCCCCATGGGTACGTTCGATGTGGCAAAAAGAAGATTCCAGCACATACACATCGATATCGTCGGGCCCTTACCCCCCTCAGGCCCCTTCCGTTACATACTGTCCGCAATTGACAGGTTTACCCGCTGGGTAGAGGTAATTCCTCTCACTAATATCACAGCCGATGCAGTGGCCCGAGCCCTGCTGTTAATGTGGATCTCGCGCTTCGGCTGCCCAGTCTCTGTCACCAACGACCAGGGCCGCCAGTTCGAGTCTGCCCTCTTCCAACAGCTTTGTGAACTGTGTGGGGTGAAACGATTTAGGACTACAGCATACCACCCCCAGAGCAATGGGCTTGTGGAACGCTGGCACCGAACGCTTAAAGCTTCCCTGATGTGCCACGGAGGTGAGTGGGCCGATGCCTTACCATGGGTAATGTTAGGCGTTCGGGCCGCGTACAAAGAGGACCTTGGCGCATCCCTGGCAGAGGTACTGTATGGAGAACCCCTCACACTCCCAGCAGAGTTAGTCGAGCCTTCACTTCCTCCAGATCAAATCTGCGACTCGACATTCGTCGGGCAGGTCAAGGAGCTAATTGCTAACATCCGCGTGCCGCCTCCTCGACCACACACGCCCCCTCCCATATTTCCGCATAAGGACTTGGCGTCGTGCACTCATGTCATGGTGCGAGATGACACCATCCGACCGGCACTCAGACCTCCATATACGGGCCCGCACAGAGTCATATCACGGCGTACCAACACGTTCGAAGTGCTCATTAACAGCACGCCTCAAATGGTATCCGTCTGCCGCCTCAAACCTGCATGGACTCTGGGAGAACTGCCCGATACCCCACCCAGTCAGACCCCATCCCCTGCTGCACCCACCTCGCATGAGGCATCTACCGACAGTCCATGGATGAGCGACGCCCATTCCCACACGTGTGACGTTCCCCACTCCCAGTCGTGTGACAGTGCTACAGGTGCGTGTGACATTCCTATGCAGAGTGATGCGTGTGATGACTTACCCTCCGACAGGCAGCCCCTCGCCTCTCCCCTGTTAGGATTCAGTGATGTATCAGGGACCAGCCTCAGAGCGTGTGATGTCACCGATGACGACTCGTGTGGAGATTCTGTCAACCCGTATCAGGAAGTGGTAGTGAATGTCAACACTGATCTTATTTGCAGCTCTAATGTGTTTTTTGTTATACACATGCCACAGGCATTCAGATCCGCTATCCTGGCCCCTCACAACCCACCATCCCCTCCCCAGATCCCTCAACTGCTGTACGAGGATTCACCCGGTCAGGCAGGACCATCCGCCCCCCTCGCTGGCTCGAAGACTTCAATTACTACTAACGTAATGTAATGTAAGGTATGGTTTCTGATTAAACACCCTCTCCCTCCCCCCTGGGTGTTCCCTTTACATGTATGCCCCAATATTTATGTTTGTGCTCCACACTCTAGGGGGGGGGGGGGGGGGGGCTAATGTGGCGACTATCGACCAAGTCACGGTTAATATCTTTGTTTTTGGCAAGCTCTTTGCCTAGTCTGTGGTCGCGCGCGAAAGTGTACGGACGTGTACCGAGAATTCAGAATGTAAACAACTGTATATGTGTGCTTACGAAAAATAAAAACAGTGTTTATTACATGTGGTGTAGCGTGCATCATTGGAATCAGCAACCCTACAACGCTACCCCCATAAAGGCATGGACAACTTGGTGAGAAAGTGTGTTAAAGCTCATTAAAAGAGTGAAAGTACTTGTGAAAAATATGTAACATTGAGCATGTGAAATTTTCTGTCTAAAAAGTGAACTGCAATGCACAGTGTAATCTAGAGTTTTGCACCTCATGAGGATTTATTCTTTTAAGCAAGACAGGACTTGTATAAAGTGATATAGATATTAGAATGTAATCTTTGTTTATCCAAAAAGGACATCACTTATGATGAAGATGCCTAATTTTTATTAAAAGTCCAACTTGTGGATATTTTGTGTAAATGTACAATACACTGTATGTAAATATTTTGTATGGGGATTTTCCATATGGCCAGTTCATATAAGTATAAATTTGAAAAATATATGTACTGTAGTTTTGATAAGATTTCTTATGTAATATTTTTTTGTATGTAGATTGTTAGCCCAATTTCTGGGGTCAGTTGTGGTCATTGAATTACCCAGTTAGCTATTTGCAATATGTATCTGACCAAGCTAATGAGGGGGTGATGTGACGAAGCAAGCTGGGATATTTTTACTTCCCCTCTTGTTTTGCCATCTGCCTCCTTAAAATTCATTTTTTTCATGTCTGACTAATTACCATTAACATACATGAATATAATCTGCATTTCCATAAAAGAGAAAGGTTTCCCTCTGTTTTAAAGAATATAACACCATATCTAATTTGGTGCTTAGTTTTATGTATGTAATTGAGTTTCTAATTTATTTTGACTATTCCTAGTTAGTATCTTTTGTTATAGGGTGAAACCAGAAATTGTTTCATAACTCAAATTCTGTTGTTGACTTATAAACAAATATAAATTCTGTAATAATTATAAACATTTGGAGGAACAACTAATAGGATTTTCAAAGTATTGTATGTAGATTGTCTATTGGACAACATGTTAGCAAAGCCAACCCTTAATTAATTCCAAAGGAATTACCAGTTTTGTCAAAAGTATTGTTTGCATAACTATATCTCTTAATTTCATCATTTAAACAAATAATTCAACCTAACCCTTGTAGTAGAAGAAACTGTTAAAAGGAACGAATTTTTTGTTGTATTCAGTCAATTTATTAAGTTAAGTTTTAATTGTAAATCAAGCATCAAACATGTGTACTTCCAGTGACTATTATTGTGTTGATATATAGGGGCCCGATTTTTGGTCCCAAGACAGTCAGTCCACCTCCAAGTTTCAGACAAGGAACCTGTATTGGTTACATCAACAACAGTGCATCCACATAACTGTGAAATAAGTGTTATAGTCCATTTGCTAAAACAGTGACAGTGTCTGTTCAATATGTACCATATTATGCTTCATGAACTGTTAACTGCATCTGCCACCACACATATTGTGCAAACTTTCATAGTGGGAAGATTGCTCCTCAAGAATATGTATGTATTGAACAGTTCTCAAACAGGCAGAAAAAGGAGAAATCACTCAATGAAAACAAGTAGTTTTTCGAAAGACCTATGCTTACCTTGAATTAATGAGAAGGAACAATTATTTGCTGTGGATGTTACTTTAAAACGGGAAGAGTAAGAAAGTGATCACAAAGCATGTAATCATAGGCAAGTGAAAAGGAAGCTTGAAGAATGTTGGTGGAAGTGTTCTAATATCTGGTGAAAATGGAAGGGCAGGGTTGACACTGTAAGATTAAATGAGACTGCAAATTCTTAGATGTCATGATGCAAATTCAAAAGATTGTGATGCTAAACTATAAAAGATACACATAACACAGGCAGCTGTGAGACTAATAAAGAGTGATGTGAAAGCTTTTTTATTATGCTCATGTCAGAAACCTTGACAAAAATAGGATGTACTGTTCAACATGCTGATGGAAGTATGGATTTTGATATAGTTCATTCTACAGTATCATCACTCCAAAATAAAATGATCATTACTGTTGGTGAAGGATACAGACTTGTCGATTCTTTTGTTGTACCACGTTAAAAACAATGGACTTTTAAACTGTACTTCCAGACTCACATTAGAAGAGAATTATATACAAATTTTGTGTATGATATTCTTGGAAATTGAGACTTGCTGCGTAATCACATTTGTAATAACATTTTTTATGTGCTTTTATTGGTTGTGATACAGCATCTAGAATCTTTGGGATTGGAAAGCCCACACCACTGCTAAAACTTATCAATAATAAACAACTACAAGTGTCTGCAAATGTATTTTCCTCAAATGGAAGTCAACAATTTTAAATTTAATGTACAGGGCATGTGGCTGTGTTACTGACAGAAAGATAGAAGATTTTTTATAAACACTTCATCATCAAATGTTAGTAGAAAAAGTTGCAACAGCTAAATCATTTGTCCCACATGCATATTGTCCACCTACAGAATCAGTGGTGAAGTACTATGGACACACTACCAAATTTGTGTTTGTAAACCAAAAGAAACATTTTTTAATGCTGCTGAATGGGATTTGTTTGATATAGTAAAGTCATATTAGCTTACAGTGTCTTGCATACCACTAGCACCAGAGTGTGAGATGAAGCAAGCTGAGATGTTTTTACTTCCCCTCTTGTTCTGCCATCTGCCTCCTTAAAATTCTTTTTTTTTTTTTTATGTCTGACTAATTATCATTAACATACGTGAGTATAATCTGCATTTCCATAAAAGAGAAAGGTTGGCATCAGTTTTAAACAATATAACACCAGATCTAATGTTGTGCTTAGTTTTATGTATGTAATTGAGTTTCTGATTTATTTTGACTATTCCTAGTTAGTATCTTTTGTTATAGGGTGAAATCAGTAATTGTCTCGTAACTCAAATTCTGTTGTTGACTTATAAACATATATAAATTCTGTACTAATTGTAAATATTTGGAGGAACAACTAATAGGATTTTCAAAGTATTTATCTGGCTCTATTGGAAAACATGTTAGCAAAGCCAACCGTTAATTAATACCAAAGGAATTACCAGTTTTGTCAAAAGTATTTTTGCATAACTATATCTGTTAATTTCATCATTTAAACAAATAATTCGGTGTAACCCTTGTATTAGAAGAAACTGTTAAAAGGAACGAATTTTTTGATGTATCAGTTAATTTAATAAGTTAAGTTTTAATTGTAATTTCTGTAAAATAAACATCAAACAATGTGTAATTTCAGTGTGATACATAAGGGCCCCATTTTTGCTCCTGAGACAGTCAGTCCATGGCCAAGTTTCAGACCAGGAACTCGTATTGGTTAGATCAACAACAATGCATCCACTTAACTGTGAAATAAGTGTAATATGACATTTGCTAAAACAATGACAGTGTATGTTCAATATGTACCATATTATGCAGCATGAACTGTGTGGTTAGGTTTTTACTGCTCATAGATGTTCAACAGTAAACTATTGTAGCAGTATGTTGATGTTTGCTTGCAACCAATTAATGAGACTTATCAAAAGTTAAAAAATAATACACCGGCCATATGACTGTGTATTATTGGGGGGTTGTGAACAGTGAAAGTAAAGAACTGTGAAACATAAATGTCCACCTTTCAGCTACATCATTTAAAGTAGTCATTGTTGAACTTCCACACCCCATTTTTGAGCCAGTTTAGCGACGCAGTACATTGACACCAAGGACAATAAAAGAAGAAATAAAGCAGGCAAATGCCACAAGATGTTATTAAAAATGATCCATTGTTCTTGCAAGACGAAATGCAAAACAGTGCAGTGTGGGTGTATGCAGAATGAGCTGTCTTGTCCAGCCTCCTGTGGAGAGTACCAGATCAGTGGATATGAGAATGATATTGTAATTCAAAACAATTACTGTGATTCAGATACCAAGTTTTTTCTATACCACTTATTTAATTCTTAAGGAACATGTTCATATTCTTCTACTATTAAATAAAAAACATTTATACTTATCACCAAAAAATTAAAATTATTTCTTTGTTACTTGAATATAATTTATATGTTGTTTAAAAATGTGCACTGATATTTAAATGGTTCCTTTGTTACTCAAAATATTAGAAAATTTCTTTAAACTAAGTAATCAATAGTTCAAAAAACCAAGTTTTTATTTAAATTTTGCAGTACTTTTGCGTGGTCCAATTTTGTCTGGTTTTGGATATGTTATAAAGCAACAGTAGTTCAGTTGAATGGCACTTCAATCACTTGTAAAGCAATTTTGCCCAGGTTGTTGGCTAATATTCTTAATTTGATCTAACTAATAAGGAAAGACAGAGATAGGAATGTGTTCAGAAAACAATTGAGGACTTCGGGTGTAAGTGCTACTCTGAAATGAGGAGGTGGAAATAGGAGATTAATATATGGCATTCCTTATCAAATTCTGCAGAAGACTGAAGAAAAATAAATAAACAAATAAACTGATAACAAATTCAAAGATTATTATTAGTTTTCTCTCTGCCTCTCTGGGAAGCCACTCAATTGGCTCCTAGTAACCATATCATCCACACATCACACTGCATAATGCAGATAAGCCTTGGATACATTACACATATCTTCTTTTGTAGCAAAATGTCAAACAATACTGAGCTGGGTAGCACAGTAGTTAGCACACTGAACTCGCATTTGGAGGTTTGCTGTTCAAACCTGCAGCTGGTCATCCTGATATAGGTTTCCACGATTTCCCTAAGTTGCTTAAGGCAAATATCAGGACGGTTAATTCAAAAGGGCATGGCCACTTTCCTTCTCCATCCTTCTCTAATCCGAGCTTGTGTTCTGTCTCTAATAACCATGTTCCTGACAGGACATTAACACTAATCTGTTCCTCCTCTTCCTGTCAAACAAGTACAACACATTAATCTCAGTTTCACTTTCCATATACACAAGCCACACATTTTGTTTTTCCAGTTCACTTAATGTGTAAATACATTTTTACTTGTAATCCAAAGAGAGTGTCATGTAAAAAATCTTTTCCTACAGGGGCTGTCATATGTGGCAAACCTTTACTAGTAAACAGGTAACATTAAGAGAGTACTTCCTGGCAGATTAAACCTGTGTGCCGGACCGAGACTTGAACTCGGGACCTTTGCCTTCCCGAGTCTCAGTCCACACACAGTTTTAATCTGCCAGGAAGTTTCATATCAGCGCACACTCTGCTGCAGAGTGAAAATCTCATTCTGGAATCATTAAGAGAGTACATTATTAAAACCTTTTAGAAGTTCCGCAGTACTTTCAACTATTATTTTTGTAAAAAAAAGACAGTTACTGAGAAGCTCAAGTCGTAAAGCAAAGTCACAGTTAATAACATAAATACAAAGCTGAAGTGAGGGGTAAAGAACTTTGCTCAGTTACAGAAAAAAGCACAACGTATTCTCTCACTTAAGTAGTTACAGTCAAAAGTATAGTGAGACATTTAGAAAAGGTAAATGCAAAGCAAAAACTCTGACAAATTACATGATTTTCTCAAGCCCAGAAGAATAAATAGTTTGGGAAATACAGTAATACAGAAAGGGACAAATATAATGACCCTAAAAAAAGGTTATAACACTCAAGTGTAACAATATGTAATTAACTTACATCTAACAGACTGAAAATACACTAAGCAATACTTTTCAGGCTTTACAAACAATTTAACAATCAATTATAAGAAAAATGTTTTTTATTGCAGTCTTTGATCACAATATCAATTCTTTAGACGATGACAGGTTTCAGTCCGTAATGACCATCCTCAGCTCTGTTTTACACCATGTCCTAAAGTGATAAGGCCATAATGGCATCATAAAAAACTTTGGACGGTACTGGATCACTGTCTGTATACACGACCATGTCACAGTTGGTGGAATTATAAGACAGCACAAACATCAGGACAGAGTAAATACTGGTTTTCCTCAATGTATAGTATGAAACAACTCAAAGTAAAACCATTCACATTTCAAGTTATACAATATTTCCAGAAGTTGATAGTATTGCAGGATGCATAACTGGACAAAGGATTATAAACATTAAAAACTAATTTCCTGATGGAAAAATTTGTTAATTGTCTTAATATTGCCAAAGTGACCCCTGTTCACAAGTAACAAGACAGGGAAAATTTAGAAAACTGTAGACCATTCTCTTTGTTAGCTGATTTTGCAGAAATCAAAGAGTGAATAATGTGTGAGTGGTTAGTAACATTCTCGCACAAAACACATGCAAACAAACATTTTACACAACTGATCCCACTTAATCATGTCCAATATGATTTCATCAAGAATAAATCTGCTGCCAAATTTTAATAAAATTCTGAAACATTTTTTTTTAATCATAACTCCCATTCAGTAACTGAGTTTTAGATAATATTGTATGCACATAGCTCTATACAAGAAAGTGCAAGATCTGCTAAAGCAAGTAAAGTAAGCTCTCTTGTAGATACAGTCAACATTTATTAATTTTATTTATTGCAATATGATTGTTAATATTTCTAATCTTTTGTGACTTTAAGTGTGCATGCCTGTGTGTGTGTGTGTGTGTGTGTGTGTGTGTGTGTGTGTGTGTGTGTGTGTGTATGTGAGTGAGTGTGTATGTGGTTGTGTGTGGACACGCACTCATTGATGCATTCCTACACTTCATTTACAGATGAAGTACCCCATAAATGAAAATTTTTAGATGAATAAATAAATTAAATGATGTTAAGTTGTGCAACTTTTCTTGTCAGCCATCATGCTGAACAAAGGTGTGCTTACACATCATTCACACATTCACATATCATGTGGGACTCATACTGAGAAATTTAACTTACACAAGAATCGTTGATTTTGACCCATCACCAGTGCTGTCACTATCTTGCTCTCTTCTCCCTTTAATCAGTTTTGTATAGTATAATGTGTCAATAACCATTTTCTGCTTTACTGTGGACAGTTGCAGGTTTTACAATACGAATATATAGTTATCTAGTGCTAGTCCGCAGGTATTTCCCTTCTGGAGGCACCAGCTCCGTGCTAAGCTGCAATCCTATTGATAGCAGCACTGTGAATGTAGATTATTTCTTCATCCACAGTCATGTGATTACACATGCATATCCATCCATCTGCCTATATAGGATGTGGCATGTCAGCCAGCAGGCACATCGGTCCACTCTGGACAATTTTGCTGGCTGCATCCCATAACCCATCAATCAAAGCCAATTCATGCCCAGCTCTGGGCTTAACACTGCCTGCACCCATGGCCCATTAGAGCCACATCTTGTTTCATCAGCCTGTCAGCATCGTCATGTCACAGGGACCACTGCTGTCACAGCACTGCCTCCCATCGACCCGCTGATAATAGGTGCCAACACCACAGGCCCATCAGCTTCATTACATTGTTCCTTTCTGGCCTGTCACCATTGTCACATATCAGGTGGCCAACAGTTGTCGAACGGCACCTCCCACTGGATACTAACACCTGCCACTGTCAAAAATGGCCCACTGACTTTGCCACATCATACCTTGCCAACTTGCCATTGTTATATCTTGGGCTGCCAATGGTGGTCGAGCACCAACTCTTACCAGTCACCGATGCTTTATGATGATAACACTGGCTCATAGGCTTCACTGATGCTGCCTCTCATGTCAGGTGCCAGTCATGCTAACACTGCAGCATTTCTCTGGGCAACAGCAACATTCTTGCAACGGCATCAGCACTGGGCACTTACTCTATCCATGCCACAGCATCCTGTGGAGTGCCAGCAGTGCTCACACCATAGCTTTGCCAGAAACTTGGTTCTTGCAAGGCTCCTACAAGCGCTGTTAGGACTGGCTGGTTGACACCCTACCTAACAGATCTGAAGGAGTGTTCTCTACTGTAGTTCCAGATGTTACATATTTTAACCTTGTCTTGGTTGTCCAATAAACCATTACTGACATCTACCTGGGATACTGTGTTTATGTCATGTGCCCTTGCCACCATGCAAGGGCCCAAAAGTTGCTGACATAGTTGTCCTATCAATGTTCCCCAGTGTCTATGTCTGGCATCATCGCTTCCAAATGCTGCCACCTACTTCGACCAGGCAATGGACCTGCCACTCCAGCTCACTGGCACCTCCCATTGATAACCCATCAGTCAACTGTAACCTGGCCAAGCCTGTCAGTTGTAGTGTCCACAGCAGTCACTATCAGTCAATCTTGCCTCCTGATGGCTGCTGATGCCTTACCGATATCTCACTGGCATGTCTGCTTCCAGTCGAGCTCGTCAGCATCCCAATCTATGTCTGACTGGCTGTTGTTATCCAGCCAGATCGAGCTTACAGTGCCTCAATACCTCTCATTTTTTCTGAAGCTCCAGGAATCCAGTTTAACCCTTCTGATGCTCTTCCACTTCATCTCCAGTGCTTCCCTGCACAAAACTCATTATCTGCCGTATCAGGTGAATTGTATTTTTCCTGCTGACGCCTCTCTTCTGGGTTCCTGAGCAATGGGCTGTCCTCCTTTTCGTGGTGTTTATTCTGCTGGTTGCTTCTTCATGTTGCACCTCTGGTGACGCCTTTCACTTTTCCGCTGCTATGAGCTTCTGTCCCTGCCATTTCCTTTTCACGTGTTTCTCTGTGCTCCCTGCTTTCTGGATAGCCATCCCATTTGGGTGGCCACAGTCAGTCGAGCTCCTGCCGCCAACACCCTTTCAGTTTGGTCTTTTCTCACGTGCATTTCATTGCTCACAGCTTACCCTCCATCCAGAGCCTTGTCTCCACACTCTGAGCACGCTCTTTCCCCTTTTAGCCTCTTTCAGCTTCAAGGAGGAGCAGTATTCTACCTGGCCATATCTCCTACTCAGTACAAAAAGAAAATGTTCAAATGTGTGCGAAATCTTATGGGACTTAACTGCTAAGGTCATCAGTCCTTAGGCTTACACACTACTTAACCTAAATTATCCTAAGGACAAACACACACACCCATGCCCGAGGGAGGACTCGAACCTCTGCCGGGACCAGCCACACAGTCCCTGACTGCAGTGCCCTAGACTGCTCGGCTACTCAGTACACCCACTGACACTACACTCACGTCCTGTGGGTTGTCTAGTTGCTGGGCAACAGACATTTCTGTTCTGAACATGCCAGGTCTCCGCAATGCTGCACACACCCCACTGATAGCAGGGCTATGTTCACAGATCATTTTTTCATGCACAGTCGCATGATCATACGTGCATATCCTTCCACCTGCCTACAGAGTACATGGTATGATGGCCAGCAGGCATATGCCTTCTCCTCTGGTTAGTTACAACAGCCGCGTCTGTGGCCTATCATCTGAGCCAACTCGCACACCACTCTGGACTTAATGCCAGCTGCATTCCATGGCCAATCTCTCAGATCCACATTGCGCCTCAGTGTCCATTGGCATCATTGTATCCCGGGGGCCACCACCACTGCTTGAGCCCCTCCACCCATCGGTCTCCAGCACCCGCTGATGTTGAAGCTGCCTAATCAGCTGCACAGACACTGCCGCTGATGAAATGGAATGAAATGATCGTGTGGCATTGTGGCTAGGAGGCCTCATCTGAAGAAGTTCAGCTGCCGAGTTGCAAGCCTTTTTTCAGGTGACGTCACATTGAGCGACTTGCATGACAGTGATCATGGAATGAAGATGAGGACAACACAACACCCAGTCCACGACCAGAGAAAATCTCCAACCCGGCCAGAAATCGAACTCGGGGCTGCAGCATGGTAGGCAAACACGTTACCACTCAGCTAAGCAGGCGAACACTACCGCTAATGCCAGGAACCAACAGAGGCAACATTGCAGTGTCTCACTGGGTGCCAGCTGTGTCTTCACTGCAGCATTTCACCTAGCACCAGCCACACTCCCATTGCAGCATCATCGCTGCCCACGCCAAAATATGCTTGGTGCCAGCTGTGACTGTATCACAGCACTGCCATTTGACGGCCACGTCTGCGCCACATCGCCAACGCCATTAGGCCTTGCCAGTAGGGTATCATGCCTGCCAGATAGGGAGGAGCATTCTGTGCTGTATTTCCAGATGTCATATACTAGCTTTTGCTATAAACCATTATGGATTTCTGTCAGGAAATGACTGTTTATTTTATGTGCCCTTGCGGCTGCGCAGAGGCACAAAAAGTTTTATTTCAGTAGTCAGGACCTGTTTCCATTGCGTAATACGTAGCATGCTGGCTTGTAATACGAAAAGGTGAGCCAGACCAGCCAGGCCCACATCGATCCACATGGCAGTTTAACGAATGAGGCTGCTGCACTGGCCAGCCTGAATGTGACTTAAGTGATGCCCCAGGTTCGTTAGGCAAAGGCGCTGGACCTCGATTTCCGACAGAAAATACAATACAAAAACAGTTAAATACACTGCACATCACAATTAAAGGATCACATTTTCTAAACCCTGCAACTGTCTTCCAATGCGGATCATAAGTTTGAAATTTGATTCAAAGGTGCCTATGACCTTCCTCTGTAATGATGCAAAAACCTGGCGCCCTGCGAAGTCACACTCGGCTTCGGTGACGCTTCAGACTGCAAGGCGTCAACACATGCGGAGAACCGCCCCGAGCTCATAACTTCAAGTGAGGTGTAAGGACATTTAAAGCTGTCACATTTGCACCAAAATTCATCAGAGCCTTGCCCAACGCAATCGTGGACATGTCACGCGATGGGAAGGCCGTCACACCCCTATTAGCCATATTTCACCCTTTCTTTTGACGCCTTTGTGGTGAAGGTCATAACTGTAATACCCAGCGTTTAAATCACACTGTTTTGTTATGGGTGGCCGAGGAAAACATTTCAGAGACGCAGAGACGCCGCCGTTGAGAATCGACACAAAAAGTTCTTAGTAGATGACAAAAGGGACGTCAATGAAACAACCACTTCCCTTGGGACGTTGATTCCCACATATTTCGCGTTAGAAAATTACATTTCGCAGTGCGATGAGCTACCTTTGACGCTGCTTACACCACCCAGACGATTGTGTCTACGATTCAATTCTTCTCTAAGGTCACCTTTGGTCTACAACCACACTAAACGTGATCGCATCCGTTTGGAGTAGACTGTGATCGTAATTTTTACCCTGGTGTGGAGGGTAGAAACATTAGGTAACGTTTACGACAATTCGACAACATTTGAACGTCATCCAAAGCAGCGAAGTGTGTTTATGCGTTTTCGGCCTTCCTGTTTTGCTGTCTTCTGTGGTGTGGTCACTGGGGAGAAAGCGGGACGTTGTGACGTTGACACATGCGCACCTGCACAACTTTGTTGAGCATGTTAAAAATGTACCTGTACAAAGACAGGCCATCCAATGATATCTAAGTGCCGGCAGTATAGGCAACCCTTTCGGCACACATTCCATTCATATACTGCCAGCAAACGCTAGTGCATCGGAATAGCGTTACTTAGTTGCTTTGTTTCGATGGGCAAGGAAATAAATTTCAGGAGAAATAAAGGTACATATTCTCATTTCAACGATTTCTTTTATTTTTACAATGAATATTCAGTAACAGATGACACTACTTCTAGCAGTAATAACAACACTACTTCTAGCGGTAATAACAGTCTAGCCTCAGCGGATCACAAAATCAATATAGTCCTGTGGGATGTTGGTCCCCACCTATACCTGTGTGGGGATACATGTGCCTTAACCTTTATCTCATGTAATCCCATACTAGTGTCAGCTATTGACAGGCCTCTGAATCACCATGATACCCCCTGCACTCAGGTGACCTTTGATGACCCAGGCAGTGTGAGGCCGAGTGTAGCCATACAGCAGTGTGAAGTGGAGCCCAAAGGGTGGACCCTCTAGAATGATTTGCGGCTACACTACATCATAGCCGTAGTGCTGCACATTGAAAGTTGGAAGTGACAAGTCGACGAGGAGCGTTTCCTGTTGAGTCTGATTACTCCCCAAACCATGACAGATCTGCCCCAAAATGCAGTCTGAGGGAAAACGGCATCCGGTATGATTCTTCGCTCCTCATCGTGACGCCAGACACTGGTGCTGCCGTCATGACTCTCCACTGAGAAGCGTGACTCATCCATGAAGAACACCTGACGCCAACGTTCCGCACCCCACTGCACGGGCTGTCTGGCAAAATCCAACCTGGCAACAGGATGTGCACGTGTAAAGATGGACACCTTCATTGACATGTGTGGATGAATGTGCATGTCTCGAAGCTATAACCGGACTGTGCCTACACCACTCGACCAGAAGCAGCAGCGTGGCGATTGGCTAGAGTCTGTGCTGTTGCTCGTCAGTAGCGGATTGCATGCCGTGCAAGCGCTATCCTTCTGCACTGTAATGCAACGGCGAGCACCCTGACGGTAAGTCGCGCAGTAAGGCCTGTGTACCGATGCAGTTGCAGCATCCTAAATACCACACTCTATGACACGCCAAATACGTCCGCAATGTACTGTTGTGCCTGCCATCTTGAGACAGAACAACGGCTTGGATAACCTCAGCGGGTGACAGCTGTCTTCATACCATATTTCTGTAAAACAAAATAGACATTCCGAGTCCTCTGCGCTGAGTGAAAGGAACACGCCGTTTTTCTAAGATTCCTTACTATGCACTGACAACGATGACGACAGTACGCGAAAGAAGCACACTGCACTGTGTGAGAGCAGTCTACAGACTAATCTGCTTGTCCATCAAAATAAAATGGCTGAGTTGCGTTACCCCTCAGCACTAGCATTTGCTGACTGCATACCTCCGGCGTTTAGGTATCACCCTGAATGGCCATTCTCTGTACAGGTAGATTTTTAATGTGACCAACAAAGTTGCGCAGGTAGCACCAAGGATATTGGCGAACGAACTGTGAGGGACCGTTTTCTGTTTTATTCATGCAAGTGTAAATGTCCTCCCCCCCTACCCTGTTATGACGCCACAGGAGAGTGCGAAACATGAGAGCTGAAAAAGCATGAACTCACTTTGCTGTTTCGGATCACGTTCAGATCTGGTCTAATGGTCGTAAACGGTCCCTTGTGATTCCACCCTGTACACCAGGGTAAAAATTGCGATCACATTGCTCTCCGAAGCGATGCGATCACGTTCATTGGGGTTGCAGGCCAACGATGTCCTTAGAGAAGGGTGGCTGAATCCTCTGGTTGCTGCCAGCAGCGTCAAAGGTTGCCAAGAACGTCGTTCTGTAGCTAATCGCACAGCGAACTGTCATTTTCGAACGTGAAATGCGTGAGAATCAACGCCCCAAGGGATGGGTGGTTTTATTGACACTGTTTATGCTATCTCCTAAGGGGTTTTCGTGTCTGTTTTGAACGGCGGCGTCTCTGAAATGTTTTCCTCGGCCACCCACAAGGAAACCGTCTTCTGATCTCTATCACAGAGGCACCATAAGAAGGGCTGAAATATGGTTCAGAGGGGTGTGACGACCTTCCCATGGTGTGACATTTTGACAATGGCGTTGAGCAAAATAGTGGTGAAATTTGAGGCCAATGCCACATTATTAATCCATCTTACACCTCACACGAACTTCTGAGTTATGGACTTCTGTTCGCACGTATCGACACCTTGGGGCTTGAATCGCCGCCGATTCCTAGGATGATTTCACAGGGCGCCACTCTTTTGCACCATTGGAGAAGAAAGTTGTAGGCACCTTTGAACCAAACTTCAAACGTGTGCGTCGCAATGGGAGACAAATTTGGAGTTTCGAAAATGTGATCCTTTAATTGTGTTGCGCAGTGTACGATCTCACACAGAACGAAGTTTACACAATTCGCAGACAAGTGGTGCACACTATTTCCTTCCGTTAGGTTAACTGACGACTGCGGTGACAGGAATGGCATCTGGTCCCAAAATTGAATCAAATAAATGTGCCACATTTTGAGTACGGTAGATACAGTTCTAGACGAGATAAAGCGAAGGAGAAGAATTACAGAATTCGGAACTGTCAGTGCACCATTTAAAAATATTCAGAACGAACTCTCATAAGGCTACTGACAATCAGTACTTTGCCAACCAAGTACGTGTGCCTTCTCTAAGGTCTAGACGCAGACTGACTACAGTTTCGGATGCAATAAGGAATGTGAATATTGTGGCATCACCGGTCATACTTGACGCTATTCGTTTTATTTATATGTATGCATTTTATTTATTTTAAGCCAAATATATTTCGAGAAATATATCAATGGAAATGAAATTCGACAGGAGGTTTTCGGAGAATTCCAGATACGAGGTTTGTCCGGAAAATACGTATAAAAGTTGAATAATGTCTTTATGTTACAAGTTGCAGTCACCGCCAGGTGGGACTACTGCTGTAATCAATCCCATCATTGCTCAGTTCGAGTCAGAGCACTCTGCGTTAAGGTGGGAGTGTGCGGCAGCTTGTTGACAGGTACCCTTTTTCACCTGTCGTCGGCATGGAGCTCTCTCTGATTGAGGAACAGCGCGTCAATATCAAGTTTCTTGCAAAGCTAGGCAAGAATGGCCGTGAGACTTATGAGTGTTTGAAACAGGTTTACGGAGACAATTCTCTGAAGGAACCAACCGTGAACAAGTGGTTAAAAAGGTTCCGGGATGGCCGAGAAGAAGTGAACGATGATCCTCGCCCAGGACGCCCGTCGACATCGAGTTCCGATGCAAATGTTGAACGAATTCGGGCTTGTGTTCTTAAAGACCGTAGATTGACAGTCAGAATGATTGCTGACGATCTGTCAATCCCCAAAACAATCGTTCACGAAATCCTGACACAAAAACTTGAATGAAGAAATTGTGTGCGAAAATCGTACCAAAGCTCTTGACGCCAGAACAGAAAGCAAAGAGGGTTGAGTGCTGTGAGGATTGGTTTGAAGCAGAGGAACGAGGGGACTTTCTCAACCAAGTCATCACTGGAGACGAGTCCTGGTTTTACGAATTCGATGTGGAGCTCAAATCTCAAAGCAAGGAATGGAAACTAGCAGGAGAACCGAGAACAAAAAAGTCGCGAAAATCGAGGTCCAATGTGAAGACAATGTCGATTGTTTTCTTTGATTCTAGGGGCATTGTTCACAAGGAATTTGTCCCTCCCGGCCAGAGAGTGAACGGAAATTTTTACGTTGAAGTTCTGACACGTCTCAGAGCGCGTGTGGCCCGAGTTCGACCGGAGTTGGCAAAAGGGGGCAGGTGGATCCTTCATCACGACAATGCGCCCGCTCACACGTCGCTCGTTGTGCGCGAGTTTTTCGCCCGAAGCTCAATCACCGTGACAGACCACCCACCTTATTCACCCGATTTAGCCCCGTGTGACTTCTTCATGTTCCCGAAATGCAAAATGGTGCTTTGGGGGCGGCACTTGGGAGATGTGGAAGCCATCAAGGCGGAAACGACACGGCAACTGAACAGCATCACAACTGAAGACATTCAGCAATGTTATCAACAGTGGAAACGGCGTTGGTAGAAGTGTATCGCGTCTCAGGGCGAGTACTTTGAAGGAGACTATATTGTAATACCTGAATAATTGTAAAATAAAGTTATTATTCAACTTTTATACGTATTTTCCGGACAAATCTCGTATAAGCAATATACACTGTGTGAAGAAAAAGTGGAGCACCTATATGTGGAGAAGAAAACTTGGCAGAATGAGCCCTTTTATTAGTATGATGTTGTATCTCGTAATTCAGCTTGCAAGTGCCATCGTTTTCTTTCCTAAGGCAAGATGGCCCACAACTTTGTTAATTGGTCCTTGATGTCCTGGATACTTTCACTGGTACGGAGTTGACGTCCGAGTTGGTCAGTGACGTTTGTGGGGATCTTTCTGGCGACAGAAGTACCTCAACATCACACAGACAGTTCATAAACACGTGCCATATGTGGACGAACATTGTCATGTTGAAAAGTGACACCCCAATTCCGTCGCGTGAGAGGTAACACATGAGCACATAGAATGTCCACGATGTATCGTTGTACTTCCAGAGTTCCCTCATTATCAGCCATGATCTGAAGTCATACTCGATGGCTCCCCACACCACGACGCCAGGAATAACACCGTTGTGCCTATCCAAAACGTTGGAAATGTGGGACCTCTCCCCGGTCATTCGAGATCGCGCAGAGCCGCAATTCGTCACTGCACACAATGCGATGCCATTCATCAGTAATCCATGCTTCCTTGTCGTGGCACAGATCCAAATGCAGTTGATTATGTTGTGATGTTAACGGCAGCTTATGCGTGGGGCAGTAATTACCTACTCCGGCTGCCGTTAGTCTCTGACCAATAGTACAGGATGACAGAATGCTGCAGGAGGTCCATTACATGCTCTCGCATGGAAGGTGCAGCCATTAAGAGTTTACGTTGTGTTTGGTGGCCAGACGTGGTCGACTTGAATCTTGACAAGTATGCCTGTCCTCGCTTTCCGATGCGGTCCAACATGAGGCACTTCTGCATCTGAATGCCCCTACAAATCCGGATATTCCACGATTCGACTACCAGGTCAAATGGAGACTTACAATTAGGCTTCTTTCAGTCTCTGTCGGGTGCTGATAACGTTACCTCAAACATGTACATGGCGTATCTCTGTCCTACATGCTGATGATTCATAATCTGACGCTCTTCGTGACCTTTATATACCCCCCCTGGCCTAGTAACAAAATAAACACGAACAATACAAATGCAGTCTGGTGAGCGTTCTACATGTCGTAAAGAATTGTAACTCTATTAATTTACATACCCGGCAATGATGTGTACATGTACGAAGTTACATCGACGTCCGACTGTGTCTTCTGGGTGCTTCACCCTTTTTGACAAGCAGTTTGGTTGGACAAGGTGAATGTTATCATCATCTTCGTGGGATTGACGAGGAAAATTCACGCATTCCCGGTTGTTACGAGCAGTCGTCGGAGCTGGACAGGTATGCACTCCCACGATAATGAAGCTGTCACTGTTTATCGGTCAGATGTTCAACAATTACAGCCTCCCAGACGTGTGAACGGACTGAATACTATTGTTGTACGATGTCGAATCAGTTCACACTGATACTGTTTGCATTCATGTAGAGGTATGTCTACAGCCCAGTAGTTAAGGGCCATGGCTTCAAACGCCGTGGTAAAACCATTAATGTCTTTCGTACTTAGCTCGACAATATGCAATGCAACATTAGAACGTGCTTAGTAGAACTAAGCGCATGCGACGTAGTGGCTAATGTGTACCCTGCTTCTTATCGAATTTTCGTTATACCACTTTCCGGGAGTCGATAGATGGGATTGACATATCGCTGAAGGTATGATTTTCAATCAGGGATCTAACGACCAACAGACTGGTGGCCAAAAGGTCTCTCTATCTTCTTCTTTAGACGGAGTTTGGCAAGCATATCACTGGTCTCATTTTCTGCAGTTTTAACATTCCGTAAACAACTTCTGAGTCTCCATAGCTAAGTAGTCTGCATAGATAGCTGTCATGTGGGGAACCTGAGTTCGAATCTCGGTACTGCCAAGGATTTTTCCTTGGTAGGAAGACTGGTACGGGGTGCACTCAGCCTCATGATGCCAACAGAGGAGCTGCTTAAGTGAAAAGCAGCTGCTCAACGGTCTGGAACGCCGGCAAAACAGCCGCGAGAGCTGTGTGCTGACCATGTGCCCTTCCATACAGCATCCGCATGACACCGCAAAGAAGAGGATGACACGGCGACCGGTCGACATCCCTTGGGCCTTTAGGGCCTGGACGAGGAGTTCGTTGGAGTCCTTGTGGCTCAGTTACACTTCGTTGGCAAAACTAAGCAGTTATACAAGCATCAGTCTATATTACCTTCCATTATTCATCTAATGTCCGATAACAGCTCATGATAAATGTAACCCATTGCACGATTTCGGATATGGAGTATCATATGGTCTATTAGGTCCAACGACGTAGCAGAGACCAAATTCTCTGTGTTATAACGTATTGTAAACTCCGTTTGCGATTGCTATTCTGACTACCAGTTCAACATCTTACCATGTGTGTGTAAACATCAAACTGATTGTTACATTGTTTCACAGGGGAAGTATTTCTCCAGTGTGACACCTATTTCTTAAATTGTTCGTCCGAGACAGTGAGGATCTTGTCAGATATGACGCCTACGTTTAAATGTCAATTGATAATGTTTTGGGAATAGTTCAAAAAATGGTTCAAATGGCTCTGAGCACTATGGGACTTAACATCTATGGTCATCAGTCCCCTAGAACTTAGAACTACTTAAACCTAACTAACCTAAGGACAGCACACAACACCCAGTCATCACGAGGCAGAGAAAATCCCTGACACCGCCGGGAATCGAACCTGGGAACCCGGGCGCGGGAAGCGAGAACGCTACCGCTGGGAATAGTTCACAGCGGAAATTATTGCTCGGCATAATTAAGAAAATCTGAGCGTTTAAATGCCAATATTAGTGTAACATATAGGATTACGGACAACTAAGAAACAAAACGCTACCACCACGGTCGCTCCTGACAGGGACATTAACGATGCGAAGTAAAGTAGTGCAGCTAATAAACATACTTAATGAGACTTTTATTTAATAGCAAAATATGTCTTCTTTATTCTCAACAAACAGAAATCGACCTTTGCTGCCTTCCGGAACTGCTTCAGACTGCCGGCCGCAGTGGCCGTGTGGTTCTAGGCGCTTCAGTCCGGAACCTCGCGACCGCTACTGTCCCAGGTTCTAATTCTACCTCGGGCATGGATGTGTGATGTCCTTAGGTTAGTTAGGTTTAAGTAGTTCTAAGTTCTAGGGGACTGATGACCTCGGATGTTAAGTCCCATAGCGAAAAATGAAGAAGTTCGAACTGTTGGAACTGATTCAAAAGCTTAAGAGGCCTGAAAAGAGATATTGGTTTGACGAATTGATGACAAGATACCGACATTCCTACGGATATCTCCATACATGTGTGTACTGGTTGCTATAGAGATAGCCTGGGCGAAAATTAAAAGAGACGTACGGAAGCTGAATGTAACAGGGGACGCTTCCCTAGAGAAGCTGCAAGAAGCGACCAAGAACGGGATGTGTTAACAGGTGACACCGCAGACAATATTGTGAACGGTATAATGATTTAATACAGTTAGTCACTGTTATGTAAATAAATCAGCCACATAATGTTGATGTATTTATTTTACGGATATTTTTAGAACGGCACGCGCAATTTTTCTGTACATTACGTTCCGAATTGCAACTGCTTAATCGTCACGCCTACTCTTCTCAGTTTCTTGTCAAATCTTCAGCCACCTCTCCATCTAATTTTTTTGCAGTTACATGTGTTAATAAAAACATAAATTGTTATAGTTTTGAAGAGTTTCAATAACCGGTATTTATTATTACTTATTTCTGCTGATGCTTATACGTCCTAATGTCTTGGAAAAATTTACATTGGTGACATTAAATTAATAATATCCACATTTTTTCCGCACTGTGTTCAAAAGATTATGTTATTTTCAAACAACGGACCATTAGTGGCTGACATTAATTACAAAAACTAGTACTGGTTCCATCTTCTCAAGTTTAAATTTCGCTAGTTGTAAATACTACCTTTGATGTTGTTATATCTTTGCATAATATTTGCCGTTGACTGGTATGAGACGTAATCTAAGAACTAGGAAGTTACATAGCAGTGGGCGGGAAAAATTCGTTTCTATACGCGTCGTGGTACTAGGTAGAATTTGTACTGTGTGGATAAATTTGATTTGGTTTTGAGTTAGAGAATAATTTTCAGTTAATAGTTGCACTTCTTTTAGTGATTAACAGACGGTCTATGATATCTCTTCGGTACAACAATCATTTCGTTACGTGAACAATTTTTTCCTCGACTCTGGTGTGTGGCAGTAACATAACTGAGCAAATGGTAAGTTCGTTATTAAATAATATAATTTTAATAGCTTAAAGATTCTGGTGATTATTCGTAGTATTACCGAGCTTGTTGTGGAACGGTGGTGTTTCCTTAACGGTGGTGTTTGCTCTTGCAAGGATGTTTCAAAGAGCAACCTACTACTTTTTACGATTCTGAATTTAATAATTCCGCTTGTTATCATTCGTCTAATTTGTAAACTGAATTCAATAATTCCTCTTGTTATCATTCGTCTAATTTATAAACAGTCATTACAACACAAAGTATACGATTTGAACTGCCGATATTGCAAGAGTGCGTGAAACATAACAGTGCAGTCTACTACTCACTGATACTATAGCCATCGAGACATGTTTCTATGAGAGAATATTGCGTTGTTTTACTGTTATTTAAAAAATTTTCTTGATTGAACGTGATGTCATCAAAATTATTAGTAAAACCGTACTGATGTACTTCATTGAGATGGTTTGATTCTACATCTGATTCGATATGCCAAAAATACCTTACGAAGTATAATACTTATTTAAGATTCTAGATTATGTCTGTTGTAGCTATGGGAAAGAAGAAAGACAATGGCGACTATCTTTGAGTTTGTGGCTTTGATTGTGTTTATCGTTCCACCCAGCCATCTAAGTATCATTGAATGAGTAAATTAAAATTGCAGTTGCAAATATTTTCAAATTTAAAGTAAAAGAGTGGATGCTGCAATATAAGTGGGTATTCCAGTAGAAATTTTATTAATAAGAAACTGTCACAGTCACGAGCACGTGATCCTTGCGTGTTAAGTAGCAGTGCACCTATGGCTCGAAGAAGGCAACAGTCCGAGAATATGTCAGGCGGGCTGCAAGTTAGGCCCCTGATCTGTGCATATTAGTACTACACACAAAAGGTCTTTCGTGATCACGCTTTAGGCGCGGTGGATATGGCAATTTATTCATACGCTCTTTCAAGAATCGGTAATGGCGCCTTGAAGTAGGCAACACGCCTCCCATGTCACGCGTGGAGGGTTGCTCGTCATGCGCCTTCAGTAACTGCTGATAACAGTTTGTTTTTCATGCTTTCCTTTATTTGTGGTATCCCTTCGAAACTAACATTCGACGAGTACCATTGATTTTTCTTAATTATTATCTTAACTTTCATTTTAAGAAGAAAATTTTCATTATGCAGTGCTCCATCGGCATTTTCCCCAGTGTTAGTTATGTCAACAAAGTTGTTTGAACACCAGTAAATATACATTACTGAAATAATAAATAAGTTTTTTTTTTTATCTGTCACTCGTCTACGCACGTGGACCAAACCTGAAGTATAAATTAGGAGATGTACGCGTGAAGCGTTTACAACTGTCGATGAAACTGCGCACATTATTTGTTTCTAAGCTGATCCATAAACTAGAAAATAGCAATTCTTTAGAATCCAGCATTTTTGTCTCAGATGACGTCTCTATATTTACGGAGATTCTTAAAATTTTTCTTTCCGTTATTTTCACAAATTTGGACACGCAAACTCTGCGCCATGTTATTTATGTCATGTTCATGTTTAGTGCAATACACAGTATGACCACCTGGAAAGGTCAAGGATTTCAAAATGAACATGTTACATTCTGGTGTTTATTCAGCAGTTATTCTTCGTCATGATTTATTGGTGTGGTACCGTGTGATACGAAAGAGGCTATTACAGGTTTTCCTTTACAGATAAATGTGGCAACAAAGTAGGCCGCCACTTCTGGAAACAAACCGTAGCGGCGTGCATTATGTGAGTTGGATAGTTTTTGTGAAGCTGAAATAAGTAGATTAAGAATTGTCTATATCGCCTGTGGTCAAAATAAGAACAGGAAAATAGTTGAATAAGACAGTCTAAACATTCGTCAGGCAGAGGCACGATTGAAACAAAGAACCACTTCGGAAACTTTGTCGACTTCATCGTCTGTTGAGAACTGTAACGCTTCTCATTTTAAAGGTAGTTATTGTTTTATGCTACGTCTTTCACAAAATTTCAGTTCGTATTGTCTTTCGACATAGTTGTTCATTTCGCTACTACGAACAATTACGTCGAGTGATAGTAAATTTAATCTTACTTCCTATAGTTTAGAGCAGCCGCCAGTTTTTTTACGACCTGCTCGTTTTCTTATTCACGTTACATTGTTATTTCGGATCCAACTTTCACATTATTTGTAACAAATCCTGGCTATAGGTGCTCTGACTTTGTTCCCTGCAGTCTTTGTCACTTCTTGCTCGAACCCTAGCGTGTCTTTGGAGAATATCGAAATAGTTCTTGCAACAATTGAAATGAATTATGCACTAAAATATTAAAATATATTAAGTAGGGAAAATTTTGCAAAACATTAGGATAGTATTTTCTATCTGATAGTGTTATCATGTTCAAGCTTCAACGAAAAATTCAATTAATGCTAAAATAAAACCATTGTGTGACAATACGGCTAATTAAGACACACACAGCTATGTCTGTCTCACCTGCACTGTTCAGTTTCGGAAAAAATTATTAAAACTGACTAGGCACTCCAGAGAAACGAATAACGTCGGAATGTTGCAGTTAATCTTAGACATGTCTCTAAAACATTTTTTCATCGACATGACCTTACGAAAATCAAGGTACATAGACTAGAAAGGTAGAACATTCCGACGAGTGCGTTCTCAACATTCCGTCGAGTGCGCTCTCGCTGGTCACCAACATGCTACGTCACTTGGCACCCAGGGCTGGCACAGTCGGGTACTCGTTAAGTGAAATCTCACACAGAAACTCAGTTTTTGACGTCTCTCTTCATTCGATTTTGAGCATCTTATTGATAGGATTCAGTATCATTCGAAAGAATTAGTATTTGAAATACTCGAAAGGAAATGTTAAGCGGTAAATGCACTCATGATAACACTTGTCAATATCCAAAGCTAACTGTAGATGATCGTTACTAACACTGACGGCCTAAGAATGTGACTACGCTGAATATTTTATAATTTTACGTGTTGCTTTAGTTCAGACACATTTAGAGAATATTGTAGTAAAGATGACGGAACGTATCCTATGATCTTGACACGGAAAATTTAATTCGGAAGATGCTGAAGTTGACGCAGACCAGAAAAGATTCATTTTCGCCGAATCCCGCTTCATTGCATCCCATTTGGCTTTTTTGTTCAAAAATCTAATTCTGATGAAAGTTTCGTTCTTACAAATAAATCAATGATTTTCTTTTCAATTGCGAGAAATCTTGAATGTACTAGTTCTGCAAATGATTCTATCACGCGTTTGCAATGTGAAATATTTACTCTATGAAAAGATGCAAAAATAATTACGAAATCTGGTATTGCAGCCAACTCGGTTGTTGTTACTCTTAATTAACTGTGTATGTTTTACACTTGAATGCGATGTATCGTGTCAAGTGTTACAAGGCATCATGAGTAACATTTTCACTGGAGCTATCTGAATAAGATCGGAGTGTGGAAGAAAATCTTCATCTGACGTATCGTGTCGTGATGTCTACTACTTTATTTCGGAACTCACTAGAAATGAACTTCTCGAATTCTGTCACTGCTTCCTATACACGATTTTGATCTTTGTTCTCTAAAATAGAAGTACCAAGGGGCAAAGGTAGATTTGTCGCATTAACAGTCACTATTAACAAGCGAATACTATTTTTCATCTTGACTGGCGTGGGATTATTATAAAAAGCACCAAGACCGCGAATTGTACAAAAAATATTTTCGAGACAATCTTGACTCAGTATGGCAGTCAGGATGTAGGCTGCCCCAATCTTTTTCACATTTGTGAAAAGTCCAAAAAGTGAATTTATTGATGTAACAAATTCTTTTTGGAATGGGAGGAGACCATTTCTCTTCCCTACTCGTCTATTCGAGCAAATTTCCAAAACCTCTTCAGGGAATTTTCTTGACGTCTGAGGCTGAAACGATTACGATTTTTAAGAAGTGCTTTCTGGTCTTGAGTGTACCTCGAGTTCAACACATCTAAAACCTCGTTTATCATTTCAATGTGCGATCTTTATGGAGGATGTTATTTCACCGCTTGGGCAGTGCAAAGTGAAAATAGCTGTTCAGCCATTCTAACATTCTGACATGCATGACCACATACACACCCATGCGAGCTTCCGGTATGTGATAGGTGATGGAAAGATCACTTGCCTGGTGCTGCAGAGGATCATCTATTACAGTCTTTGTAAATAATACGGTAACGGCAGGCAAGGTGACTCCGCCGTCAACGAAGTGATTGCTTAATAATTTTTGCAAATTGGCTACGCCGTAAAAATGCCCGTATATTCCTTGTAATGTCCACATGGTTCGAAACATATGTCATAGTTGTGGATACACCAAGTTGTTTCCACAGTTTTAAATTTTTCGCTCCCACATCTTAAGTAACTGCTAAAACACGAGCCACAACTCCTTCGAGTTCTGTAATGATTGTCTGCAACAAATTGCTTGTCATTATCACATAAGTATCGCAATATATTGGCTGCTCCACTTTGATAATAAACTTCCTGTAATGACTACTTGAACGTTCTTGTGTGGCCCAAGTATGACATCGTCAAATGAACCGTAGCTCACACGACTGTCTATTTACATTTCATCAAATTTTGGGACAGTCATGGCCTCATTGTAAACATTGCTAAGCTAACCTTAATTAATCTGGGGTACTGCTACTGTGATCCCTCTTGAAATTTGTTGCAAACATTGTGACACTGACAATGGCAGTTATCAGCAGACACAGCAGAGAAGGTATTAGCGTATTTCAGCAAAATGTAAGAGGTATTAAAGTTAATGCACTGCTTATAGATGTTGACTCTGAAATTATTGGTATATCAAGGACCACTTAAATAAGTTGACCAGGATACAGGTTACTTTTCTCTTTTTGAAGGAGTTCCTTGTGGAGTGGGGCAGTGGCCACATATATAAAAAACAGTATTCCATATGAGTCGATAGTCGTATCATGACACTGCACTGAACATGTATTTGAATGGTGGGCAGGGGCAGTTGAATTTAGTGGAACTAAGCTTCTAATTTTTGTAGTTTATAGATCCCCTAACTCTGATTTTAGAGCATTTCTGCTCAGACTGGAGAGGGTTTTTGATTCACTTTATACAAAGTACCAAAAATTAATGATATGTGGTCACTTCAATATTAATTTTGTATATGATCGTGCAAGAAAAAGATGTCGGTAGATCTCTAAATTCATATGATCCGATTCAAACTGTGTTTTGTCCAACTATTGTACAGGGGAACAATAGCACAGCCATACACAATATTTTTATTCATTCTTCATTACTAGATGGGCATTCTGTTAGTAAAAGGGTGAATGGCATTTCAGAACACGATGCACAAATTTTAACACTAAAAGGCTTTTGTACTTAAACAAATGTCACATATAATTACAATCTATGTAGGAAAGTTAATCAAATGGTAATAGAGAGTTTTTCTAAACTTCGTCAAGGAACAAGAGTGAGGGGTGTTTACAGTGCCGATAACACAGAAGACAAATATAATGTTTTCCTTAACACATTTCTCATTCTCTCTGAGAGTAGCTTTTCATTAGAACGTTCTAAACGGGGTCCTAGCAGTAAAAGGCAGCCTGGGTGACTGACTAGTGGTATAAGGATATCATGTAGAACAAAGTAGGAATTATATCAAAATGATAGAAGTAGTCAGAACCAAGCTACAGTAGCCCATTACAAACAGTTCTGTAAGGTGCTTAAAATAGTTAGCTTCCTGAGCGATTAAAGTACTCAGTAGTAATGCCACTTTATAAAAAGGGAGAAAGAGAGAATGTAGACAGTTCGAGGCCTATGTTTATGCCCTCAATATTTGCTAAAGATATTGAAAAGTCTGTGTACATAAGGATAATTGAGGGGGTCAGCGTATCAGTGGTCTAACACTCGCCCATACAGAAAATGAGATATTGGTGCCATCTGTTGTCTAGTGAGGTGAACTACCTTTCTGTCATGTGGCATAGACCAATATCACCTTGTACATATTTTTTAGAAGCCACTAATTTCTTCCCTCGAACAAACTTCTGTTTTGTTTGAGTGGAACATTGGTCCAACCTCAAACAGCCAATTAGAGGTGAGTATCTGGATCAAGTGTAACAACATCAAGTATGGCTGACATTCAGGGCGAGAGTGATGTCTCAAGCAATGAAAATAACGAAGAAACAGTGGAAAACTGTGGGATGAAAAGGGCAAGGTGTATACATTCCTGGGACAGGAATATAAAGAAGAGGAAAAGAAATCAAGGAGAAGAATATGTAGGGAGAACAGACAAGAAAGTACACAAACGTAAACAAGGCCCTCCATGTGGTTGTCAACACAAGTGTTATGCATGTTACAGTGAAGAACAATGAGAAACAGTGTTCAAAAGGTTTTTGAATATGTGTGACTTTAGTTTACAAAATGCATATATTAGTGGGTGAGTGAAAGTAAACCTAGTGAAAAAAAGATATGGTGCAAGTGGAAATGAGAGCAGGAGACAATACACCCGTGAGTATTATATTTCGTTAGATGGTAGTAATAAAAAGTTAGCAAACAGGCATTCATGTCTTTGATTGGATTCAGTAATGACAAACTTCCGAGGGCAGTTTCACAGAAACAGACTGAGGGAACACCAAAACAAGATAGTTGTGGAAGACATGGAAATAGACCCAATAAAACTAGTGTTTCCAGACCAATTTAGTTTTAAATCATACTAATAGTTTTCCAATGCGTAAAACTCATTATTCTAGAGCTTCTGCTCCAAACAGAAAATATATGCCTGAAGATGTTAATGCAGCCATGATGTATAAGTTTTCTGTTACTTGGATGAAACAGGAACATAATCCTGAAGATATTGTTAGTGAGCATATTTACTGCGATATTTTAAACACAAAATTCAACCTCTCTTTTTCCTCACCATCTACTGACACATGCAAGGTGTGTGACTCATTGCGCATAAACCTTTCACATGTGGCGGAAGATGTTAAAAAAGCTAACGTCCAAAAAGGGTTAAATTTGCATCAATTAAAAGCTCAACAGGCATATAATAATCTAAGGACTGATACAGCTTCTTCTAAAGACCACAATTCTGTGAAAGTGATAGCATTCGATTTACAACAAGCTCTACCTATTCCCCATCTACACACTAGTGAAGTTTTCTACAAGAGACAGTTGTAGACTTATAACTTTTGTGTGCGTGATTGCACTTCAGATGATGTGCACGTGTATGTATGGCCAGAACATACTGCAGGACGGGGTGCTGATGAAATAATATCATGTTTAATTAAAAGTACTTCCAACAATCTTAAAATATTGATAAATTAATCATGTATTCTGATAACTGTTTTGCTCAAAATAATATTATATCATTAGTATATTTTTGTTTCCAACTTATTCACAAACAATATGTTAAGGAAATAGTTCGCAAGTATCTAGTGACAGGTTTTAGCTACCTACCCTGTGATAGGGACGTTGCACTCACAGAGAAGAAAATGAGATTGGAAAAATATGTGTATACACCTGCTGGGTGGGTAGATCTTATAAAAAATACTAGGACAGGTAAAAGAAAATTGAATGTAACTGCAATGCAACAGGTTGATTTCGTAAGTTCAAAGCCTTTAACTGATAAAATAACTAATCGTAAATTTACTGAGGATAAAGACCCTGTTACTTTCAGTCGCATTTCAATGCTGAAAGTCTCTGTTGAACAATCATGGAAATATATACTATTTCTAGCTTTAGTGAATCTTTAGTAGGTCCTCCTACCTTGTGACATGGGCAGTGGTAATTTTCGGCAGTTGTAGTAGAGAAAGAATAGTGTATTTCATCAAAATATAAGAGCTATTAGAGGTAACGGTAGTGCATTATGGTGAACATTTGGCGTCATATGCCATTTAGTGGCAACTCATTTGTTTCTTGACATTTAATTGCTGTGAAAAGTATCCACAATGAGTGTAATGTTAACGATGTACAACATTAACACTAGGCTTCAATAATAAATGTCATATTAGACAAATTATTTGAGATAATGCAATTCTTTGGTACAGCAGCTTTTTTATGCTACAAGAATCTAATTTCAGTTTACACTCTAACGCCTGAGACGTTAATATGTAGTTCCCAGTGCTGTCATACTGTTATATGTTGGTGTCAAAACAGTAGTTCCATGTAGTGTTGTTGGATAGAATTTCTGATCTTTATTTAATCCTTTGACAGCAACAGAAGTCTGCTTTGAATTCCGTGCTGAGTGCAGCTTTGTTGTCGCTGTACTACTATCTAGCGCTGGTAGCTGCACTGAGAGATGCGGTTTTGACTACTGTGAAAAACTCATCATGCAATGGTAACAAATTTATTCAATGAGAAAGATCTGTTCTCTGCCGTTTATAGTGCCAGATATCTTCTGTAGATAAAGAACTTCGTTCCTTTTCGTTTTTCCTCGTGTTTGTAATGCTGCATCTAATTAATTAAAGAAAAACACAATTTTTCTATCCGTTCAAAGAGATATAAACATATTAGCAACACATTGCATTTGTTTTTTAATATCTCATACCTTATGGTGTATGAAATGTAGAAGAGATGTCGATACATTATTTAAAATTGAAATGAGAGCAATACCCCGTTTGGTAATCAAGATATTCAACTTTATATTGAGTGGGGAACCACATGACACATTCACAGTCTCGTCCCTGTGCAACTGTAAATGTGGTCTACATTTCAGCTATTTGCATATTTTAATATCTGATGCCGAAATACCTTAGTTCTCATTCCAGCTACATCTCTAAAATACAGGTTAGTTCAAAATTGTAGGTCAATGTTAGGTCTTTGTGAATGTACAAAATTGTCTTCAGCAATGTCATCCAGATGAATTGTGTAGGTTAAATTTCATTGTTCTGGGATCACCACAGACACTTAACACTAGTAATCCGAACCTACTTCATTTGAGTATCATTGTTGGTTTATTTATTCTTCAGTGTGAAATGCAGCATTGTAACCTTTCTCACTAGTTCAAGCATTAACATCTCGAGTATTACATGTGGTAGTAATCAACTTTTCAGATTAAGTGAATGTCCTGATTTTTTTTGTAGGTGCTGTCATTCGTGTAATGTTGTTAGGAATGAGCTCCGCTATATTCACAAACATTCTGAAGTACTGTTACTACATTTCTTCTTCGCAGTTGTTGCATATACTGTGTACTGTCATGGTTAGTGTCTATGGCTCTGTCTGTAAAGTAATTTGAGATATCGGAAATCGCTTTCCTGTAGGTATTTTATTTTTGTAGATCCGCTGTTCACGTTTGCCCACAGTAATAACCATGTGTGACATCATTTGACAGTGCATGTGAAGCCTACTAATAAACAGTTGGAGACATATATTATTTTATGGCTGTTCATTTGCACACTGACCCTAACATTAATAGTAGGCTTATATAATGAAAGTCATATTACATTAAATATTTATTAAAATGCCATTCTTTGGTACAGCAGCTTCCTAATGATAAGTTAATCGAATTTCGGTGCATATTTTATTGTGTGACACAATTCCATATAGTGCTGTCGAAAAAGTTTGTGACCTGTGTTTAACCCTTCTAATTGCAACAGATATGCACTTTGAAACCCATACTGCGAGTGGCTATGTTGTGGCTGCACTGCTTGCCCAAGTCTGGATTCCGTGCTGCGAGATGGAGATTCGACTACTGTGAAAATCTCATCATGCGATGGTAAGAAATCTGTTTGCTCAAAAACGTCTGTTCTTTGCGCTTTATAGTACCTCATAACTTCTCTCGATAAAGGGCTTCAGTTCTTTTCGTTGTCCCTAATACTTACTGTGCTGTATAAACGTAACCAAACCATTAACAAATGTTTACAGAAATACAGACACTTTTCATATAGCTGATTTTATCATGAACAGTACTGTGTATTAAATGAAGATAACAGACCGAAATTTTAACTTAAAATTAAAAGAAGAATAATACCTCATTTCATACTCAAATTATTCATGTTGATATAGAGTGGGCAAATGCACACAAGATACACAATCTCGCCCTGTGCTATAGTAAATGTGGGCACAACAATTCTCACATTTCTTATACGGATCAGTATATGGCATGAGATTCTATTGGAAATAAACTCACACAAGGAAGCATGTATATTCTATTAGAATTAATCGTACCTTTTAATTCATGAGAAACAGTGGTAACTCGTCCATAAAGCGATACACTGTGCTGGCGAAATTCCATAAGCATGTTATATGTGTCAAGGAATCCCAGGAGCCGCTTTTAAACAAGTCTCAGCATCTGGAAGAGGTGACACAAGACAAATTACCTTATCCATAGCAGTTGTAGTATTCATCATGTCAAGCCAACAAAATCTTCAAATAAAGCGTGATAATCGCATTACCTCCTGCGATAGCAGATAACATGAACTAAATCTAAATCAACTATATACTATTTCTAGCTGTAGTTAATCTTTAGTGGCTGCTCCAAACTTGTGACATGGGCAGCAGCAATTATCAGCAGTTGTAGTAGATAAAGAATAGTGTATTTCATCATAATATAAGAGCTTTTAGAGGTAAAGGTAGTGCATTATGGTGAACATTTGGCGTCATATGCCATTTTGTGGCATCTCGTTTGTTTCTTGACATTTAATCGCTGTGGTAAAGTGTCCACAATGAGTGTAATGTTAACGATGTACAACATTAATAGTAGGCTTCAATACTGAATGTCATATTAGACAAATTATTTGAGATAATGCCATTCTTTGGTACAGCAGCTTTTTTATGCTACAAGAATCTAATTTCAGTTTACACTTTAACGCCTGAGACATTAATATGTAGTTCCCAGTGCTGTCATAGTGTTACTTTATATGTTGGTGTCAAAACAGTAGTTCCATGTAGTGTTGTTGGATAGAATTTTTGATCTTTCTTTAATCTTTTGACAGCAACAGAAGTATGCTTTGAATTCCGTGCTGAGTGCAGCTTTGTTGTCGCTGTACTGCTATCTAGCGCTGGTAGCTGCGCTGAGAGATGCGGTTTTGACTACTGTGAAAAACTCATCGTAGAAGGGTAAGAAATTTATTCAATGAGAAAGATCTCTTCTCTGCCCTTTATACTGCCAGATATCTTCCGTAGATAAAGAACTTTGTTCCTTTTCGTTTTCCCTCATATTTGTAATGCTGTATGCAATTAATTAAAGAAAAACTCATTTTCTTCTATACATTTAAAGAGATATAAACATATTAGATCCACATTGCATTTGTATTTTTAGTATCCCTTACCATAGTGTGTATGAAATGTAGATGACCTGTCGATACATTATTCAAAATAGAAATGAGAGCAATACCTCATTTGGTAATCAAGATATTCAACTTTATATTGAGTGGGGAACCACATGACACATACACAGTCTCATCCCTGTGCAACTGTTAAAGTGGTCGAGAAAATCCTCAAATTTCATAACCATTACATTATTTTGAGACTACGTTTCCTGCAAATGATAACACTCACGAAGATGTGTGTATTCTCTAACAAATATTTTAAACGTTGTTACTCTTAAGAAATGAATGTAACACGTCGACACAGATATATGGTGCATACAACGATATCGACAGACAAGTCATAATTACGAAGGTATCTGAGAAGTGGAATGCTGTCATAGTGTAAGCATCTGTATGTGGTGAAGCATAACCAGTTACACACGTCCACAGGCATTGTACAATTCATAATGTCAACCCAAATAATGTTCAGATAAAGTTTCACATTTACATTACCACCTGGGCTACCTGATAATGTGTACTAAATCTGTTTCAACATATGTACCATATGTTGGTATAGTTAATCTCCAGTGCCAGCTAATACCTTGTGCCATTGACAGCGGCAATTAGCACCAGACGCTGTAGAGAATACCATCTTGAACAAACCACTCTATATCTTGATCACACAGTTTTTTATGTGTGTGTGCCCTATAATGGAGACATAAACCCATTGCCTCTCTTCCACTGTAACTTACAACTTGTCTGCAAAACAAGTGTTTCAAAGCCAATGCTTACTTCTATTGTTACAATAATTCTTTTGTGGCATGCTAGTGATAGTTACTGCACATGTAGTACTTGATTCCTCTTATTCAGATGAATTATGTGTACTGGGTGACACACTATGACAACTGTGTAGGATTACGTGGATATCCAGAATGTGAAATAGACACAGTCATTCCTATAACATTGTTAAGAACGGACTATATTAAATTAATAAGCAATCTGAAATCCAATTACTGCAATTCCTAGTCAAATTTCTTGCATACATTGAGAACGACTAATCTATATTGCTGTCTCCACGACTAAAATAATAGGAAATATCCATGGTTCATACACTTGTAGACTTTTTATTTTATGGTCATGCACTGTTCACGTGTGCCCACTGAGACCATCTTGTGTGGCATTAATCGACAGTGCTAGAGCAAACCAGGAAATAAATTGCTTGCCTCATATCTCACTATGTGGCGTCTATTTGTTTCCTGACATTTAAACTCTGTGCTAACTCAACCACAATGAGTGACGTCCTAACAGTCTACAAGATTGTTAATGAACTAGCGAATCAAACATGTCTTTAATTGTATGAAATAAGACAATTTTTAATGCAGAACCTCTCTTATAATAGGTACATTTCAGTTGTTTGCATATTTTAATATCTGATGCCGAAATACCTTATTCTGATTCCAGTTAGTTCACTAAAATATAGGTTAGTTCAAAATTGTAGGTCCATGTAAGGTCTTTGTGAATATACAAAATTGTCTTCAGCAATCTCATCCAGATGGATTGTGAAGGTACAATTTCATTGTTCTAGGACCACCACGGATACTTAACACTAGTAAACCGAACCTACTTCGTTTAAATATCATTTTTGGTTTATTTAGTCTTCAGCGTGAAATGCAGCATTGTAACCTTTCTCACTAGTTCAAGCATTAAAATGTCGAGTATTACATGTGGTAGTAATCAACGTTTCAGATTAACTGAATGTCCTGAATATTTTTGTAGGTGCTGTCGTTCGTGTAATGTTGTTAGGCATGAGCTACGCTATATTCACAAACATTCTGAAGTACTGTTACTACATTCCCCCTTCGCAGTTGTTGCATATACTGTGTACTGTCATGGTCAGTTTCTTTGCCTCTGTCTGTAAAGTAATTGGAGATATCCGAAATTCGCTTTCCTGTAGGTATTTTATTTTTGGTAGATCCGCTGTTCACGTTTGCCCACAGTAATCACCATGTGTGACATCATTCGGCAGTGCATGCGAAGCCAACTAATAAACAGTTGGCGACATATATCGTTTTATGGCTGCTCCTTCGCTTCCTGAGCCTAACATTAATAGTAGGCTTAGATAATGAAAATCATATTACACTAAATATTTATTAAAATGCCATTCTTTGGTACAGCAGCTTCCTGATGCTACGTTAATCGAATTTCTGTGCATATTTTAATGTGTGTGACAATTCCATACAGTGCTATCGAAAAAGTTTGTGACCTGTGTTTAACCCTTCTAATTGCAACAGATGTGCACTTTGAAACCCATACTGCGAGTGACTATGTTGTGGCTGCACTGCTTGCCCAAGTCTGGATTCCGTGCTGCGAGATGAAGATCTGACTACTGTGAAAATCTCACCATGTGATGGTAAGAAATCTGTTTGCTCAAAAACGTCTGTCCTTTGCTCTTTATATTACCTCATATCTTCTCTCGATAAAGGGCTTTAATTCTTTTCGTTGTCCCTAATACTTACTGTGCTACATAAATGTAACTAAACCATTAACAAATGTTTACAGAAATACAAGCACTTTCCAGACACTTTCCATGTAGCTGATTTTATCATGAACAGTACTGTTTATTAAATGAAGATAACAGATCGAAATTTTAACTTAAAATTAAAAGAAGAATAATATCTCATTTCATACTCAAATTATTCATGTTGATATAGAGCTGGCAAATGCCCACAAGAAACACAATCTCACCCTGTGCTATAGTAAATGTGGGCATAACAATCCTCACATTTCTTATACGGATCAGTATATGGCATGAGATTCTATTTGAAACAAACTCACACAAGGAAGCATGTATATTCTATTACAATTAATCGGAACCTTTTTAATCATCTGAAATAGTGGTAACTCGTCCATACAGCGATACATTGTGCTGGCGAAATTCCATAGACATGTCATATGTGTCAAGGAATCCTAGGAGCCGCTTTTAAACACGTCCTCAGAATCTGGAAGCGGTGAAGCAAGACAAATTACCTTATCCATAGCAGTTGTAGTATTCATCATGTCAAGCCAACAAAATCTTCAAATAAAGCGTGATAATCGCATTACCTCCTGCGATAGCAGATAACATGAACTAAATCTAAATCAACTATATACTATTTCTAGCTGTAGTTAATCTTTAGTGGCTGCTCCAACCTTGTGACATGGGCAGCAGCAATTATCAGCAGTTGTAGTAGATAAAGAATAGTGTATTTCATCATAATATAAGAGCTATTAGAGGTAAAGGTAGTGCATTATGGTGAACATTTGGCGTCATATGCCATTTTGTGGCATCTCGTTTGTTTCTTGACATTTAATCGCTGTGGTAAAGTGTCCACATTGAGTGTAATGTTAACGATGTACAACATTAATAGTAGGCTTCAATACTGAATGTCATATTAGACAAATTATTTGAGATAATGCCATTCTTTGGTACAGCAGCTTTTTTATGCTACAAGAATCTAATTTCAGTTTACACTTTAACGCCTGAGACATTAATATGTAGTTCCCAGTGCTGTCATAGTGTTACTTTATATGTTGGTGTCAAAACAGTAGTTCCATGTAGTGTTGTTGGATAGAATTTTTGATCTTTCTTTAATCTTTTGACAGCAACAGAAGTATGCTTTGAATTCCGTGCTGAGTGCAGCTTTGTTGTCGCTGTACTGCTATCTAGCGCTGGTAGCTGCGCTGAGAGATGCGGTTTTGACTACTGTGAAAAACTCATCATAGAAGGGTAAGAAATTTATTCAATGAGAAAGATCTCTTCTCTGCCCTTTATACTGCCAGATATCTTCCGTAGATAAAGAACTTTGTTCCTTTTCGTTTTCCCTCATATTTGTAATGCTGTATGCAATTAATTAAAGAAAAACTAATTTTCTTCTATACATTTAAAGAGATATAAACATATTAGATCCACATTGCATTTGTATTTTTAGTATGCCTTACCATAGTGTGTATGAAATGTAGATGACATGTCGATACATTATTCAAAATAGAAATGAGAGCAATACCTCATTTGGTAATCAAGATATTCAACTTTATATTGAGTGGGGAACCACATGACACATACACTGTCTCATCCCTGTGCAACTGTTAATGTGGTCGAGAAAATCCTCAAATTTCATAACCATTACATTCTTTTGAGACTACGTTTCCTGCAAATGATAACACTCACGAAGATGTGTGTATTCTCTAACAAATATTTTAAACGTTGTTACTCTTAAGAAATGAATGTAACACGTTGACACAGATATATGTTGCATACAACAATATCGACAGACAATTCATAATTACGAAGGTATCTGAGAAGTGGAATGCTGTCATAGTGTAAGCATCTGTATGTGGTGAAGCATAACCAGTTACACACGTCCACAGGCATTGTACAATTCATAATGTCAACCCAAATAATGTTCAGATAAAGTTTCACATTTACATTACCACCTGGGCTACCTGATAATGTGTACTAAATCTGTTTCAACATATGTACCATATGTTGGTATAGTTAATCTCCAGTGCCAGCTAATACCTTGTGCCATTGACAGCGGCAATTAGCACCAGACGCTGCAGAGAATACCATCTTGAACAAACCAGTCTATATCTTGATCACAAAGTTTTTTATGTGTGTGTGCCCTATAATGGAGACATAAACCCATTGCCTCTCTTCCACTGTAACTTACAACTTGTCTGCAAAACAAGTGTTTCAAAGCCAATGCTTACTTCTATTGTTACAATAATTCTTTTGTGGCATGCTAGTGATAGTTACTGCACATGTAGTAATTGATTCCTCTTATTCAGATGAATTATGTGTACTGGGTGACACACTATGACAACTGTGTAGGATTACGTGGATATCCAGAATGTGAAATAGACACAGTCATTCCTATAACATTGTTAAGAACAGACTATATTAAATTAATAAGCAATCTGAAATCCAATTACTGCAATCCCTCTTCAAATTTCTTGCATACATTGAGAACGACTAATCTATATTGCTGTCTCCACGACTAAAATAATAGGAAATCTCCATGGTTCATACACTTGTAGACTTTTTATTTTATGTTCATGCACTGTTCACGTGTGCCCACTGAGACCATCTTGTGTGGCATTAATCGACAGTGCTAGAGCAAACCAGGAAATAAATTGCTTGCCTCATATCTCATTATGTGGCATTTATTTGTTTCCTGACATTTAAACTCTGTGCTAACTCAACCACAGTGAGTGACGTCCTAACAGTCTACAAGATTGTTAATGAACTAGCGAATCAAACATGTCTTTAATTGTATGAAATAAGACAATTTTTAATGCAGTACCTCTCTTATAATAGGTACATTTCAGTTGTTTGCATATTTTAATATCTGATGCCGAAATACCTTATTCTGATTCCAGTTAGTTCACTAAAATATAGGTTAGTTCAAAATTGTAGGTCCATGTAAGGTCTTTGTGAATGTACAAAATTGTCTTCAGCAATCTCATCCACATGGATTGTGTAGGTATAATTTCATTGTTCTAGGACCACCACGGATACTTAACTCTAGTAAACCGAACCTGCTTCGTTTAAATATCATTTTTGGTTTATTTAGTCTTCAGCGTGAAATGCAGCATTGTAACCTTTCTCACTAGTTCAAGCATTAAAATGTCGAGTATTACATGTGGTAGTAATCAATGTTTCAGATTAACTGAATGTCCTGAATATTTTTGTAGGTGCTGTCGTTCGTGTAATGTTGTTAGGCATGAGCTACGCTATATTCACAAACATTCTGAAGTACTGTTACTACATTCCCCCTTCGCAGTTGTTGCATATACTGTGTACTGTCATGGTCAGTTTCTTTGCCTCTGTCTGTAAAGTAATTGGAGATATCCGAAATTCGCTTTCCTGTAGGTATTTTATTTTTGGTAGATCCGCTGTTCACGTTTGCCCACAGTAATCACCATGTGTGACATCATTCGGCAGTGCATGCGAAGCCAACTAATAAACAGTTGGCGACATATATCGTTTTATGGCTGCTCCTTCGCTTCCTGAGCCTAACATTAATAGTAGGCTTAGATAATGAAAATCATATTACACTAAATATTTATTAAAATGCCATTCTTTGGTACAGCAGCTTCCTGATGCTACGTTAATCGAATTTCTGTGCATATTTTAATGTGTGTGACAATTCCATACAGTGCTATCGAAAAAGTTTGTGACCTGTGTTTAACCCTTCTAATTGCAACAGATGTGCACTTTGAAACCCATACTGCGAGTGACTATGTTGTGGCTGCACTGCTTGCCCAAGTCTGGATTCCGTGCTGCGAGATGAAGATCTGACTACTGTGAAAATCTCACCATGTGATGGTAAGAAATCTGTTTGCTCAAAAACGTCTGTCCTTTGCTCTTTATATTACCTCATATCTTCTCTCGATAAAGGGCTTTAATTCTTTTCGTTGTCCCTAATACTTACTGTGCTACATAAATGTAACTAAACCATTAACAAATGTTTACAGAAATACAAGCACTTTCCAGACACTTTCCATGTAGCTGATTTTATCATGAACAGTACTGTTTATTAAATGAAGATAACAGATCGAAATTTTAACTTCAAATTAAAAGAAGAATAATATCTCATTTCATACTCAAATTATTCATGTTGATATAGAGCTGGCAAATGCCCACAAGAAACACAATCTCACCCTGTGCTATAGTAAATGTGGGCATAACAATCCTCACATTTCTTATACGGATCAGTATATGGCATGAGATTCTATTGGAAACAAACTCACACAAGGAAGCATGTATATTCTATTACAATTAATCGGAACCTTTTTAATCATCTGAAATAGTGGTAACTCGTCCATACAGCGATACATTGTGCTGGCGAAATTCCATAGACATGTCATATGTGTCAAGGAATCCCAGGAGCCGCTTTTAAACACGTCCTCAGAATCTGGAAGCGGTGAAGCAAGACAAATTACCTTATCCATAGCAGTTGTAGTATTCATCATGTCAAGCCAACAAAATCTTCAAATAAAGCGTGATAATCGCATTACCTCCTGCGATAGCAGATAACATGAACTAAATCTAAATCAACTATATACTATTTCTAGCTGTAGTTAATCTTTAGTGGCTGCTCCAACCTTGTGACATGGGCAGCAGCAATTATCAGCAGTTGTAGTAGATAAAGAATAGTGTATTTTATCATAATATAAGAGCTATTAGAGGTAAAGGTAGTGCATTATGGTGAACATTTGGCGTCATATGCCATTTTGTGGCATCTCGTTTGTTTCTTGACATTTAATCGCTGTGGTAAAGTGTCCACAATGAGTGTAATGTTAACGATGTACAACATTAATAGTAGGCTTCAATACTGAATGTCATATTAGACAAATTATTTGAGATAATGCCATTCTTTGGTACAGCAGCTTTTTTATGCTACAAGAATCTAATTTCAGTTTACACTTTAACGCCTGAGACATTAATATGTAGTTCCCAGTGCTGTCATAGTGTTACTTTATATGTTGGTGTCAAAACAGTAGTTCCATGTAGTGTTGTTGGATAGAATTTTAGATTTTTCTTTAATCTTTTGTCAACAACAGAAGTATGCTTTGAATTCCGTGCTGAGTGCAGCTTTGTTGTCGCTGTACTACTATCTAGCGCTGGTAGCTGCACTGAGAGATGCTGTTTTGACTACTATGAAAAACTCATCATAGAATGGTAAGAAATTTATTCAATGAGAAAGATCTCTTCTCTGCCCTTTATACTGCCAGATATCTTCCGTAGATGAAGAACTTCGTTCCTTTTCGTTTTGCCTCATATTTGTAATGCTGTATCTAATTAATTAAAGAAAAACACATTTTCTTCTATACATTTAAAGAGATATAAACATATTAGATACACATTGCATTTGTATTTTTAGTATCCCTTACCTTAGTGTGTATGAAATGTAGATGACATGTGGATACATTATTTAAAATAGGAATGAGAGCATTACCTCATTTGGTAATCAAGATATTCAACTTTATATTGACTGGGGAACCACATGAGACATACACAGTCTCATCCCTGTGCAACTGTTAGTGTGGTCGAGAAAATCCTCAAATTTCATAACCATTACATTCTTTTGAGACTACGTTTCCTGCAAATGATAACACTCACGAAGATGTGTGTATTCTCTAACAAATATTTTAAACGTTGTTACTCTTAAGAAATGAATGTAACACGTTGACACAGATATATGGTGCATACAACGATATCAACAGACAAGTCATAATTACGAAGGTATCTGAGAAGTGGAATGCTGTCATAGTGTAAGCATCTGTATGTGGTGAAGCATAACCAGTTACACACGTCCACAGGCATTGTACAATTCATAATGTCAACCCAAATAATGTTCAGATAAAGTTTCACATTTACATTACCACCTGGGCTACCTGATAATGTGTACTAAATCTGTTTCAACATATGTACCATATATTGGTATAGTTAATGTCCAGTGCCAGCTAATACCTTGTGCCATTGACAGCGGCAATTAGCACCAGACGCTGTAGAGAATACCATCTTGAACAAACCAGTCTATATCTTGATCACACAGTTTTTTATGTGTGTGTGCCCTATAATGGAGACATAAACCCATTGCCTCTCTTCCACTGTAACTTACAACTTGTCTGCAAAACAAGTGTTTCAAAGCCAATGCTTACTTCTGTTGTTACAATAATTCTTTTGTGGCATGCTAGTGATAGTTACTGCACATGTAGTACTTGATTCCTCTTATTCAGATGAATTATGTGTACTGGGTGACACACTATGACAACTGTGTAGGATTAAGTGGATATCCAGAATGTGAAATAGACACAGTCATTCCTATAACATTGTTAAGAACGGACTATATTAAATTAATAAGCAATCTGAAATCCAATTACTGCAATTCCTCGTCAAATTTCTTGCATACATTGAGAACGACTAATCTATATTGCTGTCTCCACGACTAAAATAATAGGAAATATCCATGGTTCATACACTTGTAGACTTTTTATTTTATGTTCATGCACTGTTCACGTGTGCCCACTGAGACCATCTTGTGTGGCATTAATCGACAGTGCTAGAGCAAACCAGGAAATAAATTGCTTGCCTCATATCTCATTATGTGGCGTCTATTTGTTTCCTGACATTTAAACTCTGTGCTAACTCAACCACAATGAGTGACGTCCTAACAGTCTACAAGATTGTTAATGAACTAGCGAATCAAACATGTCTTTAATTGTATGAAATAAGACAATTTTTAATGCAGAACCTCTCTTATAATAGGTACATTTCAGTTGTTTGCATATTTTAATATCTGATGCCGAAATACCTTATTCTGATTCCAGTTAGTTCACTAGAATATAGGTTAGTTCAAAATTGTAGGTCCATGTAAGGTCTTTGTGAATATACAAAATTGTCTTCAGCAATCTCATCCAGATGGATTGTGTAGGTACAATTTCATTGTTCTAGGACCACCACAGATACTTAACACTAGTAAACCGAACCTACTTCGTTTAAATATCATTTTTGGTTTATTTAGTCTTCAGCGTGAAATGCAGCATTGTAACCTTTCTCACTAGTTCAAGCATTAAAATGTCGAGTATTACATGTGGTAGTAATCAACGTTTCAGATTAACTGAATGTCCTGAATATTTTTGTAGGTGCTGTCGTTCGTGTAATGTTGTTAGGCATGAGCTACGCTATATTCACAAACATTCTGAAGTACTGTTACTACATTCCCCCTTCGCAGTTGTTGCATATACTGTGTACTGTCATGGTCAGTTTCTTTGCCTCTGTCTGTAAAGTAATTGGAGATATCCGAAATTCGCTTTCCTGTAGGTATTTTATTTTTGGTAGATCCGCTGTTCACGTTTGCCCACAGTAATCACCATGTGTGACATCATTCGGCAGTGCATGCGAAGCCAACTAATAAACAGTTGGCGACATATATCGTTTTATGGCTGCTCCTTCGCTTCCTGAGCCTAACATTAATAGTAGGCTTAGATAATGAAAATCATATTACACTAAATATTTATTAAAATGCCATTCTTTGGTACAGCAGCTTCCTGATGCTACGTTAATCGAATTTCTGTGCATATTTTAATGTGTGTGACAATTCCATACAGTGCTATCGAAAAAGTTTGTGACCTGTGTTTAACCCTTCTAATTGCAACAGATGTGCACTTTGAAACCCATACTGCGAGTGACTATGTTGTGGCTGCACTGCTTGCCCAAGTCTGGATTCCGTGCTGCGAGATGAAGATCTGACTACTGTGAAAATCTCACCATGTGATGGTAAGAAATCTGTTTGCTCAAAAACGTCTGTCCTTTGCTCTTTATATTACCTCATATCTTCTCTCGATAAAGGGCTTTAATTCTTTTCGTTGTCCCTAATACTTACTGTGCTACACAAATGTAACTAAACCATTAACAAATGTTTACAGAAATACAAGCACTTTCCAGACACTTTCCATGTAGCTGATTTTATCATGAACAGTACTGTTTATTAAATGAAGATAACAGATCGAAATTTTAACTTAAAATTAAAAGAAGAATAATATCTCATTTCATACTCAAATTATTCATGTTGATATAGAGCTGGCAAATGCCCACAAGAAACACAATCTCACCCTGTGCTATAGTAAATGTGGGCATAACAATCCTCACATTTCTTATACGGATCAGTATATGGCATGAGATTCTATTGGAAACAAACTCACACAAGGAAGCATGTATATTCTATTACAATTAATCGGAACCTTTTTAATCATCTGAAATAGTGGTAACTCGTCCATACAGCGATACATTGTGCTGGCGAAATTCCATAGACATGTCATATGTGTCAAGGAATCCCAGGAGCCGCTTTTAAACACGTCCTCAGAATCTGGAAGTGGTGAAGCAAGACAAATTACCTTATCCATAGCAGTTGTAGTATTCATCATGTCAAGCCAACAAAATCTTCAAATAAAGCGTGATAATCGCATTACCTCCTGCGATAGCAGATAACATGAACTAAATCTAAATCAACTATATACAATTTCTAGCTGTAGTTAATCTTTAGTGGCTGCTCCAACCTTGTGACATGGGCAGCAGCAATTATCAGCAGTTGTAGTAGATAAAGAATAGTGTATCTCATCATAATATAAGAGCTATTAGGGGTAAAGGTAGTGCATTATGGTGAACATTTGGCGTCATATGCCATTTTGTGGCATCTCGTTTGTTTCTTGACATTTAATTGCTGTGGTAAAGTGTCCACAATGAGTGTAATGTTAACGATGTACAACATTAATAGTAGGCTTCAATACTGAATGTCATATTAGACAAATTATTTGAGATAATGCCATTCTTTGGTACAGCAGCTTTTTTATGCTACAAGAATCTAATTTCAGTTTACACTTTAACGCCTGAGACATTAATATGTAGTTCCCAGTGCTGTCATAGTGTTACTTTATATGTTAGTGTCAAAACAGTAGTTCCATGTAGTGTTGTTGGATAGAATTTTTGATCTTTCTTTAATCTTTTGACAGCAACAGAAGTATGCTTTGAATTCCGTGCTGAGTGCAGCTTTGTTGTCGCTGTACTGCTATCTAGCGCTGGTAGCTGCGCTGAGAGATGCGGTTTTGACTACTGTGAAAAACTCATCATAGAAGGGTAAGAAATTTATTCAATGAGAAAGATCTCTTCTCTGCCCTTTATACTGCCAGATATCTTCCGTAGATAAAGAACTTTGTTCCTTTTCGTTTTCCCTCATATTTGTAATGCTGTATGCAATTAATTAAAGAAAAACTCATTTTCTTCTATACATTTAAAGAGATATAAACATATTAGATCCGCATTGCATTTGTATTTTTAGTATCCCTTACCATAGTGTGTATGAAATGTAGATGACCTGTCGATACATTATTCAAAATAGAAATGAGAGCAATACCTCATTTGGTAATCAAGATATTCAACTTTATATTGAGTGGGGAACCACATGACACATACACAGTCTCATCCCTGTGCAACTGTTAATGTGGTCGAGAAAATCCTCAAATTTCATAACCATTACATTCTTTTGAGACTACGTTTCCTGCAAATGATAACACTCACGAAGATGTGTGTATTCTCTAACAAATATTTTAAACGTTGTTACTCTTAAGAAATGAATGTAACACGTCGACACAGATATATGGTGCATACAACGATATCGACAGACAAGTCATAATTACGAAGGTATCTGAGAAGTGGAATGCTGTCATAGTGTAAGCATCTGTATGTGGTGAAGCATAACCAGTTACACACGTCCACAGGCATTGTACAATTCATAATGTCAACCCAAATAATGTTCAGATAAAGTTTCACATTTACATTACCACCTGGGCTACCTGATAATGTGTACTAAATCTGTTTCAACATATGTACCATATGTTGGTATAGTTAATCTCCAGTGCCAGCTAATACCTTGTGCCATTGACAGCGGCAATTAGCACCAGACGCTGCAGAGAATACCATCTTGAACAAACCAGTCTATATCTTGATCACAAAGTTTTTTATGTGTGTGTGCCCTATAATGGAGACATAAACCCATTGCCTCTCTTCCACTGTAACTTACAACTTGTCTGCAAAACAAGTGTTTCAAAGCCAATGCTTACTTCTATCGTTACAATAATTCTTTTGTGGCATGCTAGTGATAGTTACTGCACATGTAGTACTTGATTCCTCTTATTCAGATGAATTATGTGTACTGGGTGACACATTATGACAACTGTATAGGATTAAGTGGATATCCAGAATGTGAAATAGACACAGTCATTCCTATAACATTGTTAAGAACGGACTATATTAAATTAATAAGCAATCTGAAATCCAATTACTGCAATCCCTCTTCAAATTTCTTGCATACATTGAGAACGACTAATCTATATTGCTGTCTCCACGACTAAAATAATAGGAAATCTCCATGGTTCATACACTTGTAGACTTTTTATTTTATGTTCATGCACTGTTCACGTGTGCCCACTGAGACCATCTTGTGTGGCATTAATCGACAGTGCTAGAGCAAACCAGGAAATAAATTGCTTGCCTCATATCTCATTATGTGGCATCTATTTGTTTTCTGACATTTAAACTCTGTGCTAACTCAACCACAATGAGTGACGTCCTAACAGTCTACAAGATTGTTAATGAACTAGCGAATCAAACATGTCTTTAATTGTATGAAATAAGACAATTTTTAATGCAGAACCTCTCTTATAATAGGTACATTTCAGTTGTTTACATATTTTAATATCTGATGCCGAAATACCTTATTCTGATTCCAGTTAGTTCACTAAAATATAGGTTAGTTCAAAATTGTAGGTCCATGTAAGGTCTTAGTGAATGTACAAAATTGTCTTCAGCAATCTCATCCAGATGGATTGTGTAGGTATAATTTCATGGTTCTAGGACCACCACAGATACTTAACACTAGTAAACCGAACCTACTTCGTTTAAATATCATTTTTGGTTTATTTAGTCTTCAGCGTGAAATGCAGCATTGTAACCTTTCTCACTAGTTCAAGCATTAAAATGTCGAGTATTACATGTGGTAGTAATCAACGTTTCAGATTAACTGAATGTCCTGAATATTTTTGTAGGTGCTGTCGTTCGTGTAATGTTGTTAGGCATGAGCTACGCTATATTCACAAACATTCTGAAGTACTGTTACTACATTCCCCCTTCGCAGTTGTTGCATATACTGTGTACTGTCATGGTCAGTTTCTTTGCCTCTGTCTGTAAAGTAATTGGAGATATCCGAAATTCGCTTTCCTGTAGGTATTTTATTTTTGGTAGATCCGCTGTTCACGTTTGCCCACAGTAATCACCATGTGTGACATCATTCGGCAGTGCATGCGAAGCCAACTAATAAACAGTTGGCGACATATATCGTTTTATGGCTGCTCCTTCGCTTCCTGAGCCTAACATTAATAGTAGGCTTAGATAATGAAAATCATATTACACTAAATATTTATTAAAATGCCATTCTTTGGTACAGCAGCTTCCTGATGCTACGTTAATCGAATTTCTGTGCATATTTTAATGTGTGTGACAATTCCATACAGTGCTATCGAAAAAGTTTGTGACCTGTGTTTAACCCTTCTAATTGCAACAGATGTGCACTTTGAAACCCATACTGCGAGTGACTATGTTGTGGCTGCACTGCTTGCCCAAGTCTGGATTCCGTGCTGCGAGATGAAGATCTGACTACTGTGAAAATCTCACCATGTGATGGTAAGAAATCTGTTTGCTCAAAAACGTCTGTCCTTTGCTCTTTATATTACCTCATATCTTCTCTCGATAAAGGGCTTTAATTCTTTTCGTTGTCCCTAATACTTACTGTGCTACACAAATGTAAGTAAACCATTAACAAATGTTTACAGAAATACAAGCACTTTCCAGACACTTTCCATGTAGCTGATTTTATCATGAACAGTACTGTTTATTAAATGAAGATAACAGATCGAAATTTTAACTTAAAATTAAAAGAAGAATAATATCTCATTTCATACTCAAATTATTCATGTTGATATAGAGCTGGCAAATGCCCACAAAAAACACAATCTCACCCTGTGCTATAGTAAATGTGGGCATAACAATCCTCACATTTCTTATACGGATCAGTATATGGCATGAGACTCTATTGGAAACAAACTCACACAAGGAAGCATGTATATTCTATTACAATTAATCGGAACCTTTTTAATCATGTGAAATAGTGGTAACTCGTCCATACAGCGATACATTGTGCTGGCGAAATTCCATAGACATGTCATATGTGTCAAGGAATCCCAGGAGCCGCTTTTAAACACGTCCTCAGAATCTGGAAGCGGTGAAGCAAGACAAATTACCTTATCCATAGCAGTTGTAGTATTCATCATGTCAAGCCAACAAAATCTTCAAATAAAGCGTGATAATCGCATTACCTCCTGCGATAGCAGATAACATGAACTAAATCTAAATCAACTATATACTATTTCTAGCTGTAGTTAATCTTTAGTGGCTGCTCCAACCTTGTGACATGGGCAGCAGCAATTATCAGCAGTTGTAGTAGATAAAGAATAGTGTATTTCATCATAATATAAGAGCTATTAGAGGTAAAGGTAGTGCATTATGGTGAACATTTGGCGTCATATGCCACTTTGTGGCATCTCGTTTGTTTCTTGACATTTAATCGCTGTGGTAAAGTGTCCACAATGAGTGTAATGTTAACGATGTACAACATTAATAGTAGGCTTCAATACTGAATGTCATATTAGACAAATTATTTGAGATAATGCCATTCTTTGGTACAGCAGCTTTTTTATGCTACAAGAATCTAATTTCAGTTTACACTTTAACGCCTGAGACATTAATATGTAGTTCCCAGTGCTGTCATAGTGTTACTTTATATGTTGGTGTCAAAACAGTAGTTCCATGTAGTGTTGTTGGATAGAATTTTTGATCTTTCTTTAATCTTTTGACAGCAACAGAAGTATGCTTTGAATTCCGTGCTGAGTGCAGCTTTGTTGTCGCTGTACTGCTATCTAGCGCTGGTAGCTGCGCTGAGAGATGCGGTTTTGACTACTGTGAAAAACTCATCGTAGAAGGGTAAGAAATTTATTCAATGAGAAAGATCTCTTCTCTGCCCTTTATACTGCCAGATATCTTCCGTAGATAAAGAACTTTGTTCCTTTTCGTTTTCCCTCATATTTGTAATGCTGTATGCAATTAATTAAAGAAAAACTCATTTTCTTCTATACATTTAAAGAGATATAAACATATTAGATCCACATTGCATTTGTATTTTTAGTATCCCTTACCATAGTGTGTATGAAATGTAGATGACATGTCGATACATTATTCAAAATAGAAATGAGAGCAATACCTCATTTGGTAATCAAGATATTCAACTTTATATTGAGTGGGGAACCACATGACACATACACAGTCTCATCCCTGTGCAACTGTTAATGTGGTCGAGAAAATCCTCAAATTTCATAACCATTACATTCTTTTGAGACTACGTTTCCTGCAAATGATAACACTCACGAAGATGTGTGTATTCACTAACAAATATTTTAAACGTTGTTACTCTTAAGAAATGAATGTAACACGTTGACACAGATATATGGTGCATACAACGATATCGACAGACAAGTCATAATTACGAAGGTATCTGAGAAGTGGAATGCTGTCATAGTGTAAGCATCTGTATGTGGTGAAGCATAACCAGTTACACACGTCCACAGGCATTGTACAATTCATAATGTCAACCCAAATAATGTTCAGATAAAGTTTCACATTTACATTACCACCTGGGCTACCTGATAATGTGTACTAAATCTGTTTCAACATATGTACCATATGTTGGTATAGTTAATCTCCAGTGCCAGCTAATACCTTGTGCCATTGACAGCGGCAATTAGCACCAGACGCTGCAGAGAATACCATCTTGAACAAACCAGTCTATATCTTGATCACAAAGTTTTTTATGTGTGTGTGCCCTATAATGGAGACATAAACCCATTGCCTCTCTTCCACTGTAACTTACAACTTGTCTGCAAAGCAAGTGTTTCAAAGCCAATGCTTACTTCTATTGTTACAATAATTCTTTTGTGGCATGCTAGTGATAGTTACTGCACATGTAGTACTTGATTCCTCTTATTCAGATGAATTATGTGTACTGGGTGACACACTATGACAACTGTGTAGGATTAAGTGGATATCCAGAATGTGAAATAGACACAGTCATTCCTATAACATTGTTAAGAACGGACTATATTAAATTAATAAGCAATCTGAAATCCAATTACTGCAATCCCTCTTCAAATTTCTTGCATACATTGAGAACGACTAATCTATATTGCTGTCTCCACGACTAAAATAATAGGAAATCTCCATGGTTCATACACTTGTAGACTTTTTATTTTATGTTCATGCACTGTTCACGTGTGCCCACTGAGACCATCTTGTGTGGCATTAATCGACAGTGCTAGAGCAAACCAGGAAATAAATTGCTTGCCTCATATCTCATTATGTGGCATCTATTTGTTTCCTGACATTTAAACTCTGTGCTAACTCAACCACAATGAGTGACGTCCTAACAGTCTACAAGATTGTTAATGAACTAGCGAATCAAACATGTCTTTAATTGTATGAAATAAGACAATTTTTAATGCAGAACCTCTCTTATAATAGGTACATTTCAGTTGTTTGCATATTTTAATATCTGTGCCGAAATACCTTATTCTGATTCCAGTTAGTTCACTAAAATATAGGTTAGTTCAAAATTGTAGGTCCATGTAAGGTCTCTGTGAATGTACAAAATTGTCTTCAGCAATCTCATCCAGATGGATTGTGTAGGTATAATTTCATTGTTCTAGGACCACCACGGATACTTAACACTAGTAAACCGAACCTACTTCGTTTAAATATCATTTTTGGTTTATTTAGTCTTCAGCGTGAAATGCAGCATTGTAACCTTTCTCACTAGTTCAAGCATTAAAATGTCGAGTATTACATGTGGTAGTAATCAACGTTTCAGATTAACTGAATGTCCTGAATATTTTTGTAGGTGCTGTCGTTCGTGTAATGTTGTTAGGCATGAGCTACGCTATATTCACAAACATTCTGAAGTACTGTTACTACATTCCCCCTTCGCAGTTGTTGCATATACTGTGTACTGTCATGGTCAGTTTCTTTGCCTCTGTCTGCAAAGTAATTGGAGATATCCGAAATTCGCTTTCCTGTAGGTATTTTATTTTTGGTAGATCCGCTGTTCACGTTTGCCCACAGTAATCACCATGTGTGACATCATTCGGCAGTGCATGCGAAGCCAACTAATAAACAGTTGGCGACATATATCGTTTTATGGCTGCTCCTTCGCTTCCTGAGCCTAACATTAATAGTAGGCTTAGATAATGAAAATCATATTACACTAAATATTTATTAAAATGCCATTCTTTGGTACAGCAACTTCCTGATGCTACGTTAATCGAATTTCTGTGCATATTTTAATGTGTGTGACAATTCCATACAGTGCTATCGAAAAAGTTTGTGACCTGTGTTTAACCCTTCTAATTGCAACAGATGTGCACTTTGAAACCCATACTGCGAGTGACTATGTTGTGGCTGCACTGCTTGCCCAAGTCTGGATTCCGTGCTGCGAGATGAAGATCTGACTACTGTGAAAATCTCACCATGTGATGGTAAGAAATCTGTTTGCTCAAAAACGTCTGTCCTTTGCTCTTTATATTACCTCATATCTTCTCTCGATAAAGGGCTTTAATTCTTTTCGTTGTCCCTAATACTTACTGTGCTACACAAATGTAACTAAACCATTAACAAATGTTTACAGAAATACAAGCACTTTCCAGACACTTTCCATGTAGCTGATTTTGTCATGAACAGTACTGTTTATTAAATGAAGATAACAGATCGAAATTTTAACTTAAAATTAAAAGAAGAATAATATCTCATTTCATACTCAAATTATTCATGTTGATATAGAGCTGGCAAATGCCCACAAAAAACACAATCTCATCCTGTGCTATAGTAAATGTGGGCATAACAATCCTCACATTTCTTATACGGATCAGTATATGGCATGAGACTCTATTGGAAACAAACTCACACAAGGAAGCATGTATATTCTATTACAATTAATCGGAACCTTTTTAATCATGTGAAATAGTGGTAACTCGTCCATACAGCGATACATTGTGCTGGCGAAATTCCATAGACATGTCATATGTGTCAAGGAATCCCAGGAGCCGCTTTTAAACACGTCCTCAGAATCTGGAAGTGGTGAAGCAAGACAAATTACCTTATCCATAGCAGTTGTAGTATTCATCATGTCAAGCCAACAAAATCTTCAAATAAAGCGTGATAATCGCATTACCTCCTGCGATAGCAGATAACATGAACTAAATCTAAATCAACTATATACTATTTCTAGCTGTAGTTAATCTTTAGTGGCTGCTCCAACCTTGTGACATGGGCAGCAGCAATTATCAGCAGTTGTAGTAGATAAAGAATAGTGTATTTCATCATAATATAAGAGCTATTAGAGGTAAAGGTAGTGCATTATGGTGAACATTTGGCGTCATATGCCACTTTGTGGCATCTCGTTTGTTTCTTGACATTTAATCGCTGTGGTAAAGTGTCCACAATGAGTGTAATGTTAACGATGTACAACATTAATAGTAGGCTTCAATACTGAATGTCATATTAGACAAATTATTTGAGATAATGCCATTCTTTGGTACAGCAGCTTTTTTATGCTACAAGAATCTAATTTCAGTTTACACTTTAACGCCTGAGACATTAATATGTAGTTCCCAGTGCTGTCATAGTGTTACTTTATATGTTGGTGTCAAAACAGTAGTTCCATGTAGTGTTGTTGGATAGAATTTTTGATCTTTCTTTAATCTTTTGACAGCAACAGAAGTATGCTTTGAATTCCGTGCTGAGTGCAGCTTTGTTGTCGCTGTACTGCTATCTAGCGCTGGTAGCTGCGCTGAGAGATGCGGTTTTGACTACTGTGAAAAACTCATCGTAGAAGGGTAAGAAATTTATTCAATGAGAAAGATCTCTTCTCTGCCCTTTATACTGCCAGATATCTTCCGTAGATAAAGAACTTTGTTCCTTTTCGTTTTCCCTCATATTTGTAATGCTGTATGCAATTAATTAAAGAAAAACTCATTTTCTTCTATACATTTAAAGAGATATAAACATATTAGATCCACATTGCATTTGTATTTTTAGTATCCCTTACCATAGTGTGTATGAAATGTAGATGACATGTCGATACATTATTCAAAATAGAAATGAGAGCAATACCTCATTTGGTAATCAAGATATTCAACTTTATATTGAGTGGGGAACCACATGACACATACACAGTCTCATCCCTGTGCAACTGTTAATGTGGTCGAGAAAATCCTCAAATTTCATAACCATTACATTCTTTTGAGACTACGTTTCCTGCAAATGATAACACTCACGAAGATGTGTGTATTCACTAACAAATATTTTAAACGTTGTTACTCTTAAGAAATGAATGTAACACGTTGACACAGATATATGGTGCATACAACGATATCGACAGACAAGTCATAATTACGAAGGTATCTGAGAAGTGGAATGCTGTCATAGTGTAAGCATCTGTATGTGGTGAAGCATAACCAGTTACACACGTCCACAGGCATTGTACAATTCATAATGTCAACCCAAATAATGTTCAGATAAAGTTTCACATTTACATTACCACCTGGGCTACCTGATAATGTGTACTAAATCTGTTTCAACATATGTACCATATGTTGGTATAGTTAATCTCCAGTGCCAGCTAATACCTTGTGCCATTGACAGCGGCAATTAGCACCAGACGCTGCAGAGAATACCATCTTGAACAAACCAGTCTATATCTTGATCACAAAGTTTTTTATGTGTGTGTGCCCTATAATGGAGACATAAACCCATTGCCTCTCTTCCACTGTAACTTACAACTTGTCTGCAAAACAAGTGTTTCAAAGCCAATGCTTACTTCTATTGTTACAATAATTCTTTTGTGGCATGCTAGTGATAGTTACTGCACATGTAGTACTTGATTCCTCTTATTCAGATGAATTATGTGTACTGGGTGACACACTATGACAACTGTGTAGGATTAAGTGGATATCCAGAATGTGAAATAGACACAGTCATTCCTATAACATTGTTAAGAACGGACTATATTAAATTAATAAGCAATCTGAAATCCAATTACTGCAATCCCTCTTCAAATTTCTTGCATACATTGAGAACGACTAATCTATATTGCTGTCTCCACGACTAAAATAATAGGAAATCTCCATGGTTCATACACTTGTAGACTTTTTATTTTATGTTCATGCACTGTTCACGTGTGCCCACTGAGACCATCTTGTGTGGCATTAATCGACAGTGCTAGAGCAAACCAGGAAATAAATTGCTTGCCTCGTATCTCATTATGTGGCATCTATTTGTTTCCTGACATTTAAACTCTGTGCTAACTCAACCACAATGAGTGACGTCCTAACAGTCTACAAGATTGTTAATGAACTAGCGAATCAAACATGTCTTTAATTGTATGAAATAAGACAATTTTTAATGCAGAACCTCTCTTATAATAGGTACATTTCAGTTGTTTGCATATTTTAATATCTGTGCCGAAATACCTTATTCTGATTCCAGTTAGTTCACTAAAATATAGGTTAGTTCAAAATTGTAGGTCCATGTCAGGTCTCTGTGAATGTTCAAAATTGTCTTCAGCAATCTCATCCAGATGGATTGTGTAGGTATAATTTCATTGTTCTAGGACCACCACGGATACTGAACACTAGTAAACCGAACCTACTTCGTTTAAATATCATTTTTGGTTTATTTAGTCTTCAGCGTGAAATGCAGCATTGTAACCTTTCTCACTAGTTCAAGCATTAAAATGTCGAGTATTACATGTGGTAGTAATCAACGTTTCAGATTAACTGAATGTCCTGAATATTTTTGTAGGTGCTGTCGTTCGTGTAATGTTGTTAGGCATGAGCTACGCTATATTCACAAACATTCTGAAGTACTGTTACTACATTCCCCCTTCGCAGTTGTTGCATATACTGTGTACTGTCATGGTCAGTTTCTTTGCCTCTGTCTGCAAAGTAATTGGAGATATCCGAAATTCGCTTTCCTGTAGGTATTTTATTTTTGGTAGATCCGCTGTTCACGTTTGCCCACAGTAATCACCATGTGTGACATCATTCGGCAGTGCATGCGAAGCCAACTAATAAACAGTTGGCGACATATATCGTTTTATGGCTGCTCCTTCGCTTCCTGAGCCTAACATTAATAGTAGGCTTAGATAATGAAAATCATATTACACTAAATATTTATTAAAATGCCATTCTTTGGTACAGCAGCTTCCTGATGCTACGTTAATCGAATTTCTGTGCATATTTTAATGTGTGTGACAATTCCATACAGTGCTATCGAAAAAGTTTTTGACATGTGTTTAACCCTTCTAATTGCAACAGATGTGCACTTTGAAACCCATACTGCGAGTGACTATGTTGTGGCTGCACTGCTTGCCCATGTCTGGATTCCGTGCTGCGAGATGGAGATCTGACTACTGTGAAAATCTCACCATGTGATGGTAAGAAATCTGTTTGCTCAAAAACGTCTGTCCTTTGCTCTTTATATTACCTCATATCTTCTCTCGATAAAGGGCTTTAATTCTTTTCGTTGTCCCTAATACTTACTGTGCTACATAAATGTAACTAAACCATTAACAAATGTTTACAGAAATACAAGCACTTTCCAGACACTTTCCATGTAGCTGATTTTATCATGAACAGTACTGTTTATTAAATGAAGATAACAGATCGAAATTTTAACTTCAAATTAAAAGAAGAATAATATCTCATTTCATACTCAAATTATTCATGTTGATATAGAGCTGGCAAATGCCCACAAGAAACACAATCTCATCCTGTGCTATAGTAAATGTGGGCATAACAATCCTCACATTTCTTATACGGATCAGTATATGGCATGAGACTCTATTGGAAACAAACTCACACAAGGAAGCATGTATATTCTATTACAATTAATCGGAACCTTTTTAATCATGTGAAATAGTGGTAACTCGTCCATACAGCGATACATTGTGCTGGCGAAATTCCATAGACATGTCATATGTGTCAAGGAATCCCAGGAGCCGCTTTTAAACACGTCCTCAGAATCTGGAAGCGGTGAAGCAAGACAAATTACCTTATCCATAGCAGTTGTAGTATTCATCATGTCAAGCCAACAAAATCTTCAAATAAAGCGTGATAATCGCATTACCTCCTGCGATAGCAGATAACATGAACTAAATCTAAATCAACTATATACTATTTCTAGCTGTAGTTAATCTTTAGTGGCTGCTCCAACCTTGTGACATGGGCAGCAGCAATTATCAGCAGTTGTAGTAGATAAAGAATAGTGTATTTCATCATAATATAAGAGCTATTAGAGGTAAAGGTAGTGCATTATGGTGAACATTTGGCGTCATATGCCATTTTGTGGCATCTCGTTTGTTTCTTGACATTTAATCGCTGTGGTAAAGTGTCCACATTGAGTGTAATGTTAACGATGTACAACATTAATAGTAGGCTTCAATACTGAATGTCTTATTAGACAAATTATTTGAGATAATGCCATTCTTTGGTACAGCAGCTTTTTTATGCTACAAGAATCTAATTTCAGTTTACACTTTAACGCCTGAGACATTAATATGTAGTTCCCAGTGCTGTCATAGTGTTACTTTATATGTTGGTGTCAAAACAGTAGTTCCATGTAGTGTTGTTGGATAGAATTTTTGATCTTTCTTTAATCTTTTGACAGCAACAGAAGTATGCTTTGAATTCCGTGCTGAGTGCAGCTTTGTTGTCGCTGTACTGCTATCTAGCGCTGGTAGCTGCGCTGAGAGATGCGGTTTTGACTACTGTGAAAAACTCATCATAGAAGGGTAAGAAATTTATTCAATGAGAAAGATCTCTTCTCTGCCCTTTATACTGCCAGATATCTTCCGTAGATAAAGAACTTTGTTCCTTTTCGTTTTCCCTCATATTTGTAATGCTGTATGCAATTAATTAAAGAAAAACTAATTTTCTTCTATACATTTAAAGAGATATAAACATATTAGATCCACATTGCATTTGTATTTTTAGTATGCCTTACCATAGTGTGTATGAAATGTAGATGACATGTCGATACATTATTCAAAATAGAAATGAGAGCAATACCTCATTTGGTAATCAAGATATTCAACTTTATATTGAGTGGGGAACCACATGACACATACACTGTCTCATCCCTGTGCAACTGTTAATGTGGTCGAGAAAATCCTCAAATTTCATAACCATTACATTCTTTTGAGACTACGTTTCCTGCAAATGATAACACTCACGAAGATGTGTGTATTCTCTAACAAATATTTTAAACGTTGTTACTCTTAAGAAATGAATGTAACACGTTGACACAGATATATGTTGCATACAACAATATCGACAGACAATTCATAATTACGAAGGTATCTGAGAAGTGGAATGCTGTCATAGTGTAAGCATCTGTATGTGGTGAAGCATAACCAGTTACACACGTCCACAGGCATTGTACAATTCATAATGTCAACCCAAATAATGTTCAGATAAAGTTTCACATTTACATTACCACCTGGGCTACCTGATAATGTGTACTAAATCTGTTTCAACATATGTACCATATGTTGGTATAGTTAATCTCCAGTGCCAGCTAATACCTTGTGCCATTGACAGCGGCAATTAGCACCAGACGCTGCAGAGAATACCATCTTGAACAAACCAGTCTATATCTTGATCACAAAGTTTTTTATGTGTGTGTGCCCTATAATGGAGACATAAACCCATTGCCTCTCTTCCACTGTAACTTACAACTTGTCTGCAAAACAAGTGTTTCAAAGCCAATGCTTACTTCTATTGTTACAATAATTCTTTTGTGGCATGCTAGTGATAGTTACTGCACATGTAGTAATTGATTCCTCTTATTCAGATGAATTATGTGTACTGGGTGACACACTATGACAACTGTGTAGGATTACGTGGATATCCAGAATGTGAAATAGACACAGTCATTCCTATAACATTGTTAAGAACAGACTATATTAAATTAATAAGCAATCTGAAATCCAATTACTGCAATCCCTCTTCAAATTTCTTGCATACATTGAGAACGACTAATCTATATTGCTGTCTCCACGACTAAAATAATAGGAAATCTCCATGGTTCATACACTTGTAGACTTTTTATTTTATGTTCATGCACTGTTCACGTGTGCCCACTGAGACCATCTTGTGTGGCATTAATCGACAGTGCTAGAGCAAACCAGGAAATAAATTGCTTGCCTCATATCTCATTATGTGGCATTTATTTGTTTCCTGACATTTAAACTCTGTGCTAACTCAACCACAGTGAGTGACGTCCTAACAGTCTACAAGATTGTTAATGAACTAGCGAATCAAACATGTCTTTAATTGTATGAAATAAGACAATTTTTAATGCAGTACCTCTCTTATAATAGGTACATTTCAGTTGTTTGCATATTTTAATATCTGATGCCGAAATACCTTATTCTGATTCCAGTTAGTTCACTAAAATATAGGTTAGTTCAAAATTGTAGGTCCATGTAAGGTCTTTGTGAATGTACAAAATTGTCTTCAGCAATCTCATCCACATGGATTGTGTAGGTATAATTTCATTGTTCTAGGACCACCACGGATACTTAACTCTAGTAAACCGAACCTGCTTCGTTTAAATATCATTTTTGGTTTATTTAGTCTTCAGCGTGAAATGCAGCATTGTAACCTTTCTCACTAGTTCAAGCATTAAAATGTCGAGTATTACATGTGGTAGTAATCAATGTTTCAGATTAACTGAATGTCCTGAATATTTTTGTAGGTGCTGTCGTTCGTGTAATGTTGTTAGGCATGAGCTACGCTATATTCACAAACATTCTGAAGTACTGTTACTACATTCCCCCTTCGCAGTTGTTGCATATACTGTGTACTGTCATGGTCAGTTTCTTTGCCTCTGTCTGTAAAGTAATTGGAGATATCCGAAATTCGCTTTCCTGTAGGTATTTTATTTTTGGTAGATCCGCTGTTCACGTTTGCCCACAGTAATCACCATGTGTGACATCATTCGGCAGTGCATGCGAAGCCAACTAATAAACAGTTGGCGACATATATCGTTTTATGGCTGCTCCTTCGCTTCCTGAGCCTAACATTAATAGTAGGCTTAGATAATGAAAATTATATTACACTAAATATTTATTAAAATGCCATTCTTTGGTACAGCAGCTTCCTGATGCTACGTTAATCGAATTTCTGTGCATATTTTAATGTGTGTGACAATTCCATACAGTGCTATCGAAAAAGTTTGTGACCTGTGTTTAACCCTTCTAATTGCAACAGATGTGCACTTTGAAACCCATACTGCGAGTGACTATGTTGTGGCTGCACTGCTTGCCCAAGTCTGGATTCCGTGCTGCGAGATGAAGATCTGACTACTGTGAAAATCTCACCATGTGATGGTAAGAAATCTGTTTGCTCAAAAACGTCTGTCCTTTGCTCTTTATATTACCTCATATCTTCTCTCGATAAAGGGCTTTAATTCTTTTCGTTGTCCCTAATACTTACTGTGCTACATAAATGTAACTAAACCATTAACAAATGTTTACAGAAATACAAGCACTTTCCAGACACTTTCCATGTAGCTGATTTTATCATGAACAGTACTGTTTATTAAATGAAGATAACAGATCGAAATTTTAACTTCAAATTAAAAGAAGAATAATATCTCATTTCATACTCAAATTATTCATGTTGATATAGAGCTGGCAAATGCCCACAAGAAACACAATCTCACCCTGTGCTATAGTAAATGTGGGCATAACAATCCTCACATTTCTTATACGGATCAGTATATGGCATGAGATTCTATTGGAAACAAACTCACACAAGGAAGCATGTATATTCTATTACAATTAATCGGAACCTTTTTAATCATCTGAAATAGTGGTAACTCGTCCATACAGCGATACATTGTGCTGGCGAAATTCCATAGACATGTCATATGTGTCAAGGAATCCCAGGAGCCGCTTTTAAACACGTCCTCAGAATCTGGAAGCGGTGAAGCAAGACAAATTACCTTATCCATAGCAGTTGTAGTATTCATCATGTCAAGCCAACAAAATCTTCAAATAAAGCGTGATAATCGCATTACCTCCTGCGATAGCAGATAACATGAACTAAATCTAAATCAACTATATACTATTTCTAGCTGTAGTTAATCTTTAGTGGCTGCTCCAACCTTGTGACATGGGCAGCAGCAATTATCAGCAGTTGTAGTAGATAAAGAATAGTGTATTTTATCATAATATAAGAGCTATTAGAGGTAAAGGTAGTGCATTATGGTGAACATTTGGCGTCATATGCCATTTTGTGGCATCTCGTTTGTTTCTTGACATTTAATCGCTGTGGTAAAGTGTCCACAATGAGTGTAATGTTAACGATGTACAACATTAATAGTAGGCTTCAATACTGAATGTCATATTAGACAAATTATTTGAGATAATGCCATTCTTTGGTACAGCAGCTTTTTTATGCTACAAGAATCTAATTTCAGTTTACACTTTAACGCCTGAGACATTAATATGTAGTTCCCAGTGCTGTCATAGTGTTACTTTATATGTTGGTGTCAAAACAGTAGTTCCATGTAGTGTTGTTGGATAGAATTTTAGATTTTTCTTTAATCTTTTGTCAACAACAGAAGTATGCTTTGAATTCCGTGCTGAGTGCAGCTTTGTTGTCGCTGTACTACTATCTAGCGCTGGTAGCTGCACTGAGAGATGCTGTTTTGACTACTATGAAAAACTCATCATAGAATGGTAAGAAATTTATTCAATGAGAAAGATCTCTTCTCTGCCCTTTATACTGCCAGATATCTTCCGTAGATGAAGAACTTCGTTCCTTTTCGTTTTGCCTCATATTTGTAATGCTGTATCTAATTAATTAAAGAAAAACACATTTTCTTCTATACATTTAAAGAGATATAAACATATTAGATACACATTGCATTTGTATTTTTAGTATCCCTTACCTTAGTGTGTATGAAATGTAGATGACATGTGGATACATTATTTAAAATAGGAATGAGAGCATTACCTCATTTGGTAATCAAGATATTCAACTTTATATTGACTGGGGAACCACATGAGACATACACAGTCTCATCCCTGTGCAACTGTTAGTGTGGTCGAGAAAATCCTCAAATTTCATAACCATTACATTCTTTTGAGACTACGTTTCCTGCAAATGATAACACTCACGAAGATGTGTGTATTCTCTAACAAATATTTTAAACGTTGTTACTCTTAAGAAATGAATGTAACACGTTGACACAGATATATGGTGCATACAACGATATCGACAGACAAGTCATAATTACGAAGGTATCTGAGAAGTGGAATGCTGTCATAGTGTAAGCATCTGTATGTGGTGAAGCATAACCAGTTACACACGTCCACAGGCATTGTACAATTCATAATGTCAACCCAAATAATGTTCAGATAAAGTTTCACATTTACATTACCACCTGGGCTACCTGATAATGTGTACTAAATCTGTTTCAACATATGTACCATATATTGGTATAGTTAATGTCCAGTGCCAGCTAATACCTTGTGCCATTGACAGCGGCAATTAGCACCAGACGCTGTAGAGAATACCATCTTGAACAAACCAGTCTATATCTTGATCACACAGTTTTTTATGTGTGTGTGCCCTATAATGGAGACATAAACCCATTGCCTCTCTTCCACTGTAACTTACAACTTGTCTGCAAAACAAGTGTTTCAAAGCCAATGCTTACTTCTATTGTTACAATAATTCTTTTGTGGCATGCTAGTGATAGTTACTGCACATGTAGTACTTGATTCCTCTTATTCAGATGAATTATGTGTACTGGGTGACACACTATGACAACTGTGTAGGATTAAGTGGATATCCAGAATGTGAAATAGACACAGTCATTCCTATAACATTGTTAAGAACGGACTATATTAAATTAATAAGCAATCTGAAATCCAATTACTGCAATTCCTCGTCAAATTTCTTGCATACATTGAGAACGACTAATCTATATTGCTGTCTCCACGACTAAAATAATAGGAAATATCCATGGTTCATACACTTGTAGACTTTTTATTTTATGTTCATGCACTGTTCACGTGTGCCCACTGAGACCATCTTGTGTGGCATTAATCGACAGTGCTAGAGCAAACCAGGAAATAAATTGCTTGCCTCATATCTCATTATGTGGCGTCTATTTGTTTCCTGACATTTAAACTCTGTGCTAACTCAACCACAATGAGTGACGTCCTAACAGTCTACAAGATTGTTAATGAACTAGCGAATCAAACATGTCTTTAATTGTATGAAATAAGACAATTTTTAATGCAGAACCTCTCTTATAATAGGTACATTTCAGTTGTTTGCATATTTTAATATCTGATGCCGAAATACCTTATTCTGATTCCAGTTAGTTCACTAGAATATAGGTTAGTTCAAAATTGTAGGTCCATGTAAGGTCTTTGTGAATATACAAAATTGTCTTCAGCAATCTCATCCAGATGGATTGTGTAGGTACAATTTCATTGTTCTAGGACCACCACAGATACTTAACACTAGTAAACCGAACCTACTTCGTTTAAATATCATTTTTGGTTTATTTAGTCTTCAGCGTGAAATGCAGCATTGTAACCTTTCTCACTAGTTCAAGCATTAAAATGTCGAGTATTACATGTGGTAGTAATCAACGTTTCAGATTAACTGAATGTCCTGAATATTTTTGTAGGTGCTGTCGTTCGTGTAATGTTGTTAGGCATGAGCTACGCTATATTCACAAACATTCTGAAGTACTGTTACTACATTCCCCCTTCGCAGTTGTTGCATATACTGTGTACTGTCATGGTCAGTTTCTTTGCCTCTGTCTGTAAAGTAATTGGAGATATCCGAAATTCGCTTTCCTGTAGGTATTTTATTTTTGGTAGATCCGCTGTTCACGTTTGCCCACAGTAATCACCATGTGTGACATCATTCGGCAGTGCATGCGAAGCCAACTAATAAACAGTTGGCGACATATATCGTTTTATGGCTGCTCCTTCGCTTCCTGAGCCTAACATTAATAGTAGGCTTAGATAATGAAAATCATATTACACTAAATATTTATTAAAATGCCATTCTTTGGTACAGCAGCTTCCTGATGCTACGTTAATCGAATTTCTGTGCATATTTTAATGTGTGTGACAATTCCATACAGTGCTATCGAAAAAGTTTGTGACCTGTGTTTAACCCTTCTAATTGCAACAGATGTGCACTTTGAAACCCATACTGCGAGTGACTATGTTGTGGCTGCACTGCTTGCCCAAGTCTGGATTCCGTGCTGCGAGATGAAGATCTGACTACTGTGAAAATCTCACCATGTGATGGTAAGAAATCTGTTTGCTCAAAAACGTCTGTCCTTTGCTCTTTATATTACCTCATATCTTCTCTCGATAAAGGGCTTTAATTCTTTTCGTTGTCCCTAATACTTACTGTGCTACACAAATGTAACTAAACCATTAACAAATGTTTACAGAAATACAAGCACTTTCCAGACACTTTCCATGTAGCTGATTTTATCATGAACAGTACTGTTTATTAAATGAAGATAACAGATCGAAATTTTAACTTAAAATTAAAAGAAGAATAATATCTCATTTCATACTCAAATTATTCATGTTGATATAGAGCTGGCAAATGCCCACAAGAAACACAATCTCACCCTGTGCTATAGCAAATGTGGGCATAACAATTCTCAGATTTCTTATACGGATCAGTATATGGCATGAGATTCTATTGGAAACAAACTCACACAAGGAAGCATGTATATTCTATTACAATTAATCGGAACCTTTTTAATCATCTGAAATAGTGGTAACTCGTCCATACAGCGATACATTGTGCTGGCGAAATTCCATAGACATGTCATATGTGTCAAGGAATCCCAGGAGCCGCTTTTAAACACGTCCTCAGAATCTGGAAGTGGTGAAGCAAGACAAATTACCTTATCCATAGCAGTTGTAGTATTCATCATGTCAAGCCAACAAAATCTTCAAATAAAGCGTGATAATCGCATTACCTCCTGCGATAGCAGATAACATGAACTAAATCTAAATCAACTATATACTATTTCTAGCTGTAGTTAATCTTTAGTGGCTGCTCCAACCTTGTGACATGGGCAGCAGCAATTATCAGCAGTTGTAGTAGATAAAGAATAGTGTATTTCATCATAATATAAGAGCTATTAGGGGTAAAGGTAGTGCATTATGGTGAACATTTGGCGTCATATGCCATTTTGTGGCATCTCGTTTGTTTCTTGACATTTAATTGCTGTGGTAAAGTGTCCACAATGAGTGTAATGTTAACGATGTACAACATTAATAGTAGGCTTCAATACTGAATGTCATATTAGACAAATTATTTGAGATAATGCCATTCTTTGGTACAGCAGCTTTTTTATGCTACAAGAATCTAATTTCAGTTTACACTTTAACGCCTGAGACATTAATATGTAGTTCCCAGTGCTGTCATAGTGTTACTTTATATGTTGGTGTCAAAACAGTAGTTCCATGTAGTGTTGTTGGATAGAATTTTTGATCTTTCTTTAATCTTTTGACAGCAACAGAAGTATGCTTTGAATTCCGTGCTGAGTGCAGCTTTGTTGTCGCTGTACTGCTATCTAGCGCTGGTAGCTGCGCTGAGAGATGCGGTTTTGACTACTGTGAAAAACTCATCATAGAAGGGTAAGAAATTTATTCAATGAGAAAGATCTCTTCTCTGCCCTTTATACTGCCAGATATCTTCCGTAGATAAAGAACTTTGTTCCTTTTCGTTTTCCCTCATATTTGTAATGCTGTATGCAATTAATTAAAGAAAAACTCATTTTCTTCTATACATTTAAAGAGATATAAACATATTAGATCCACATTGCATTTGTATTTTTAGTATCCCTTACCATAGTGTGTATGAAATGTAGATGACCTGTCGATACATTATTCAAAATAGAAATGAGAGCAATACCTCATTTGGTAATCAAGATATTCAACTTTATATTGAGTGGGGAACCACATGACACATACACAGTCTCATCCCTGTGCAACTGTTAATGTGGTCGAGAAAATCCTCAAATTTCATAACCATTACATTCTTTTGAGACTACGTTTCCTGCAAATGATAACACTCACGAAGATGTGTGTATTCTCTAACAAATATTTTAAACGTTGTTACTCTTAAGAAATGAATGTAACACGTCGACACAGATATATGGTGCATACAACGATATCGACAGACAAGTCATAATTACGAAGGTATCTGAGAAGTGGAATGCTGTCATAGTGTAAGCATCTGTATGTGGTGAAGCATAACCAGTTACACACGTCCACAGGCATTGTACAATTCATAATGTCAACCCAAATAATGTTCAGATAAAGTTTCACATTTACATTACCACCTGGGCTACCTGATAATGTGTACTAAATCTGTTTCAACATATGTACCATATGTTGGTATAGTTAATCTCCAGTGCCAGCTAATACCTTGTGCCATTGACAGCGGCAATTAGCACCAGACGCTGCAGAGAATACCATCTTGAACAAACCAGTCTATATCTTGATCACAAAGTTTTTTATGTGTGTGTGCCCTATAATGGAGACATAAACCCATTGCCTCTCTTCCACTGTAACTTACAACTTGTCTGCAAAACAAGTGTTTCAAAGCCAATGCTTACTTCTATCGTTACAATAATTCTTTTGTGGCATGCTAGTGATAGTTACTGCACATGTAGTACTTGATTCCTCTTATTCAGATGAATTATGTGTACTGGGTGACACATTATGACAACTGTATAGGATTAAGTGGATATCCAGAATGTGAAATAGACACAGTCATTCCTATAACATTGTTAAGAACGGACTATATTAAATTAATAAGCAATCTGAAATCCAATTACTGCAATCCCTCTTCAAATTTCTTGCATACATTGAGAACGACTAATCTATATTGCTGTCTCCACGACTAAAATAATAGGAAATCTCCATGGTTCATACACTTGTAGACTTTTTATTTTATGTTCATGCACTGTTCACGTGTGCCCACTGAGACCATCTTGTGTGGCATTAATCGACAGTGCTAGAGCAAACCAGGAAATAAATTGCTTGCCTCATATCTCATTATGTGGCATCTATTTGTTTTCTGACATTTAAACTCTGTGCTAACTCAACCACAATGAGTGACGTCCTAACAGTCTACAAGATTGTTAATGAACTAGCGAATCAAACATGTCTTTAATTGTATGAAATAAGACAATTTTTAATGCAGAACCTCTCTTATAATAGGTACATTTCAGTTGTTTACATATTTTAATATCTGATGCCGAAATACCTTATTCTGATTCCAGTTAGTTCACTAAAATATAGGTTAGTTCAAAATTGTAGGTCCATGTAAGGTCTTAGTGAATGTACAAAATTGTCTTCAGCAATCTCATCCAGATGGATTGTGTAGGTATAATTTCATGGTTCTAGGACCACCACAGATACTTAACACTAGTAAACCGAACCTACTTCGTTTAAATATCATTTTTGGTTTATTTAGTCTTCAGCGTGAAATGCAGCATTGTAACCTTTCTCACTAGTTCAAGCATTAAAATGTCGAGTATTACATGTGGTAGTAATCAACGTTTCAGATTAACTGAATGTCCTGAATATTTTTGTAGGTGCTGTCGTTCGTGTAATGTTGTTAGGCATGAGCTACGCTATATTCACAAACATTCTGAAGTACTGTTACTACATTCCCCCTTCGCAGTTGTTGCATATACTGTGTACTGTCATGGTCAGTTTCTTTGCCTCTGTCTGTAAAGTAATTGGAGATATCCGAAATTCGCTTTCCTGTAGGTATTTTATTTTTGGTAGATCCGCTGTTCACGTTTGCCCACAGTAATCACCATGTGTGACATCATTCGGCAGTGCATGCGAAGCCAACTAATAAACAGTTGGCGACATATATCGTTTTATGGCTGCTCCTTCGCTTCCTGAGCCTAACATTAATAGTAGGCTTAGATAATGAAAATCATATTACACTAAATATTTATTAAAATGCCATTCTTTGGTACAGCAGCTTCCTGATGCTACGTTAATCGAATTTCTGTGCATATTTTAATGTGTGTGACAATTCCATACAGTGCTATCGAAAAAGTTTGTGACCTGTGTTTAACCCTTCTAATTGCAACAGATGTGCACTTTGAAACCCATACTGCGAGTGACTATGTTGTGGCTGCACTGCTTGCCCAAGTCTGGATTCCGTGCTGCGAGATGAAGATCTGACTACTGTGAAAATCTCACCATGTGATGGTAAGAAATCTGTTTGCTCAAAAACGTCTGTCCTTTGCTCTTTATATTACCTCATATCTTCTCTCGATAAAGGGCTTTAATTCTTTTCGTTGTCCCTAATACTTACTGTGCTACACAAATGTAACTAAACCATTAACAAATGTTTACAGAAATACAAGCACTTTCCAGACACTTTCCATGTAGCTGATTTTATCATGAACAGTACTGTTTATTAAATGAAGATAACAGATCGAAATTTTAACTTAAAATTAAAAGAAGAATAATATCTCATTTCATACTCAAATTATTCATGTTGATATAGAGCTGGCAAATGCCCACAAAAAACACAATCTCATCCTGTGCTATAGTAAATGTGGGCATAACAATCCTCACATTTCTTATACGGATCAGTATATGGCATGAGACTCTATTGGAAACAAACTCACACAAGGAAGCATGTATATTCTATTACAATTAATCGGAACCTTTTTAATCATGTGAAATAGTGGTAACTCGTCCATACAGCGATACATTGTGCTGGCGAAATTCCATAGACATGTCATATGTGTCAAGGAATCCCAGGAGCCGCTTTTAAACACGTCCTCAGAATCTGGAAGCGGTGAAGCAAGACAAATTACCTTATCCATAGCAGTTGTAGTATTCATCATGTCAAGCCAACAAAATCTTCAAATAAAGCGTGATAATCGCATTACCTCCTGCGATAGCAGATAACATGAACTAAATCTAAATCAACTATATACTATTTCTAGCTGTAGTTAATCTTTAGTGGCTGCTCCAACCTTGTGACATGGGCAGCAGCAATTATCAGCAGTTGTAGTAGATAAAGAATAGTGTATTTCATCATAATATAAGAGCTATTAGAGGTAAAGGTAGTGCATTATGGTGAACATTTGGCGTCATATGCCACTTTGTGGCATCTCGTTTGTTTCTTGACATTTAATCGCTGTGGTAAAGTGTCCACAATGAGTGTAATGTTAACGATGTACAACATTAATAGTAGGCTTCAATACTGAATGTCATATTAGACAAATTATTTGAGATAATGCCATTCTTTGGTACAGCAGCTTTTTTATGCTACAAGAATCTAATTTCAGTTTACACTTTAACGCCTGAGACATTAATATGTAGTTCCCAGTGCTGTCATAGTGTTACTTTATATGTTGGTGTCAAAACAGTAGTTCCATGTAGTGTTGTTGGATAGAATTTTTGATCTTTCTTTAATCTTTTGACAGCAACAGAAGTATGCTTTGAATTCCGTGCTGAGTGCAGCTTTGTTGTCGCTGTACTGCTATCTAGCGCTGGTAGCTGCGCTGAGAGATGCGGTTTTGACTACTGTGAAAAACTCATCGTAGAAGGGTAAGAAATTTATTCAATGAGAAAGATCTCTTCTCTGCCCTTTATACTGCCAGATATCTTCCGTAGATAAAGAACTTTGTTCCTTTTCGTTTTCCCTCATATTTGTAATGCTGTATGCAATTAATTAAAGAAAAACTCATTTTCTTCTATACATTTAAAGAGATATAAACATATTAGATCCACATTGCATTTGTATTTTTAGTATCCCTTACCATAGTGTGTATGAAATGTAGATGACATGTCGATACATTATTCAAAATAGAAATGAGAGCAATACCTCATTTGGTAATCAAGATATTCAACTTTATATTGAGTGGGGAACCACATGACACATACACAGTCTCATCCCTGTGCAACTGTTAATGTGGTCGAGAAAATCCTCAAATTTCATAACCATTACATTCTTTTGAGACTACGTTTCCTGCAAATGATAACACTCACGAAGATGTGTGTATTCACTAACAAATATTTTAAACGTTGTTACTCTTAAGAAATGAATGTAACACGTTGACACAGATATATGGTGCATACAACGATATCGACAGACAAGTCATAATTACGAAGGTATCTGAGAAGTGGAATGCTGTCATAGTGTAAGCATCTGTATGTGGTGAAGCATAACCAGTTACACACGTCCACAGGCATTGTACAATTCATAATGTCAACCCAAATAATGTTCAGATAAAGTTTCACATTTACATTACCACCTGGGCTACCTGATAATGTGTACTAAATCTGTTTCAACATATGTACCATATGTTGGTATAGTTAATCTCCAGTGCCAGCTAATACCTTGTGCCATTGACAGCGGCAATTAGCACCAGACGCTGCAGAGAATACCATCTTGAACAAACCAGTCTATATCTTGATCACAAAGTTTTTTATGTGTGTGTGCCCTATAATGGAGACATAAACCCATTGCCTCTCTTCCACTGTAACTTACAACTTGTCTGCAAAGCAAGTGTTTCAAAGCCAATGCTTACTTCTATTGTTACAATAATTCTTTTGTGGCATGCTAGTGATAGTTACTGCACATGTAGTACTTGATTCCTCTTATTCAGATGAATTATGTGTACTGGGTGACACACTATGACAACTGTGTAGGATTAAGTGGATATCCAGAATGTGAAATAGACACAGTCATTCCTATAACATTGTTAAGAACGGACTATATTAAATTAATAAGCAATCTGAAATCCAATTACTGCAATCCCTCTTCAAATTTCTTGCATACATTGAGAACGACTAATCTATATTGCTGTCTCCACGACTAAAATAATAGGAAATCTCCATGGTTCATACACTTGTAGACTTTTTATTTTATGTTCATGCACTGTTCACGTGTGCCCACTGAGACCATCTTGTGTGGCATTAATCGACAGTGCTAGAGCAAACCAGGAAATAAATTGCTTGCCTCATATCTCATTATGTGGCATCTATTTGTTTCCTGACATTTAAACTCTGTGCTAACTCAACCACAATGAGTGACGTCCTAACAGTCTACAAGATTGTTAATGAACTAGCGAATCAAACATGTCTTTAATTGTATGAAATAAGACAATTTTTAATGCAGAACCTCTCTTATAATAGGTACATTTCAGTTGTTTGCATATTTTAATATCTGTGCCGAAATACCTTATTCTGATTCCAGTTAGTTCACTAAAATATAGGTTAGTTCAAAATTGTAGGTCCATGTAAGGTCTCTGTGAATGTACAAAATTGTCTTCAGCAATCTCATCCAGATGGATTGTGTAGGTATAATTTCATTGTTCTAGGACCACCACGGATACTTAACACTAGTAAACCGAACCTACTTCGTTTAAATATCATTTTTGGTTTATTTAGTCTTCAGCGTGAAATGCAGCATTGTAACCTTTCTCACTAGTTCAAGCATTAAAATGTCGAGTATTACATGTGGTAGTAATCAACGTTTCAGATTAACTGAATGTCCTGAATATTTTTGTAGGTGCTGTCGTTCGTGTAATGTTGTTAGGCATGAGCTACGCTATATTCACAAACATTCTGAAGTACTGTTACTACATTCCCCCTTCGCAGTTGTTGCATATACTGTGTACTGTCATGGTCAGTTTCTTTGCCTCTGTCTGCAAAGTAATTGGAGATATCCGAAATTCGCTTTCCTGTAGGTATTTTATTTTTGGTAGATCCGCTGTTCACGTTTGCCCACAGTAATCACCATGTGTGACATCATTCGGCAGTGCATGCGAAGCCAACTAATAAACAGTTGGCGACATATATCGTTTTATGGCTGCTCCTTCGCTTCCTGAGCCTAACATTAATAGTAGGCTTAGATAATGAAAATCATATTACACTAAATATTTATTAAAATGCCATTCTTTGGTACAGCAACTTCCTGATGCTACGTTAATCGAATTTCTGTGCATATTTTAATGTGTGTGACAATTCCATACAGTGCTATCGAAAAAGTTTGTGACCTGTGTTTAACCCTTCTAATTGCAACAGATGTGCACTTTGAAACCCATACTGCGAGTGACTATGTTGTGGCTGCACTGCTTGCCCAAGTCTGGATTCCGTGCTGCGAGATGAAGATCTGACTACTGTGAAAATCTCACCATGTGATGGTAAGAAATCTGTTTGCTCAAAAACGTCTGTCCTTTGCTCTTTATATTACCTCATATCTTCTCTCGATAAAGGGCTTTAATTCTTTTCGTTGTCCCTAATACTTACTGTGCTACACAAATGTAACTAAACCATTAACAAATGTTTACAGAAATACAAGCACTTTCCAGACACTTTCCATGTAGCTGATTTTGTCATGAACAGTACTGTTTATTAAATGAAGATAACAGATCGAAATTTTAACTTAAAATTAAAAGAAGAATAATATCTCATTTCATACTCAAATTATTCATGTTGATATAGAGCTGGCAAATGCCCACAAAAAACACAATCTCATCCTGTGCTATAGTAAATGTGGGCATAACAATCCTCACATTTCTTATACGGATCAGTATATGGCATGAGACTCTATTGGAAACAAACTCACACAAGGAAGCATGTATATTCTATTACAATTAATCGGAACCTTTTTAATCATGTGAAATAGTGGTAACTCGTCCATACAGCGATACATTGTGCTGGCTAAATTCCATAGACATGTCATATGTGTCAAGGAATCCCAGGAGCCGCTTTTAAACACGTCCTCAGAATCTGGAAGTGGTGAAGCAAGACAAATTACCTTATCCATAGCAGTTGTAGTATTCATCATGTCAAGCCAACAAAATCTTCAAATAAAGCGTGATAATCGCATTACCTCCTGCGATAGCAGATAACATGAACTAAATCTAAATCAACTATATACTATTTCTAGCTGTAGTTAATCTTTAGTGGCTGCTCCAACCTTGTGACATGGGCAGCAGCAATTATCAGCAGTTGTAGTAGATAAAGAATAGTGTATTTCATCATAATATAAGAGCTATTAGAGGTAAAGGTAGTGCATTATGGTGAACATTTGGCGTCATATGCCACTTTGTGGCATCTCGTTTGTTTCTTGACATTTAATCGCTGTGGTAAAGTGTCCACAATGAGTGTAATGTTAACGATGTACAACATTAATAGTAGGCTTCAATACTGAATGTCATATTAGACAAATTATTTGAGATAATGCCATTCTTTGGTACAGCAGCTTTTTTATGCTACAAGAATCTAATTTCAGTTTACACTTTAACGCCTGAGACATTAATATGTAGTTCCCAGTGCTGTCATAGTGTTACTTTATATGTTGGTGTCAAAACAGTAGTTCCATGTAGTGTTGTTGGATAGAATTTTTGATCTTTCTTTAATCTTTTGACAGCAACAGAAGTATGCTTTGAATTCCGTGCTGAGTGCAGCTTTGTTGTCGCTGTACTGCTATCTAGCGCTGGTAGCTGCGCTGAGAGATGCGGTTTTGACTACTGTGAAAAACTCATCGTAGAAGGGTAAGAAATTTATTCAATGAGAAAGATCTCTTCTCTGCCCTTTATACTGCCAGATATCTTCCGTAGATAAAGAACTTTGTTCCTTTTCGTTTTCCCTCATATTTGTAATGCTGTATGCAATTAATTAAAGAAAAACTCATTTTCTTCTATACATTTAAAGAGATATAAACATATTAGATCCACATTGCATTTGTATTTTTAGTATCCCTTACCATAGTGTGTATGAAATGTAGATGACATGTCGATACATTATTCAAAATAGAAATGAGAGCAATACCTCATTTGGTAATCAAGATATTCAACTTTATATTGAGTGGGGAACCACATGACACATACACAGTCTCATCCCTGTGCAACTGTTAATGTGGTCGAGAAAATCCTCAAATTTCATAACCATTACATTCTTTTGAGACTACGTTTCCTGCAAATGATAACACTCACGAAGATGTGTGTATTCACTAACAAATATTTTAAACGTTGTTACTCTTAAGAAATGAATGTAACACGTTGACACAGATATATGGTGCATACAACGATATCGACAGACAAGTCATAATTACGAAGGTATCTGAGAAGTGGAATGCTGTCATAGTGTAAGCATCTGTATGTGGTGAAGCATAACCAGTTACACACGTCCACAGGCATTGTACAATTCATAATGTCAACCCAAATAATGTTCAGATAAAGTTTCACATTTACATTACCACCTGGGCTACCTGATAATGTGTACTAAATCTGTTTCAACATATGTACCATATGTTGGTATAGTTAATCTCCAGTGCCAGCTAATACCTTGTGCCATTGACAGCGGCAATTAGCACCAGACGCTGCAGAGAATACCATCTTGAACAAACCAGTCTATATCTTGATCACAAAGTTTTTTATGTGTGTGTGCCCTATAATGGAGACATAAACCCATTGCCTCTCTTCCACTGTAACTTACAACTTGTCTGCAAAACAAGTGTTTCAAAGCCAATGCTTACTTCTATTGTTACAATAATTCTTTTGTGGCATGCTAGTGATAGTTACTGCACATGTAGTACTTGATTCCTCTTATTCAGATGAATTATGTGTACTGGGTGACACACTATGACAACTGTGTAGGATTAAGTGGATATCCAGAATGTGAAATAGACACAGTCATTCCTATAACATTGTTAAGAACGGACTATATTAAATTAATAAGCAATCTGAAATCCAATTACTGCAATCCCTCTTCAAATTTCTTGCATACATTGAGAACGACTAATCTATATTGCTGTCTCCACGACTAAAATAATAGGAAATCTCCATGGTTCATACACTTGTAGACTTTTTATTTTATGTTCATGCACTGTTCACGTGTGCCCACTGAGACCATCTTGTGTGGCATTAATCGACAGTGCTAGAGCAAACCAGGAAATAAATTGCTTGCCTCGTATCTCATTATGTGGCATCTATTTGTTTCCTGACATTTAAACTCTGTGCTAACTCAACCACAATGAGTGACGTCCTAACAGTCTACAAGATTGTTAATGAACTAGCGAATCAAACATGTCTTTAATTGTATGAAATAAGACAATTTTTAATGCAGAACCTCTCTTATAATAGGTACATTTCAGTTGTTTGCATATTTTAATATCTGTGCCGAAATACCTTATTCTGATTCCAGTTAGTTCACTAAAATATAGGTTAGTTCAAAATTGTAGGTCCATGTCAGGTCTCTGTGAATGTTCAAAATTGTCTTCAGCAATCTCATCCAGATGGATTGTGTAGGTATAATTTCATTGTTCTAGGACCACCACGGATACTGAACACTAGTAAACCGAACCTACTTCGTTTAAATATCATTTTTGGTTTATTTAGTCTTCAGCGTGAAATGCAGCATTGTAACCTTTCTCACTAGTTCAAGCATTAAAATGTCGAGTATTACATGTGGTAGTAATCAACGTTTCAGATTAACTGAATGTCCTGAATATTTTTGTAGGTGCTGTCGTTCGTGTAATGTTGTTAGGCATGAGCTACGCTATATTCACAAACATTCTGAAGTACTGTTACTACATTCCCCCTTCGCAGTTGTTGCATATACTGTGTACTGTCATGGTCAGTTTCTTTGCCTCTGTCTGCAAAGTAATTGGAGATATCCGAAATTCGCTTTCCTGTAGGTATTTTATTTTTGGTAGATCCGCTGTTCACGTTTGCCCACAGTAATCACCATGTGTGACATCATTCGGCAGTGCATGCGAAGCCAACTAATAAACAGTTGGCGACATATATCGTTTTATGGCTGCTCCTTCGCTTCCTGAGCCTAACATTAATAGTAGGCTTAGATAATGAAAATCATATTACACTAAATATTTATTAAAATGCCATTCTTTGGTACAGCAGCTTCCTGATGCTACGTTAATCGAATTTCTGTGCATATTTTAATGTGTGTGACAATTCCATACAGTGCTATCGAAAAAGTTTTTGACATGTGTTTAACCCTTCTAATTGCAACAGATGTGCACTTTGAAACCCATACTGCGAGTGACTATGTTGTGGCTGCACTGCTTGCCCATGTCTGGATTCCGTGCTGCGAGATGGAGATCTGACTACTGTGAAAATCTCACCATGTGATGGTAAGAAATCTGTTTGCTCAAAAACGTCTGTCCTTTGCTCTTTATATTACCTCATATCTTCTCTCGATAAAGGGCTTTAATTCTTTTCGTTGTCCCTAATACTTACTGTGCTACATAAATGTAACTAAACCATTAACAAATGTTTACAGAAATACAAGCACTTTCCAGACACTTTCCATGTAGCTGATTTTATCATGAACAGTACTGTTTATTAAATGAAGATAACAGATCGAAATTTTAACTTCAAATTAAAAGAAGAATAATATCTCATTTCATACTCAAATTATTCATGTTGATATAGAGCTGGCAAATGCCCACAAGAAACACAATCTCACCCTGTGCTATAGTAAATGTGGGCATAAAAATCCTCACATTTCTTATACGGATCAGTGTATGGCATGAGATTCTATTGGAAACAAACTCACACAAGGAAGCATGTATATTCTATTACAATTAATCGGAACCTTTTTAATCATGTGAAATAGTGGTAACTCGTCCATACAGCGATACATTGTGCTGGCTAAATTCCATAGACATGTCATATGTGTCAAGGAATCCCTGGAGCCGCTTTTAAACACGTCCTCAGAAGTGGTTCCTGATGAGGGGCAGCTGCCTTTTCAGTAATTGCAGGGGCAACAGTCTGGATGATTGACTGATCTGGCCTTGTAACATTAACCAAAACGGCCTTGCTGTGCTGGTACTGCGAACGGCTGAAAGCAAGTGGAAACTACAGCCGTAATTTTTCCCGAGGACATGCAGCTTTACTGTATCATTAAATGATGATGGCGTCTTCTTGGGTAAAATATTCCGGAGGTAAAATAGTCCCCCATTCGGATCTCCGGGCGGGGACTACTCAAGAGGACGTCGTTATCAAGAGAAAGAAAACTGGCATTCTGCGGATCGGAGCGTGGAATGTCAGATCCGTTAATTGGGCAGGTAGGTTAGAAAATTTAAAAAGGGAAATGGATAGGTTAAAGTTAGATATAGTGGGAATTAGTGAAGTTCGGTGGCAGGAGGAACAAGACTTTTGGTCATGTGATTACAGGGCTATAAATACAAAATCAAATAGGGGTAATGCAGGAGTAAGTTTAATAATGAATAAAAAAAATAGGAGTGCGGGTTAGCTACTACAAACAGCATAGTGAACGCATTATTGTGGCCAAGATAGACACAAAGCCCATGCCTACTACAGTAGTACAGGTTTATATGCCAACTAGCTCTGCAGATGATGAAGAAATTGATGAAATGTATGACGAGATAAAAGAAATTATTCAGGTAGTGAAGGGAGACGAAAATTTAATAGTCATGGGTGACTGGAATTCGTCAGTAGGAAAAGGGAGAGAAGGAAACATAGTAGGTGAATATGGATTGGGGGGAAGAAATGAAAGAGGAAGCCGCCTTGTAGAATTTTGCACAGAGCATAACTTAATCATAGCTAACACTTGGTTCAAGAATCATAAAAGAAGGTTGTATACCTGGAAGAATCCTGGAGATACTAATAGGTATCAGATAGATTATATAATGGTAAGACAGAAATTTAGGAACCAGGTTTTAAATTGTAAGACATTTCCAGGGGCAGATGTGGATTCTGACCACAATCTATTGGTTATGAACTGCAGATTGAAACTGAAGAAACTGCAAAAAGGTGGGAATTTAAGGAGATGGGACCTGGATAAACTGAAAAAACCAGAGGTTGTAGAGAGTTTCAGGGAGAGCATAAGGGAACAATTGACAGGAATGGGGGAAAGAAATACAGTAGAAGAAGAATGGGTAGCTCTGAGGGATGAAGTAGTGAAGGCAGCAGAGGATCAAGTAGGTAAAAAGATGAGGGCTAATAGAAATCCTTGGGTAACAGAAGAAATATTGAATTTAATTGATGAAAGGAGAAAATATAAAAATGCAGTAAATGAAGCAGGCAAAAGGGAATACAAACGTCTCAAAAATGAGATCGACAGAAAGTGCAGAATGGCTAAGCAGGGATGGCTAGAGGACAAATGTAAGGATGTAGAGGCTTGTCTCACTAGGGGTAAGATAGATACTGCCTACAGGAAAATTAAAGAGACCTTTGGAGAGAAGAGAACCACTTGTATGAATATCAAGAGCTCAGATGGCAACCCAGTTCTAAGCAAAGATGGGAAGGCAGAAAGGTGGAAGGAGTATATAGAGGGTTTATACAAGGGCGATATACTTGAGGACAGTATTATGGAAATGGAAGAGGATGTAGATGAAGATGAAATGGGAGATAAGATACTGCGTGAAGAGTTTGACAGAGCACTGAAAGACCTGAGTCGAAACAAGGCCCCGGGAGTAGACAACATTCCATTAGAACTACTGATGGCCTTGGGAGAGCCAGTCATGACAAAACTCTACCATCTGGTGAGCAAGATGTATGAGACAGGCGAAATACCCACAGACTTCAAGAAGAATATAATAATTCCAATACCAAAGAAAGCAGGTGTTGACAGATGTGAAAATTACCGAACTATCAGTTTAATAAGTCACAGCTGCAAAATACTAACGCGAATTCTTTACAGACGAATGGAAAAACTGGTAGAAGCGGGCCTCGGGGAAGATCAGTTTGGATTCCGTAGAAATGTTGGAACACGTGAGACAATACTAACCTTACGACTAATCTTAGAAGAAAGATTAAGGAAAGGCAAACCTACGTTTCTAGCATTTGTAGACTTAGAGAAAGCTTTTGACAACGTTAACTGGAATACTCTCTTTCAAATTCTGAAGGTGGCAGGAGTAAAATACAGGGAGCGAAAGGCTATTTACAATTTGTACAGAAACCGGATGGCAGTTATAAGAGTCGAGGGGCATGAAAGGGAAGCAGTGGTTGGGAAGGGAGTGAGACAGGGTTGTAGCCTCTCCCCGATGTTATTCAATCTGTATATTGAGCAAGCAGTAAAGGAAACAAAAGAAAAATTCGGAGTAGGTATTAAAATTCATGGAGAAGAAGTAAAAACTTTGAGGTTCGCCGATGACATTGTAATTCTGTCAGAGACAGCAAAGGACTTGGAAGAGCAGTTGAACGGAATGGACAGTGTCTTGAAAGGAGGATATAAGATGAACATCAACAAAAACAAAACGAGGATAATGGAATGTAGTCAAATTAAATCGGGTGATGCTGAGGGGATTAGATTAGGAAATGAGACACTTAAAGTAGTAAAGGAGTTTTGCTATTTAGGGAGCAAAATAACTGATGATGGTCGAAGTAGAGAGGATATAAAATGTAGACTGGCAATGGCAAGGAAATCGTTTCTGAAGAAGAGAAATTTGTTAACATCGAGTATAGATTTAAGTGTCAGGAAGTCGTTTCTGAAAGTATTTGTATGGAGTGTGGCCATGTATGGAAGTGAAACATGGACGATAAACAGTTTGGACAAGAAGAGAATAGAAGCTTTCGAAATGTGGTGCTACAGAAGAATGCTGAAGATAAGGTGGGTAGATCACGTAACTAATGAGGAGGTATTGAATAGGATTGGGGAGAAGAGAAGTTTGTGGCTCAACTTGACTAGAAGAAGGGATGGGTTGGTAGGACATGTTTTGAGGCATCAAGGGATCACAAATTTAGCATTGGAGGGCAGCGTGGAGGGTAAAAATCGTAGAGGGAGACCAAGAGATCAATACACTAAGCAGATTCAGAAGGATGTAGGTTGCAGTAGGTACTGGGAGATGAAGAAGCTTGCACAGGGTAGAGTAGCATGGAGAGCTGCATCAAACCAGTCTCAGGACTGAAGACCACAACAACAACAACAACAACAGAATCTGGAAGCGGTGAAGCAAGACAAATTACCTTATCCATAGCAGTTGTAGTATTCATCATGTCAAGCCAACAAAATCTTCAAATAAAGCGTGATAATCGCATTACCTCCTGCGATAGCAGATAACATGAACTAAATCTAAATCAACTATATACTATTTCTAGCTGTAGTTAATCTTTAGTGGCTGCTCCAACCTTGTGACATGGGCAGCAGCAATTATCAGCAGTTGTAGTAGATAAAGAATAGTGTATTTCATCATAATATAAGAGCTATTAGAGGTAAAGGTAGTGCATTATGGTGAACATTTGGCGTCATATGCCACTTTGTGGCATCTCGTTTGTTTCTTGACATTTAATCGCTGTGGTAAAGTGTCCACAATGAGTGTAATGTTAACGATGTACAACATTAATAGTAGGCTTCAATACTGAATGTCATATTAGACAAATTATTTGAGATAATGCCATTCTTTGGTACAGCAGCTTTTTTATGCTACAAGAATCTAATTTCAGTTTACACTTTAACGCCTGAGACATTAATATGTAGTTCCCAGTGCTGTCATAGTGTTACTTTATATGTTGGTGTCAAAACAGTAGTTCCATGTAGTGTTGTTGGATAGAATTTTTGATCTTTCTTTAATCTTTTGACAGCAACAGAAGTATGCTTTGAATTCCGTGCTGAGTGCAGCTTTGTTGTCGCTGTACTGCTATCTAGCGCTGGTAGCTGCGCTGAGAGATGCGGTTTTGACTACTGTGAAAAACTCATCATAGAAGGGTAAGAAATTTATTCAATGAGAAAGATCTCTTCTCTGCCCTTTATACTGCCAGATATCTTCCGTAGATAAAGAACTTTGTTCCTTTTCGTTTCCCCTCATATTTGTAATGCTGTATGCAATTAATTAAAGAAAAACTCATTTTCTTCTATACATTTAAAGAGATATAAACATATTAGATCCACATTGCATTTCTATTTTTAGTATGCCTTACCATAGTGTGTATGAAATGTAGATGACATGTCGATACATTATGCAAAATAGAAATGAGAGCAATATCTCATTTGGTAATCAAGATATTCAACTTTATATTGAGTGGGGAACCACATGACACATACACAGTCTCATCCCTGTGCAACTGTTAATGTGGTCGAGAAAATCCTCAAATTTCATAACCATTACATTCTTTTGAGACTACGTTTCCTGCAAATGATAACACTCACGAAGATGTGTGTATTCTCTAACAAATATTTTAAACGTTGTTACTCTTAAGAAATGAATGTAACACGTTGACACAGATATATGGTGCATACAACGATATCAACAGACAAGTCATAATTACGAAGGTATCTGAGAAGTGGAATGCTGTCATAGTGTAAGCATCTGTATGTGGTGAAGCATAACCAGTTACACACGTCCACAGGCATTGTACAATTCATAATGTCAACCCAAATAATGTTCAGATAAAGTTTCACATTTACATTACCACCTGGGCTACCTGATAATGTGTACTAAATCTGTTTCAACATATGTACCATATGTTGGTATAGTTAATCTCCAGTGCCAGCTAATACCTTGTGCCATTGACAGCGGCAATTAGCACCAGACGCTGCAGAGAATACCATCTTGAACAAACCAGTCTATATCTTGATCACAAAGTTTTTTATGTGTGTGTGCCCTATAATGGATATATAAACCCATTGCCTCTCTTCCACTGTAACTTACAACTTGTCTGCAAAACAAGTGTTTCAAAGCCAATGCTTACTTCTATTGTTACAATAATTCTTTTGTGGCACGCTAGTGATAGTTACTGCACATGTAGTAATTGATTCCTCTTATTCAGATGAATTATGTGTACTGGGTGACACACTATGACAACTGTGTAGGATTACGTGGATATCCAGAATGTGAAATAGACACAGTCATTCCTATAACATTGTTAAGAACGGACTATATTAAATTAATAAGCAATCTGAAATCCAATTACTGCAATCCCTCGTCAAATTTCTTGCATACATTGAGAACGACTAATCTATATTGCTGTCTCCACGACTAAAATAATAGGAAATCTCCATGGTTCATACACTTGTAGACTTTTTATTTTATGGTCATGCACTGTTCACGTGTGCCCACTGAGACCATCTTGTGTGGCATTAATCGACAGTGCTAGAGCAAACCAGGAAATAAATTGCTTGCCTCATATCTCATTATGTGGCATCTATTTGTTTCCTGACAATTAAACTCTGTGCTAACTCAACCACAATGAGTGACGTCCTAACAGTCTACAAGATTGTTAATGAACTAGCGAATCAAACATGTCTTTAATTGTATGAAATAAGACAATTTTTAATGCAGAACCTCTCTTATAATAGGTACATTTCAGTTGTTTGCATATTTTAATATCTGATGCCGAAATACCTTATTCTGATTCCAGTTAGTTCACTAGAATATAGGTTAGTTCAAAATTGTAGGTCCATGTAAGGTCTTAGTGAATGTACAAAATTGTCTACAGCAATCTCATCCAGATGGATTGTGTAGGTGTAATTTCATTGTTCTAGGACCACCACGGATACTTAACAGTAGTAAACCGAACCTACTTCGTTTAAATATCATTTTTGGTTTATTTAGTCTTCAGCGTGAAATGCAGCATTGTAACCTTTCTCACTAGTTCAAGCATTAAAATGTCGAGTATTACATGTGGTAGTAATCAACGTTTCAGATTAACTGAATGTCCTGAATATTTTTGTAGGTGCTGTCGTTCGTGTAATGTTGTTAGGCATGAGCTACGCTATATTCACAAACATTCTGAAGTACTGTTACTACATTCCCCCTTCGCAGTTGTTGCATATACTGTGTACTGTCATGGTCAGTTTCTTTGCCTCTGTCTGTAAAGTAATTGGAGATATCCGAAATTCGCTTTCCTGTAGGTATTTTATTTTTGGTAGATCCGCTGTTCACGTTTGCCCACAGTAATCACCATGTGTGACATCATTCGGCAGTGCATGCGAAGCCAACTAATAAACAGTTGGCGACATATATCGTTTTATGGCTGCTCCTTCGCTTCCTGAGCCTAACATTAATAGTAGGCTTAGATAATGAAAATCATATTACACTAAATATTTATTAAAATGCCATTCTTTGGTACAGCAGCTTCCTGATGCTACGTTAATCGAATTTCTGTGCATATTTTAATGTGTGTGACAATTCCATACAGTGCTATCGAAAAAGTTTGTGACCTGTGTTTAACCCTTCTAATTGCAACAGATGTGCACTTTGAAACCCATACTGCGAGTGACTATGTTGTGGCTGCACTGCTTGCCCAAGTCTGGATTCCGTGCTGCGAGATGAAGATCTGACTACTGTGAAAATCTCACCATGTGATGGTAAGAAATCTGTTTGCTCAAAAACGTCTGTCCTTTGCTCTTTATATTACCTCATATCTTCTCTCGATAAAGGGCTTTAATTCTTTTCGTTGTCCCTAATACTTACTGTGCTACATAAATGTAACTAAACCATTAACAAATGTTTACAGAAATACAAGCACTTTCCAGACACTTTCCATGTAGCTGATTTTATCATGAACAGTACTGTTTATTAAATGAAGATAACAGATCGAAATTTTAACTTAAAATTAAAAGAAGAATAATATCTCATTTCATACTCAAATTATTCATGTTGATATAGAGCTGGCAAATGCCCACAAGAAACACAATCTCACCCTGTGCTATAGTAAATGTGGGCATAACAATCCTCACATTTCTTATACGGATCAGTATATGGCATGAGATTCTATTTGAAACAAACTCACACAAGGAAGCATGTATATTCTATTACAATTAATCGGAACCTTTTTAATCATCTGAAATAGTGGTAACTCGTCCATACAGCGATACATTGTGCTGGCGAAATTCCATAGACATGTCATATGTGTCTAGGAATCCTAGGAGCCGCTTTTAAACACGTCCTCAGAATCTGGAAGCGGTGAAGCAAGACAAATTACCTTATCCATAGCAGTTGTAGTATTCATCATGTCAAGCCAACAAAATCTTCAAATAAAGCGTGATAATCGCATTACCTCCTGCGATAGCAGATAACATGAACTAAATCTAAATCAACTATATACTATTTCTAGCTGTAGTTAATCTTTAGTGGCTGCTCCAACCTTGTGACATGGGCAGCAGCAATTATCAGCAGTTGTAGTAGATAAAGAATAGTGTATTTTATCATAATATAAGAGCTATTAGAGGTAAAGGTAGTGCATTATGGTGAACATTTGGCGTCATATGCCATTTTGTGGCATCTCGTTTGTTTCTTGACATTTAATCGCTGTGGTAAAGTGTCCACAATGAGTGTAATGTTAACGATGTACAACATTAATAGTAGGCTTCAATACTGAATGTCATATTAGACAAATTATTTGAGATAATGCCATTCTTTGGTACAGCAGCTTTTTTATGCTACAAGAATCTAATTTCAGTTTACACTTTAACGCCTGAGACATTAATATGTAGTTCCCAGTGCTGTCATAGTGTTACTTTATATGTTGGTGTCAAAACAGTAGTTCCATGTAGTGTTGTTGGATAGAATTTTAGATTTTTCTTTAATCTTTTGTCAACAACAGAAGTATGCTTTGAATTCCGTGCTGAGTGCAGCTTTGTTGTCGCTGTACTACTATCTAGCGCTGGTAGCTGCACTGAGAGATGCTGTTTTGACTACTATGAAAAACTCATCATAGAAGGGTAAGAAATTTATTCAATGAGAAAGATCTCTTCTCTGCCCTTTATACTGCCAGATATCTTCCGTAGATGAAGAACTTCGTTCCTTTTCGTTTTGCCTCATATTTGTAATGCTGTATCTAATTACTTAAAGAAAAACACATTTTCTTCTATACATTTAAAGAGATATAAACATATTAGATACACATTGCATTTGTATTTTTAGTATCCCTTACCTTAGTGTGTATGAAATGTAGATGACATGTGGATACATTATTTAAAATAGGAATGAGAGCATTACCTCATTTGGTAATCAAGATATTGAACTTTATATTGACTGGGGAACCACATGAGACATACACAGTCTCATCCCTGTGCAACTGTTAATATGGTAGAGAAAATCCTCAAATTTCATAACCATTACATTCTTTTGAGACTACGTTTCCTGCAAATGATAACACTCACGAAGATGTGTGTATTCTCTAACAAATATTTTAAACGTTGTTACTCTTAAGAAATGAATGTAACACGTCGACACAGATATATGGTGCATACAACGATATCGACAGACAAGTCATAATTACGAAGGTATCTGAGAAGTGGAATGCTGTCATAGTGTAAGCATCTGTATGTGGTGAAGCATAACCAGTTACACACGTCCACAGGCATTGTACAATTCATAATGTCAACCCAAATAATGTTCAGATAAAGTTTCACATTTACATTACCACCTGGGCTACCTGATAATGTGTACTAAATCTGTTTCAACATATGTACCATATATTGGTATAGTTAATGTCCAGTGCCAGCTAATACCTTGTGCCATTGACAGCGGCAATTAGCACCAGACGCTGTAGAGAATACCATCTTGAACAAACCAGTCTATATCTTGATCACACAGTTTTTTATGTGTGTGTGCCCTATAATGGAGACATAAACCCATTGCCTCTCTTCCACTGTAACTTACAACTTGTCTGCAAAACAAGTGTTTCAAAGCCAATGCTTACTTCTATTGTTACAATAATTCTTTTGTGGCATGCTAGTGATAGTTACTGCACATGTAGTACTTGATTCCTCTTATTCAGATGAATTATGTGTACTGGGTGACACACTATGACAACTGTGTAGGATTAAGTGGATATCCAGAATGTGAAATAGACACAGTCATTCCTATAACATTGTTAAGAACGGACTATATTAAATTAATAAGCAATCTGAAATCCAATTACTGCAATTCAGATGAATTATGTGTACTGGGTGACACACTATGACAACTGTGTAGGATTAAGTGGATATCCAGAATGTGAAATAGACACAGTCATTCCTATAACATTGTTAAGAACGGACTATATTAAATTAATAAGCAATCTGAAATCCAATTACTGCAATTCCTCGTCAAATTTCTTGCATACATTGAGAACGACTAATCTATATTGCTGTCTCCACGACTAAAATAATAGGAAATATCCATGGTTCATACACTTGTAGACTTTTTATTTTATGGTCATGCACTGTTCACGTGTGCCCACTGAGACCATCTTGTGTGGCATTAATCGACAGTGCTAGAGCAAACCAGGAAATAAATTGCTTGCCTCATATCTCATTATGTGGCGTCTATTTGTTTCCTGACATTTAAACTCTGTGCTAACTCAACCACAATGAGTGATGTCCTAACAGTCTACAAGATTGTTAATGAACTAGCGAATCAAACATGTCTTTAATTGTATGAAATAAGACAATTTTTAATGCAGAACCTCTCTTATAATAGGTACATTTCAGTTGTTTGCATATTTTAATATCTGTGCCGAAATACCTTATTCTGATTCCAGTTAGTTCACTAAAATATAGGTTAGTTCAAAATTGTAGGTCCATGTAAGGTCTTTGTGAATATACAAAATTGTCTTCAGCAATCTCATCCAGATGGATTGTGTAGGTACAATTTCATTGTTCTAGGACCACCACAGATACTTAACACTAGTAAACCGAACCTACTTCGTTTAAATATCATTTTTGGTTTATTTAGTCTTCAGCGTGAAATGCAGCATTGTAACCTTTCTCACTAGTTCAAGCATTAAAATGTCGAGTATTACATGTGGTAGTAATCAACGTTTCAGATTAACTGAATGTCCTGAATATTTTTGTAGGTGCTGTCGTTCGTGTAATGTTGTTAGGCATGAGCTACGCTATATTCACAAACATTCTGAAGTACTGTTACTACATTCCCCCTTCGCAGTTGTTGCATATACTGTGTACTGTCATGGTCAGTTTCTTTGCCTCTGTCTGTAAAGTAATTGGAGATATCCGAAATTCGCTTTCCTGTAGGTATTTTATTTTTGGTAGATCCGCTGTTCACGTTTGCCCACAGTAATCACCATGTGTGACATCATTCGGCAGTGCATGCGAAGCCAACTAATAAACAGTTGGCGACATATATCGTTTTATGGCTGCTCCTTCGCTTCCTGAGCCTAACATTAATAGTAGGCTTAGATAATGAAAATCATATTACACTAAATATTTATTAAAATGCCATTCTTTGGTACAGCAGCTTCCTGGTGCTACGTTAATCGAATTTCTGTGCATATTTTAATGTGTGCGACAATTCCATACAGTGCTATCGAAAAAGTTTGTGACCTGTGTTTAACCCTTCTAATTGCAACAGATGTGCACTTTGAAACCCATACTGCGAGAGACTATGTTGTGGCTGCACTGCTTGCCCAAGTCTGGATTCCGTGCTGCGAGATGAAGATCTGACTACCGTGAAAATCTCACCATGTGATGGTAAGAAATCTGTTTGCTCAAAAACGTCTGTCCTTTGCTCTTTATATTACCTCATATCTTCTCTCGATAAAGGACTTTAATTCTTTTCGTTGTCCCTAATACTTACTGTGCTACATAAATGTAACTAAACCATTAACAAATGTTTACAGAAATACAAGCACTTTCCAGACACTTTCCATGTAGCTGATTTTATCATGAACAGTACTGTTTATTAAATGAAGATAACAGATCGAAATTTTAGCTTAAAATTAAAAGAAGAATAATATCTCATTTCATACTCAAATTATTCATGTTGATATAGAGCTGGCAAATGCCCACAAGAAACACAATCTCACCCTGTGCTATAGTAAATGTGGGCATAACAATTCTCACATTTCTTATACGGATCAGTATATGGCATGAGATTCTATTGGAAACAAACTCACACAAGGAAGCATGTATATTCTATTACAATTAATCGGAACCTTTTTAATCATGTGAAATAGTGGTAACTCGTCCATACAGCGATACATTGTGCTGGCGAAATTCCATAGACATGTCATATGTGTCAAGGAATCCCAGGAGCCGCTTTTAAACACGTCCTCAGAATCTGGAAGTGGTGAAGCAAGACAAATTACCTTATCCATAGCAGTTGTAGTATTCATCATGTCAAGCCAACAAAATCTTCAAATAAAGCGTGATAATCGCATTACCTCCTGCGATAGCAGATAACATGAACTAAATCTAAATCAACTATATACTATTTCTAGCTGTAGTTAATCTTTAGTGGCTGCTCCAACCTTGTGACATGGGCAGCAGCAATTATCAGCAGTTGTAGTAGATAAAGAATAGTGTATTTCATCATAATATTAGAGCTATTAGGGGTAAAGATAGTGCATTATGGTGAACATTTGGCGTCATATGCCATTTTGTGGCATCTCGTTTGTTTCTTGACATTTAATTGCTGTGGTAAAGTGTCCACAATGAGTGTAATGTTAACGATGTACAACATTAATAGTAGGCTTCAATACTGAATGTCATATTAGACAAATTATTTGAGATAATGCCATTCTTTGGTACAGCAGCTTTTTTATGCTACAAGAATCTAATTTCAGTTTACACTTTAACGCCTGAGACATTAATATGTAGTTCCCAGTGCTGTCATAGTGTTACTTTATATGTTGGTGTCAAAACAGTAGTTCCATGTAGTGTTGTTGGATAGAATTTTTGATCTTTCTTTAATCTTTTGACAGCAACAGAAGTATGCTTTGAATTCCGTGCTGAGTGCAGCTTTGTTGTCGCTGTACTGCTATCTAGCGCTGGTAGCTGCGCTGAGAGATGCAGTTTTGACTACTGTGAAAAACTCATCATAGAAGGGTAAGAAATTTATTCAATGAGAAAGATCTCTTCTCTGCCCTTTATACTGCCAGATATCTTCCGTAGATAAAGAACTTTGTTCCTTTTCGTTTTCCCTCATATTTGTAATGCTGTATGCAATTAATTAAAGAAAAACTCATTTTCTTCTATACATTTAAAGAGATATAAACATATTAGATCCACATTGCATTTGTATTTTTAGTATCCCTTACCATAGTGTGTATGAAATGTAGATGACCTGTCGATACATTATTCAAAATAGAAATGAGAGCAATACCTCATTTGGTAATCAAGATATTCAACTTTATATTGAGTGGGGAACCACATGACACATACACAGTCTCATCCCTGTGCAACTGTTAATGTGGTCGAGAAAATCCTCAAATTTCATAACCATTACATTCTTTTGAGACTACGTTTCCTGCAAATGATAACACTCACGAAGATGTGTGTATTCTCTAACAAATATTTTAAACGTTGTTACTCTTAAGAAATGAATGTAACACGTCGACACAGATATATGGTGCATACAACGATATCGACAGACAAGTCATAATTACGAAGGTATCTGAGAAGTGGAATGCTGTCATAGTGTAAGCATCTGTATGTGGTGAAGCATAACCAGTTACACACGTCCACAGGCATTGTACAATTCATAATGTCAACCCAAATAATGTTCAGATAAAGTTTCACATTTACATTACCACCTGGGCTACCTGATAATGTGTACTAAATCTGTTTCAGCATATGTACCATATGTTGGTATAGTTAATCTCCAGTGCCAGCTAATACCTTGTGCCATTGACAGCGGCAATTAGCACCAGACGCTGCAGAGAATACCATCTTGAACAAACCAGTCTATATCTTGATCACAAAGTTTTTTATGTGTGTGTGCCCTATAATGGAGACATAAACCCATTGCCTCTCTTCCACTGTAACTTACAACTTGTCTGCAAAGCAAGTGTTTCAAAGCCAATGCTTACTTCTATTGTTACAATAATTCTTTTGTGGCATGCTAGTGATAGTTACTGCACATGTAGTACTTGATTCCTCTTATTCAGATGAATTATGTGTACTGGGTGACACATTATGACAACTGTGTAGGATTAAGTGGATATCCAGAATGTGAAATAGACACAGTCATTCCTATAACATTGTTAAGAACGGACTATATTAAATTAATAAGCAATCTGAAATCCAATTACTGCAATCCCTCTTCAAATTTCTTGCATACATTGAGAACGACTAATCTATATTGCTGTCTCCACGACTAAAATAATAGGAAATCTCCATGGTTCATACACTTGTAGACTTTTTATTTTATGTTCATGCACTGTTCACGTGTGCCCACTGAGACCATCTTGTGTGGCATTAATCGACAGTGCTAGAGCAAACCAGGAAATAAATTGCTTGCCTCATATCTCATTATGTGGCATCTATTTGTTTTCTGACATTTAAACTCTGTGCTAACTCAACCACAATGAGTGACGTCCTAACAGTCTACAAGATTGTTAATGAACTAGCGAATCAAACATGTCTTTAATTGTATGAAATAAGACAATTTTTAATGCAGAACCTCTCTTATAATAGGTACATTTCAGTTGTTTACATATTTTAATATCTGATGCCGAAATACCTTATTCTGATTCCAGTTAGTTCACTAAAATATAGGTTAGTTCAAAATTGTAGGTCCATGTAAGGTCTTTGTGAATGTACAAAATTGTCTTCAGCAATCTCATCCAGATGGATTGTGTAGGTATAATTTCATGGTTCTAGGACCACCACAGATACTTAACACTAGTAAACCGAACCTACTTCGTTTAAATATCATTTTTGGTTTATTTAGTCTTCAGCGTGAAATGCAGCATTGTAACCTTTCTCACTAGTTCAAGAATTAAAATGTCGAGTATTACATGTGGTAGTAATCAACGTTTCAGATTAACTGAATGTCCTCGATATTTTTGTAGGTGCTGTCGTTCGTGTAATGTTGTTAGGCATGAGCTACGCTATATTCACAAACATTCTGAAGTACTGTTACTACATTCCCCCTTCGCAGTTGTTGCATATACTGTGTACTGTCATGGTCAGTTTCTTTGCCTCTGTCTGTAAAGTAATTGGAGATATCCGAAATTCGCTTTCCTGTAGGTATTTTATTTTTGGTAGATCCGCTGTTCACGTTTGCCCACAGTAATCACCATGTGTGACATCATTCGGCAGTGCATGCGATGCCAACTAATAAACAGTTGGCGACATATATCGTTTTATGGCTGCTCCTTCGCTTCCTGAGCCTAACATTAATAGTAGGTTTAGATAATGAAAATCATATTACACTAAATATTTATTAAAATGCCATTCTTTGGTACAGCAGCTTCCTGATGCTACGTTAATCGAATTTCTGTGCATATTTTAATGTGTGTGACAATTCCATACAGTGCTATCGAAAAAGTTTGTGACCTGTGTTTAACCCTTCTAATTGCAACAGATGTGCACTTTGAAACCCATACTGCGAGTGACTATGTTGTGGCTGCACTGCTTGCCCAAGTCTGGATTCCGTGCTGCGAGATGAAGATCTGACTACTGTGAAAATCTCACCATGTGATGGTAAGAAATCTGTTTGCTCAAAAACGTCTGTCCTTTGCTCTTTATATTACCTCATATCTTCTCTCGATAAAGGGCTTTAATTCTTTTCGTTGTCCCTAATACTTACTGTGCTACACAAATGTAACTAAACCATTAACAAATGTTTACAGAAATACAAGCACTTTCCAGACACTTTCCATGTAGCTGATTTTATCATGAACAGTACTGTTTATTAAATGAAGATAACAGATCGAAATTTTAACTTAAAATTAAAAGAAGAATAATATCTCATTTCATACTCAAATTATTCATGTTGATATAGAGCTGGCAAATGCCCACAAAAAACACAATCTCATCCTGTGCTATAGTAAATGTGGGCATAACAATCCTCACATTTCTTATACGGATCAGTATATGGCATGAGACTCTATTGGAAACAAACTCACACAAGGAAGCATGTATATTCTATTACAATTAATCGGAACCTTTTTAATCATGTGAAATAGTGGTAACTCGTCCATACAGCGATACATTGTGCTGGCGAAATTCCATAGACATGTCATATGTGTCAAGGAATCCCAGGAGCCGCTTTTAAACACGTCCTCAGAATCTGGAAGCGGTGAAGCAAGACAAATTACCTTATCCATAGCAGTTGTAGTATTCATCATGTCAAGCCAACAAAATCTTCAAATAAAGCGTGATAATCGCATTACCTCCTGCGATAGCAGATAACATGAACTAAATCTAGATCAACTATATACTACTTCTAGCTGTAGTTAATCTTTAGTGGCTGCTCCAACCTTGTGACATGGGCAGCAGCAATTATCAGCAGTTGTAGTAGATAAAGAATAGTGTATTTCATCATAATATAAGAGCTATTAGAGGTAAAGGTAGTGCATTATGGTGAACATTTGGCGTCATATGCCACTTTGTGGCATCTCGTTTGTTTCTTGACATTTAATCGCTGTGGTAAAGTGTCCACAATGAGTGTAATGTTAACGATGTACAACATTAATAGTAGGCTTCAATACTGAATGTCATATTAGACAAATTATTTGAGATAATGCCATTCTTTGGTACAGCAGCTTTTTTATGCTACAAGAATCTAATTTCAGTTTACACTTTAACGCCTGAGACATTAATATGTAGTTCCCAGTGCTGTCATAGTGTTACTTTATATGTTGGTGTCAAAACAGTAGTTCCATGTAGTGTTGTTGGATAGAATTTTTGATCTTTCTTTAATCTTTTGACAGCAACAGAAGTATGCTTTGAATTCCGTGCTGAGTGCAGCTTTGTTGTCGCTGTACTGCTATCTAGCGCTGGTAGCTGCGCTGAGAGATGCGGTTTTGACTACTGTGAAAAACTCATCGTAGAAGGGTAAGAAATTTATTCAATGAGAAAGATCTCTTCTCTGCCCTTTATACTGCCAGATATCTTCCGTAGGTAAAGAACTTTGTTCCTTTTCGTTTTCCCTCATATTTGTAATGCTGTATGCAATTAATTAAAGAAAAACTCATTTTCTTCTATACATTTAAAGAGATATAAACATATTAGATCCACATTGCATTTGTATTTTTAGTATCCCTTACCATAGTGTGTATGAAATGTAGATGACATGTCGATACATTATTTAAAATAGAAATGAGAGCAATACCTCATTTGGTAATCAAGATATTCAACTTTATATTGAGTGGGGAACCACATGACACATACACAGTCTCATCCCTGTGCAACTGTTAATGTGGTCGAGAAAATCCTCAAATTTCATAACCATTACATTCTTTTGAGACTACGTTTCCTGCAAATGATAACACTCACGAAGATGTGTGTATTCACTAACAAATATTTTAAACGTTGTTACTCTTAAGAAATGAATGTAACACGTTGACACAGATATATGGTGCATACAACGATATCGACAGACAAGTCATAATTACGAAGGTATCTGAGAAGTGGAATGCTGTCATAGTGTAAGCATCTGTATGTGGTGAAGCATAACCAGTTACACACGTCCACAGGCATTGTACAATTCATAATGTCAACCCAAATAATGTTCAGATAAAGTTTCACATTTACATTACCACCTGGGCTACCTGATAATGTGTACTAAATCTGTTTCAACATATGTACCATATGTTGGTATAGTTAATCTCCAGTGCCAGCTAATACCTTGTGCCATTGACAGCGGCAATTAGCACCAGACGCTGCAGAGAATACCATCTTGAACAAACCAGTCTATATCTTGATCACAAAGTTTTTTATGTGTGTGTGCCCTATAATGGAGACATAAACCCATTGCCTCTCTTCCACTGTAACTTACAACTTGTCTGCAAAGCAAGTGTTTAAAGCCAATGCTTACTTCTATTGTTACAATAATTCTTTTGTGGCATGCTAGTGATAGTTACTGCACATGTAGTACTTGATTCCTCTTATTCAGATGAATTATGTGTACTGGGTGACACACTATGACAACTGTGTAGGATTAAGTGGATATCCAGAATGTGAAATAGACACAGTCATTCCTATAACATTGTTAAGAACGGACTATATTAAATTAATAAGCAATCTGAAATCCAATTACTGCAATCCCTCTTCAAATTTCTTGCATACATTGAGAACGACTAATCTATATTGCTGTCTCCACGACTAAAATAATAGGAAATCTCCATGGTTCATACACTTGTAGACTTTTTATTTTATGTTCATGCACTGTTCACGTGTGCCCACTGAGACCATCTTGTGTGGCATTAATCGACAGTGCTAGAGCAAACCAGGAAATAAATTGCTTGCCTCGTATCTCATTATGTGGCATCTATTTGTTTCCTGACATTTAAACTCTGTGCTAACTCAACCACAATGAGTGACGTCCTAACAGTCTACAAGATTGTTAATGAACTAGCGAATCAAACATGTCTTTAATTGTATGAAATAAGACAATTTTTAATGCAGAACCTCTCTTATAATAGGTACATTTCAGTTGTTTGCATATTTTAATATCTGTGCCGAAATACCTTATTCTGATTCCAGTTAGTTCACTAAAATATAGGTTAGTTCAAAATTGTAGGTCCATGTAAGGTCTCTGTGAATGTACAAAATTGTCTTCAGCAATCTCATCCAGATGGATTGTGTAGGTATAATTTCATTGTTCTAGGACCACCACGGATACTTAACACTAGTAAACCGAACCTACTTCGTTTAAATATCATTTTTGGTTTATTTAGTCTTCAGCGTGAAATGCAGCATTGTAACCTTTCTCACTAGTTCAAGCATTAAAATGTCGAGTATTACATGTGGTAGTAATCAACGTTTCAGATTAACTGAATGTCCTGAATATTTTTGTAGGTGCTGTCGTTCGTGTAATGTTGTTAGGCATGAGTTACGCTATATTCACAAACATTCTGAAGTACTGTTACTACATTCCCCCTTCGCAGTTGTTGCATATACTGTGTACTGTCATGGTCAGTTTCTTTGCCTCTGTCTGCAAAGTAATTGGAGATATCCGAAATTCGCTTTCCTGTAGGTATTTTATTTTTGGTAGATCCGCTGTTCACGTTTGCCCACAGTAATCACCATGTGTGACATCATTCGGCAGTGCATGCGAAGCCAACTAATAAACAGTTGGCGACATATATCGTTTTATGGCTGCTCCTTCGCTTCCTGAGCCTAACATTAATAGTAGGCTTAGATAATGAAAATCATATTACACTAAATATTTATTAAAATGCCATTCTTTGGTACAGCAGCTTCCTGATGCTACGTTAATCGAATTTCTGTGCATATTTTAATGTGTGTGACAATTCCATACAGTGCTATCGAAAAAGTTTTTGACATGTGTTTAACCCTTCTAATTGCAACAGATGTGCACTTTGAAACCCATACTGCGAGTGACTATGTTGTGGCTGCACTGCTTGCCCATGTCTGGATTCCGTGCTGCGAGATGGAGATCTGACTACTGTGAAAATCTCAACATGTGATGGTAAGAAATCTGTTTGCTCAAAAACGTCTGTCCTTTGCTCTTTATATTACCTCATATCTTCTCTCGATAAAGGGCTTTAATTCTTTTCGTTGTCCCTAATACTTACTGTGCTACATAAATGTAACTAAACCATTAACAAATGTTTACAGAAATACAAGCACTTTCCAGACACTTTCCATGTAGCTGATTTTATCATGAACAGTACTGTTTATTAAATGAAGATAACAGATCGAAATTTTAACTTCAAATTAAAAGAAGAATAATATCTCATTTCATACTCAAATTATTCATGTTGATATAGAGCTGGCAAATGCCCACAAGAAACACAATCTCACCCTGTGCTATAGTAAATGTGGGCATAACAATCCTCACATTTCTTATACGGATCAGTGTATGGCATGAGATTCTATTGGAAACAAACTCACACAAGGAAGCATGTATATTCTATTACAATTAATCGGAACCTTTTTAATCATGTGAAATAGTGGTAACTCGTCCATACAGCGATACATTGTGCTGGCTAAATTCCATAGACATGTCATATGTGTCAAGGAATCCCTGGAGCCGCTTTTAAACACGTCCTCAGAAGTGGTTCCTGATGAGGGGCAGCTGCCTTTTCAGTAATTGCAGGGGCAACAGTCTGGATGATTGACTGATCTGGCCTTGTAACATTAACCAAAACGGCCTTGCTGTGCTGGTACTGCGAACGGCTGAAAGCAAGTGGAAACTACAGCCGTAATTTTTCCCGAGGACATGCAGCTTTACTGTATCATTAAATGATGATGGCGTCTTCTTGGGTAAAATATTCCGGAGGTAAAATAGTCCCCCATTCGGATCTCCGGGCGGGGACTACTCAAGAGGACGTCGTTATCAAGAGAAAGAAAACTGGCATTCTGCGGATCGGAGCGTGGAATGTCAGATCCGTTAATTGGGCAGGTAGGTTAGAAAATTTAAAAAGGGAAATGGATAGGTTAAAGTTAGATATAGTGGGAATTAGTGAAGTTCGGTGGCAGGAGGAACAAGACTTTTGGTCATGTGATTACAGGGCTATAAATACAAAATCAAATAGGGGTAATGCAGGAGTAAGTTTAATAATGAATAAAAAAAATAGGAGTGCGGGTTAGCTACTACAAACAGCATAGTGAACGCATTATTGTGGCCAAGATAGACACAAAGCCCATGCCTACTACAGTAGTACAAGTTTATATGCCAACTAGCTCTGCAGATGATGAAGAAATTGATGAAATGTATGACGAGATAAAAGAAATTATTCAGGTAGTGAAGGGAGACGAAAATTTAATAGTCATGGGTGACTGGAATTCGTCAGTAGGAAAAGGGAGAGAAGGAAACATAGTAGGTGAATATGGATTGGGGGGAAGAAATGAAAGAGGAAGCCGCCTTGTAGAATTTTGCACAGAGCATAACTTAATCATAGCTAACACTTGGTTCAAGAATCATAAAAGAAGGTTGTATACCTGGAAGAATCCTGGAGATACTAATAGGTATCAGATAGATTATATAATGGTAAGACAGAGATTTAGGAACCAGGTTTTAAATTGTAAGACATTTCCAGGGGCAGATGTGGATTCTGACCACAATCTATTGGTTATGAACTGCAGATTGAAACTGAAGAAACTGCAAAAAGGTGGGAATTTAAGGAGATGGGACCTGGATAAACTGAAAAAACCAGAGGTTGTAGAGAGTTTCAGGGAGAGCATAAGGGAACAATTGACAGGAATGGGGGAAAGAAATACAGTAGAAGAAGAATGGGTAGCTCTGAGGGATGAAGTAGTGAAGGCAGCAGAGGATCAAGTAGGTAAAAAGATGAGGGCTAATAGAAATCCTTGGGTAACAGAAGAAATATTGAATTTAATTGATGAAAGGAGAAAATATAAAAATGCAGTAAATGAAGCAGGCAAAAGGGAATACAAACATCTCAAAAATGAGATCGACAGAAAGTGCAGAATGGCTAAGCAGGGATGGCTAGAGGACAAATGTAAGGATGTAGAGGCTTGTCTCACTAGGGGTAAGATAGATACTGCCTACAGGAAAATTAAAGAGACCTTTGGAGAGAAGAGAACCACTTGCATGAATATCAAGAGCTCAGATGGCAACCCAGTTCTAAGCAAAGATGGGAAGGCAGAAAGGTGGAAGGAGTATATAGAGGGTTTATACAAGGGCGATATACTTGAGGACAGTATTATGGAAATGGAAGAGGATGTAGATGAAGATGAAATGGGAGATAAGATACTGCGTGAAGAGTTTGACAGAGCACTGAAAGACCTGAGTCGAAACAAGGCCCCGGGAGTATACAACATTCCATTAGAACTACTGATGGCCTTGGGAGAGCCAGTCATGACAAAACTCTACCATCTGGTGAGCAAGATGTATGAGACAGGCGAAATACCCACAGACTTCAAGAAGAATATAATAATTCCAATACCGAAGAAAGCAGGTGTTGACAGATGTGAAAATTACCGAACTATCAGTTTAATAAGTCACAGCTGCAAAATACTAACGTGAATTCTTTACAGACGAATGGAAAAACTGGTAGAAGCGGACCTCGGGGAAGATCAGTTTGGATTCCGTAGAAATGTTGGAACACGTGAGACAATACTAACCTTACGACTAATCTTAGAAGAAAGATTAAGGAAAGGCAAACCTACGTTTCTAGCATTTGTAGACTTAGAGAAAGCTTTTGACAACGTTAACTGGAATACTCTCTTTCAAATTCTGAAGGTGGCAGGGGTAAAATACAGGGAGCGAAAGGCTATTTACAATTTGTACAGAAACCGGATGGCAGTTATAAGAGTCGAGGGGCATGAAAGGGAAGCAGTGGTTGGGAAGAGAGTGAGACAGGGTTGTAGCCTCTCCCCGATGTTATTCAATCTGTATATTGAGCAAGCAGTAAAGGAAACAAAAGAAAAATTCGGAGTAGGTATTAAAATTCATGGAGAAGAAGTAAAAACTTTGAGGTTCGCCGATGACATTGTAATTCTGTCAGAGACAGCAAAGGACTTGGAAGAGCAGTTGAACGGAATGGACAGTGTCTTGAAAGGAGGATATAAGATGAACATCAACAAAAACAAAACGAGGATAATGGAATGTAGTCAAATTAAATCGGGTGATGCTGAGGGGATTAGATTAGGAAATGAGACACTTAAAGTAGTAAAGGAGTTTTGCTATTTAGGGAGCAAAATAACTGATGATGGTCGAAGTAGAGAGGATATAAAATGTAGACTGGCAATGGCAAGGAAATCGTTTCTGAAGAAGAGAAATTTGTTAACATCGAGTATAGATTTAAGTGTCAGGAAGTCGTTTCTGAAAGTATTTGTATGGAGTGTGGCCATGTATGGAAGTGAAACATGGACGATAAACAGTTTGGACAAGAAGAGAATAGAAGCTTTCGAAATGTGGTGCTACAGAAGAATGCTGAAGATAAGGTGGGTAGATCACGTAACTAATGAGGAGGTATTGAATAGGATTGGGGAGAAGAGAAGTTTGTGGCTCAACTTGACTAGAAGAAGGGATGGGTTGGTAGGACATGTTTTGAGGCATCAAGGGATCACAAATTTAGCATTGGAGGGCAGCGTGGAGGGTAAAAATCGTAGAGGGAGACCAAGAGATCAATACACTAAGCAGATTCAGAAGGATGTAGGTTGCAGTAGGTACTGGGAGATGAAGAAGCTTGCACAGGGTAGAGTAGCATGGAGAGCTGCATCAAACCAGTCTCAGGACTGAAGACCACAACAACAACAACAACAACAGAATCTGGAAGCGGTGAAGCAAGACAAATTACCTTATCCATAGCAGTTGTAGTATTCATCATGTCAAGCCAACAAAATCTTCAAATAAAGCGTGATAATCGCATTACCTCCTGCGATAGCAGATAACATGAACTAAATCTAAATCAACTATATACTATTTCTAGCTGTAGTTAATCTTTAGTGGCTGCTCCAACCTTGTGACATGGGCAGCAGCAATTATCAGCAGTTGTAGTAGATAAAGAATAGTGTATTTCATAATAATATAAGAGCTATTAGAGGTAAAGGTAGGGCATTATGGTGAACATTTGGCGTCATATGCCATTTTGTGGCATCTCGTTTGTTTCTTGACATTTAATCGCTGTGGTAAAGTGTCCACAATGAGTGTAATGTTAACGATGTACAACATTAATAGTAGGCTTCAATACTGAATGTCATATTAGACAAATTATTTGAGATAATGCCATTCTTTGGTACAGCAGCTTTTTTATGCTACAAGAATCTAATTTCAGTTTACACTTTAACGCCTGAGACATTAATATGTAGTTCCCAGTGCTGTCATAGTGTTACTTTATATGTTGGTGTCAAAACAGTAGTTCCATGTAGTGTTGTTGGAGAGAATTTTTGATCTTTCTTTAATCTTTTGACAACAACAGAAGTATGCTTTGAATTCCGTGCTGAGTGCAGCTTTGTTGTCGCTGTACTACTATCTAGCGCTGGTAGCTGCACTGAGAGATGCTGTTTTGACTACTATGAAAAACTCATCATGGAAGGGTAAGAAATTTATTCAATGAGAAAGATCTCTTCTCTGCCCTTTATACTGCCAGATATCTTCCGTAGATGAAGAACTTCGTTCCTTTTCGTTTTGCCTCATATTTGTAATGCTGTATCTAATTAATTAAAGAAAAACACATTTTCTTCTATACATTTAAAGAGATATAAACATATTAGATACACATTGCATTTGTATTTTTAGTATCCCATACCTTAGTGTGTATGAAATGTAGATGACATGTCGATACATTATTTAAAATAGAAATGAGAGCAATACCTCATTTGGTAATCAAGATATTCAACTTTATATAGACTGGGGAACCACATGAGACATACACAGTCTCATCCCTGTGCAACTGTTAAAGTGGTCGAGAAAATCCTCAAATTTCATAACCATTACATTCTTTTGAGACTACGTTTCCTGCAAATGATAACACTCACGAAGATGTGTGTATTCTCTAACAAATATTTTAAACGTTGTTACTCTTAAGAAATGAATGTAACACGTCGACACAGATATATGGTGCATACAACGATATCGACAGACAAGTCATAATTACGAAGGTATCTGAGAAGTGGAATGCTGTCATAGTGTAAGCATCTGTATGTGGTGAAGCATAACCAGTTACACACGTCCACAGGCATTGTACAATTCATAATGTCAACCCAAATAATGTTCAGATAAAGTTTCACATTTACATTACCACCTGGGCTACCTGATAATGTGTACTAAATCTGTTTCAACATATGTACCATATGTTGGTATAGTTAATCTCCAGTGCCAGCTAATACCTTGTGCCATTGACAGCGGCAATTAGCACCAGACGCTGCAGAGAATACCATCTTGAACAAACCAGTCTATATCTTGATCACAAAGTTTTTTATGTGTGTGTGCCCTATAATGGAGACATAAACCCATTGCCTCTCTTCCACTGTAACTTACAACTTGTCTGCAAAACAAGTGTTTTAAAGCCAATGCTTACTTCTATTGTTACAATAATTCTTTTGTGGCATGCTAGTGATAGTTACTGCACATGTAGTACTTGATTCCTCTTATTCAGATGAATTATGTGTACTGGGTGACACACTATGTCAACTGTGTAGGATTAAGTGGATATCCAGAATGTGAAATAGACACAGTCATTCCTATAACATTGTTAAGAACGGACTATATTAAATTAATAAGCAATCTGAAATCCAATTACTGCAATCCCTCGTCAAATTTCTTGCATACATTGAGTACGACTAATCTATATTGCTGTCTCCACGACTAAAATAATAGGAAATATCCATGGTTCATACACTTGTAGACTTTTTATTTTATGTTCATGCACTGTTCACGTGTGCCCACTGAGACCATCTTGTGTGGCATTAATCGACAGTGCTAGAGCAAACCAGGAAATAAATTGCTTGCCTCATATCTCATTATGTGGCATCTATTTGTTTCCTGACATTTAAACTCTGTGCTAACTCAACCACAATGAGTGACGTCCTAACAGTCTACAAGATTGTTAATGAACTAGCGAATCAAACATGTCTTTAATTGTATGAAATAAGACAATTTTTAATGCAGAACCTCTCTTATAATAGGTACATTTCAGTTGTTTGCATATTTTAATATCTGATGCCGAAATACCTTATTCTGATTCCAGTTAGTTCACTAAAATATAGGTTAGTTCAAAATTGTAGGTCCATGTAAGGTCTTTGTGAATGTACAAGATTGTCTTCAGCAATCTCATCCAGATGGATTGTGTAGGTATAATTTCATTGTTCTAGGACCACCACGGATACTTATCACTAGTAAACCGAACCTACTTCGTTTAAATATCATTTTTGGTTTATTTAGTCTTCAGCGTGAAATGCAGCATTGTAACCTTTCTCACTAGTTCAAGCATTAAAATGTCGAGTATTACATGCGGTAGTAATCAACGTTTCAGATTAACTGAATGTCCTGAATATTTTTGTAGGTGCTGTCGTTCGTGTAATGTTGTTAGGCATGAGCTACGCTATATTCACAAACATTCTGAACTACTGTTACTACATTCCCCCTTCGCAGTTGTTGCATATACTGTGTACTGTCATGGTCAGTTTCTTTGCCTCTGTCTGTAAAGTAATTGGAGATATCCGAAATTCGCTTTCCTGTAGGTATTTTATTTTTGGTACATCCGCTGTTCACGTTTGCCCACAGTAATCACCATGTGTGACATCATTCGGCAGTGCATGCGAAGCCAACTAATATGGCTGCTCCTTCGCTTCCTGAGCCTAACATTAATAGTAGGCTTAGATAATGAAAATCATATTACCCTAAATATTTATTAAATGCCATTCTTTGGTACAGCAGCTTCCTGATGCTACGTTAATCGAATTTCTGTGCATATTTTAATGTGTGTGACAATTCCATACAGTGCTATCGAAAAAGTTTGTGACATGTGTTTAACCCTTCTAATTGCAACAGATGTGCACTTTGAAACCCATACTGCGAGTGACTATGTTGTGGCTGCACTGCTTGCCCATGTCTGGATTCCGTGCTGCGAGATGGAGCTCTGACTACTGTGAAAATCTCACCATGTGATGGTAAGAAATCTGTTTGCTCAAAAACGTCTGTCCTTTGCTCTTTATATTACCTCATATCTTCTCTCGATAAAGGGCTTTAATTCTTTTCGTTGTCCCTAATACTTACTGTGCTACATAAATGTAACTAAACCATTAACAAATGTTTACAGAAATACAAGCACTTTCCAGACACTTTCCATGTAGCTGATTTTATCATGAACAGTACTGTTTATTAAATGAAGATAACAGATCGAAATTTTAACTTCAAATTAAAAGAAGAATAATATCTCATTTCATACTCAAATTATTCATGTTGATATAGAGCTGGCAAATGCCCACAAGAAACACAATCTCACCCTGTGCTATAGTAAATGTGGGCATAACAATCCTCACATTTCTTATACGGATCAGTATATGGCATGAGATTCTATTGGAAACAAACTCACACAAGGAAGCATGTATATTCTATTACAATTAATCGGAACCTTTTTAATCATGTGAAATAGTGGTAACTCGTCCATACAGCGATACATTGTGCTGGCTAAATTCCATAGACATGTCATATGTGTCAAGGAATCCCAGGAGCCGCTTTTAAACACGTCCTCAGAAGTGGTTCCCGATGAGGGGCAGCTGCCTTTTCAGTAGTTGCAGGGGCAACAGTCTGGATGATTGACTGATCTGGCCTTGTAACATTAACCAAAACGGCCTTGCTGTGCTGGTACTGCGAACGGCTGAAAGCAAGTGGAAACTACAGCCGTAATTTTTCCCGAGGACATGCAGCTTTACTGTATCATTAAATGATGATGGCGTCCTCTTGGGTAAAATATTCCGGAGGTAAAATAGTCCCCCATTCGGATCTCCGGGCGGGGACTACTCAAGAGGACGTCGTTATCAAGAGAAAGAAAACTGGCATTCTATGGATCGGAGCGTGGAATGTCAGATCCGTTAATTGGGCAGGTAGGTTAGAAAATTTAAAAAGGGAAATGGATAGGTTAAAGTTAGATATAGTGGGAATTAGTGAAGTTCGGTGGCAGGAGGAACAAGACTTTTAGTCATGTGATTACAGGGCTATAAATACAAAATCAAATAGGGGTAATGCAGGAGTAAGTTTAATAATGAATAAAAAAATAGGAGTGCGGGTTAGCTACTACAAACAGCATAGTGAACGCATTATTGTGGCCAAGATAGACACAAAGCCCATGCCTACTACAGTAGTACAAGTTTATATGCCAACTAGCTCTGCAGATGATGAAGAAATTGATGAAATGTATGACGAGATAAAAGAAATTATTCAGGTAGTGAAGGGAGACGAAAATTTAATAGTCATGGGTGACTGGAATTCGTCAGTAGGAAAAGGGAGAGAAGGAAACATAGTAGGTGAATATGGATTGGGGGGAAGAAATGAAAGAGGAAGCCGCCTTGTAGAATTTTGCACAGAGCATAACTTAATCATAGCTAACACTTGGTTCAAGAATCATAAAAGAAGGTTGTATACCTGGAAGAATCCTGGAGATACTAATAGGTATCAGATAGATTATATAATGGTAAGACAGAGATTTAGGAACCAGGTTTTAAATTGTAAGACATTTCCAGGGGCAGATGTGGATTCTGACCACAATCTATTGGTTATGAACTGCAGATTGAAACTGAAGAAACTGCAAAAAGGTGGGAATTTAAGGAGATGGGACCTGGATAAACTGAAAAAACCAGAGGTTGTAGAGAGTTTCAGGGAGAGCATAAGGGAACAATTGACAGGAATGGGGGAAAGAAATACAGTAGAAGAAGAATGGGTAGCTCTGAGGGATGAAGTAGTGAAGGCAGCAGAGGATCAAGTAGGTAAAAAGATGAGGGCTAATAGAAATCCTTGGGTAACAGAAGAAATATTGAATTTAATTGATGAAAGGAGAAAATATAAAAATGCAGTAAATGAAGCAGGCAAAAGGGAATACAAACGTCTCAAAAATGAGATCGACAGAAAGTGCAGAATGGCTAAGCAGGGATGGCTAGAGGACAAATGTAAGGATGTAGAGGCTTGTCTCACTAGGGGTAAGATAGATACTGCCTACAGGAAAATTAAAGAGACCTTTGGAGAGAAGAGAACCACTTGTATGAATATCAAGAGCTCAGATGGCAACCCAGTTCTAAGCAAAGATGGGAAGGCAGAAAGGTGGAAGGAGTATATAGAGGGTTTATACAAGGGCGATATACTTGAGGACAGTATTATGGAAATGGAAGAGGATGTAGATGAAGATGAAATGGGAGATAAGATACTGCGTGAAGAGTTTGACAGAGCACTGAAAGACCTGAGTCGAAACAAGGCCCCGGGAGTATACAACATTCCATTAGAACTACTGATGGCCTTGGGAGAGCCAGTCATGACAAAACTCTACCATCTGGTGAGCAAGATGTATGAGACAGGCGAAATACCCACAGACTTCAAGAAGAATATAATAATTCCAATACCAAAGAAAACAGGTGTTGACAGATGTGAAAATTACCGAACTATCAGTTTAATAAGTCACAGCTGCAAAATACTAACGTGAATATTTTACAGACGAATGGAAAAACTGGTAGAAGCGGACCTCGGGGAAGATCAGTTTGGATTCCGTAGAAATGTTGGAACACGTGAGACAATACTAACCTTACGACTAATCTTAGAAGAAAGATTAAGGAAAGGCAAACCTACGTTTCTAGCATTTGTAGACTTAGAGAAAGCTTTTGACAACGTTAACTGGAATACTCTCTTTCAAATTCTGAAGGTGACAGGGGTAAAATACAGGGAGCGAAAGGCTATTTACAATTTGTACAGAAACCAGATGGCAGTTATAAGAGTCGAGGGGCATGAAAGGGAAGCAGTGGTTGGGAAGGGAGTGAGACAGGGTTGTAGCCTCTCCCCGATGTTATTCAATCTGTATATTGAGCAAGCAGTAAAGGAAACAAAAGAAAAATTCGGAGTAGGTATTAAAATTCATGGAGAAGAAGTAAAAACTTTGAGGTTCGCCGATGACATTGTAATTCTGTCAGAGACAGCAAAGGACTTGGAAGAGCAGTTGAACGGAATGGACAGTGTCTTGAAAGGAGGATATAAGATGAACATCAACAAAAACAAAACGAGGATAATGGAATGTAGTCAAATTAAATCGGGTGATGCTGAGGGGATTAGATTAGGAAATGAGACACTTAAAGTAGTAAAGGAGTTTTGCTATTTAGGGAGCAAAATAACTGATGATGGTCGAAGTAGAGAGGATATAAAATGTAGACTGGCAATGGCAAGGAAATCGTTTCTGAAGAAGAGAAATTTGTTAACATCGAGTATAGATTTAAGTGTCAGGAAGTCGTTTCTGAAAGTATTTGTATGGAGTGTGGCCATGTATGGAAGTGAAACATGGACGATAAACAGTTTGGACAAGAAGAGAATAGAAGCTTTCGAAATGTGGTGCTACAGAAGAATGCTGAAGATAAGGTGGGTAGATCACGTAACTAATGAGGAGGTATTGAATAGGATTGGGGAGAAGAGAAGTTTGTGGCTCAACTTGACTAGAAGAAGGGATGGGTTGGTAGGACATGTTTTGAGGCATCAAGGGATCACAAATTTAGCATTGGAGGGCAGCGTGGAGGGTAAAAATCGTAGAGGGAGACCAAGAGATCAATACACTAAGCAGATTCAGAAGGATGTAGGTTGCAGTAGGTACTGGGAGATGAAGAAGCTTGCACAGGGTAGAGTAGCATGGAGAGCTGCATCAAACCAGTCTCAGGACTGAAGACCACAACAACAACAACAACAACAGAATCTGGAAGCGGTGAAGCAAGACAAATTACCTTATCCATAGCAGTTGTAGTATTCATCATGTCAAGCCAACAAAATCTTCAAATAAAGCGTGATAATCGCATTACCTCCTGCGATAGCAGATAACATGAACTAAATCTAAATCAACTATATACTATTTCTAGCTGTAGTTAATCTTTAGTGGCTGCTCCAACCTTGTGACATGGGCAGCAGCAATTATCAGCAGTTGTAGTAGATAAAGAATAGTGTATTTCATAATAATATAAGAGCTATTAGAGGTAAAGGTAGGGCATTATGGTGAACATTTGGCGTCATATGCCATTTTGTGGCATCTCGTTTGTTTCTTGACATTTAATCGCTGTGGTAAAGTGTCCACAATGAGTGTAATGTTAACGATGTACAACATTAATAGTAGGCTTCAATACTGAATGTCATATTAGACAAATTATTTGAGATAATGCCATTCTTTGGTACAGCAGCTTTTTTATGCTACAAGAATCTAATTTCAGTTTACACTTTAACGCCTGAGACATTAATATGTAGTTCCCAGTGCTGTCATAGTGTTACTTTATATGTTGGTGTCAAAACAGTAGTTCCATGTAGTGTTGTTGGAGAGAATTTTTGATCTTTCTTTAATCTTTTGACAACAACAGAAGTATGCTTTGAATTCCGTGCTGAGTGCAGCTTTGTTGTCGCTGTACTACTATCTAGCGCTGGTAGCTGCACTGAGAGATGCTGTTTTGACTACTATGAAAAACTCATCATGGAAGGGTAAGAAATTTATTCAATGAGAAAGATCTCTTCTCTGCCCTTTATACTGCCAGATATCTTCCGTAGATGAAGAACTTCGTTCCTTTTCGTTTTGCCTCATATTTGTAATGCTGTATCTAATTAATTAAAGAAAAACACATTTTCTTCTATACATTTAAAGAGATATAAACATATTAGATACACATTGCATTTGTATTTTTAGTATCCCATACCTTAGTGTGTATGAAATGTAGATGACATGTCGATACATTATTTAAAATAGAAATGAGAGCAATACCTCATTTGGTAATCAAGATATTCAACTTTATATAGACTGGGGAACCACATGAGACATACACAGTCTCATCCCTGTGCAACTGTTAAAGTGGTCGAGAAAATCCTCAAATTTCATAACCATTACATTCTTTTGAGACTACGTTTCCTGCAAATGATAACACTCACGAAGATGTGTGTATTCTCTAACAAATATTTTAAACGTTGTTACTCTTAAGAAATGAATGTAACACGTCGACACAGATATATGGTGCATACAACGATATCGACAGACAAGTCATAATTACGAAGGTATCTGAGAAGTGGAATGCTGTCATAGTGTAAGCATCTGTATGTGGTGAAGCATAACCAGTTACACACGTCCACAGGCATTGTACAATTCATAATGTCAACCCAAATAATGTTCAGATAAAGTTTCACATTTACATTACCACCTGGGCTACCTGATAATGTGTACTAAATCTGTTTCAACATATGTACCATATGTTGGTATAGTTAATCTCCAGTGCCAGCTAATACCTTGTGCCATTGACAGCGGCAATTAGCACCAGACGCTGCAGAGAATACCATCTTGAACAAACCAGTCTATATCTTGATCACAAAGTTTTTTATGTGTGTGTGCCCTATAATGGAGACATAAACCCATTGCCTCTCTTCCACTGTAACTTACAACTTGTCTGCAAAACAAGTGTTTCAAAGCCAATGCTTACTTCTATTGTTACAATAATTCTTTTGTGGCATGCTAGTGATAGTTACTGCACATGTAGTACTTGATTCCTCTTATTCAGATGAATTATGTGTACTGGGTGACACACTATGTCAACTGTGTAGGATTAAGTGGATATCCAGAATGTGAAATAGACACAGTCATTCCTATAACATTGTTAAGAACGGACTATATTAAATTAATAAGCAATCTGAAATCCAATTACTGCAATCCCTCGTCAAATTTCTTGCATACATTGAGAACGACTAATCTATATTGCTGTCTCCACGACTAAAATAATAGGAAATATCCATGGTTCATACACTTGTAGACTTTTTATTTTATGTTCATGCACTGTTCACGTGTGCCCACTGAGACCATCTTGTGTGGCATTAATCGACAGTGCTAGAGCAAACCAGGAAATAAATTGCTTGCCTCATATCTCATTATGTGGCATCTATTTGTTTCCTGACATTTAAACTCTGTGCTAACTCAACCACAATGAGTGACGTCCTAACAGTCTACAAGATTGTTAATGAACTAGCGAATCAAACATGTCTTTAATTGTATGAAATAAGACAATTTTTAATGCAGAACCTCTATTATAATAGGTACATTTCAGTTGTTTGCATATTTTAATATCTGATGCCGAAATACCTTATTCTGATTCCAGTTAGTTCGCTAAAATATAGGTTAGTTCAAAATTGTAGGTCCATGTAAGGTCTTTGTGAATGTACAAGATTGTCTTCAGCAATCTCATCCAGATGGATTGTGTAGGTATAATTTCATTGTTCTAGGACCACCACGGATACTTATCACTAGTAAACCGAACCTACTTCGTTTAAATATCATTTTTGGTTTATTTAGTCTTCAGCGTGAAATGCAGCATTGTAACCTTTCTCACTAGTTCAAGCATTAAAATGTCGAGTATTACATGCGGTAGTAATCAACGTTTCAGATTAACTGAATGTCCTGAATATTTTTGTAGGTGCTGTCGTTCGTGTAATGTTGTTAGGCATGAGCTACGCTATATTCACAAACATTCTGAACTACTGTTACTACATTCCCCCTTCGCAGTTGTTGCATATACTGTGTACTGTCATGGTCAGTTTCTTTGCCTCTGTCTGTAAAGTAATTGGAGATATCCGAAATTCGCTTTCCTGTAGGTATTTTATTTTTGGTACATCCGCTGTTCACGTTTGCCCACAGTAATCACCATGTGTGACATCATTCGGCAGTGCATGCGAAGCCAACTAATATGGCTGCTCCTTCGCTTCCTGAGCCTAACATTAATAGTAGGCTTAGATAATGAAAATCATATTACCCTAAATATTTATTAAATGCCATTCTTTGGTACAGCAGCTTCCTGATGCTACGTTAATCGAATTTCTGTGCATATTTTAATGTGTGTGACAATTCCATACAGTGCTATCGAAAAAGTTTGTGACATGTGTTTAACCCTTCTAATTGCAACAGATGTGCACTTTGAAACCCATACTGCGAGTGACTATGTTGTGGCTGCACTGCTTGCCCATGTCTGGATTCCGTGCTGCGAGATGGAGCTCTGACTACTGTGAAAATCTCACCATGTGATGGTAAGAAATCTGTTTGCTCAAAAACGTCTGTCCTTTGCTCTTTATATTACCTCATATCTTCTCTCGATAAAGGGCTTTAATTCTTTTCGTTGTCCCTAATACTTACTGTGCTACATAAATGTAACTAAACCATTAACAAATGTTTACAGAAATACAAGCACTTTCCAGACACTTTCCATGTAGCTGATTTTATCATGAACAGTACTGTTTATTAAATGAAGATAACAGATCGAAATTTTAACTTCAAATTAAAAGAAGAATAATATCTCATTTCATACTCAAATTATTCATGTTGATATAGAGCTGGCAAATGCCCACAAGAAACACAATCTCACCCTGTGCTATAGTAAATGTGGGCATAACAATCCTCACATTTCTTATACGGATCAGTATATGGCATGAGATTCTATTGGAAACAAACTCACACAAGGAAGCATGTATATTCTATTACAATTAATCGGAACCTTTTTAATCATGTGAAATAGTGGTAACTCGTCCATACAGCGATACATTGTGCTGGCTAAATTCCATAGACATGTCATATGTGTCAAGGAATCCCAGGAGCCGCTTTTAAACACGTCCTCAGAAGTGGTTCCTGATGAGGGGCAGCAGCCTTTTCAGTAGTTGCAGGGGCAACAGTCTGGATGATTGACTGATCTGGCCTTGTAACATTAACCAAAACGGCCTTGCTGTGCTGGTACTGCGAACGGCTGAAAGCAAGTGGAAACTACAGCCGTAATTTTCCCGAGGACATGCAGCTTTACTGTATGATTAAATGATGATGGCGTCCTCTTGGGTAAAATATTCCGGAGGTAAAATAGTCCCCCATTCGGATCTCCGGGCGGGGACTACTCAAGAGGACGTCGTTATCAAGAGAAAGAAAACTGGCATTCTATGGATCGGAGCGTGGAATGTCAGATCCGTTAATTGGGCAGGTAGGTTAGAAAATTTAAAAAGGGAAATGGATAGGTTAAAGTTAGATATAGTGGGAATTAGTGAAGTTCGGTGGCAGGAGGAACAAGACTTTTGGTCATGTGATTACAGGGCTATAAATACAAAATCAAATAGGGGTAATGCAGGAGTAAGTTTAATAATGAATAAAAAAATAGGAGTGCGGGTTAGCTACTACAAACAGCATAGTGAACGCATTATTGTGGCCAAGATAGACACAAAGCCCATGCCTACTGCAGTAGTACAAGTTTATATGCCAACTAGCTCTGCAGATGATGAAGAAATTGATGAAATGTATGACGAGATAAAAGAAATTATTCAGGTAGTGAAGGGAGACGAAAATTTAATAGTCATGGGTGACTGGAATTCGTCAGTAGGAAAAGGGAGAGAAGGAAACATAGTAGGTGAATATGGATTGGGGGGGAAGAAATGAAAGAGGAAGCCGCCTTGTAGAATTTTGCACAGAGCATAACTTAATCATAGCTAACACTTGGTTCAAGAATCATAAAAGAAGGTTGTATACCTGGAAGAATCCTGGAGATACTAATAGGTATCAGATAGATTATATAATGGTAAGACAGAGATTTAGGAACCAGGTTTTAAATTGTAAGACATTTCCAGGGGCAGATGTGGATTCTGACCACAATCTATTGGTTATGAACTGCAGATTGAAACTGAAGAAACTGCAAAAAGGTGGGAATTTAAGGAGATGGGACCTGGATAAACTGAAAAAACCAGAGGTTGTAGAGAGTTTCAGGGAGAGCATAAGGGAACAATTGACAGGAATGGGGGAAAGAAATACAGTAGAAGAAGAATGGGTAGCTCTGAGGGATGAAGTAGTGAAGGCAGCAGAGGATCAAGTAGGTAAAAAGATGAGGGCTAATAGAAATCCTTGGGTAACAGAAGAAATATTGAATTTAATTGATGAAAGGAGAAAATATAAAAATGCAGTAAATGAAGCAGGCAAAAGGGAATACAAACGTCTCAAAAATGAGATCGACAGAAAGTGCAGAATGGCTAAGCAGGGATGGCTAGAGGACAAATGTAAGGATGTAGAGGCTTGTCTCACTAGGGGTAAGATAGATACTGCCTACAGGAAAATTAAAGAGACCTTTGGAGAGAAGAGAACCACTTGTATGAATATCAAGAGCTCAGATGGCAACCCAGTTCTAAGCAAAGATGGGAAGGCAGAAAGGTGGAAGGAGTATATAGAGGGTTTATACAAGGGCGATATACTTGAGGACAGTATTATGGAAATGGAAGAGGATGTAGATGAAGATGAAATGGGAGGTAAGATACTGCGTGAAGAGTTTGACAGAGCACTGAAAGACCTGAGTCGAAACAAGGCCCCGGGAGTATACAACATTCCATTAGAACTACTGATGGCCTTGGGAGAGCCAGTCATGACAAAACTCTACCATCTGGTGAGCAAGATGTATGAGACAGGCGAAATACCCACAGACTTCAAGAAGAATATAATAATTCCAATACCAAAGAAAGCAGGTGTTGACAGATGTGAAAATTACCGAACTATCAGTTTAATAAGTCACAGCTGCAAAATACTAACGTGAATTCTTTACAGACGAATGGAAAAACTGGTAGAAGCGGACCTCGGGGAAGATCAGTTTGGATTCCGTAGAAATGTTGGAACACGTGAGACAATACTAACCTTACGACTAATCTTAGAAGAAAGATTAAGGAAAGGCAAACCTACGTTTCTAGCATTTGTAGACTTAGAGAAAGCTTTTGACAACGTTAACTGGAATACTCTCTTTCAAATTCTGAAGGTGGCAGGGGTAAAATACAGGGAGCGAAAGGCTATTTACAATTTGTACAGAAACCGGATGGCAGTTATAAGAGTCGAGGGGCATGAAAGGGAAGCAGTGGTTGGGAAGAGAGTGAGACAGGGTTGTAGCCTCTCCCCGATGTTATTCAATCTGTATATTGAGCAAGCAGTAAAGGAAACAAAAGAAAAATTCGGAGTAGGTATTAAAATTCATGGAGAAGAAGTAAAAACTTTGAGGTTCGCCGATGACATTGTAATTCTGTCAGAGACAGCAAAGGACTTGGAAGAGCAGTTGAACGGAATGGACAGTGTCTTGAAAGGAGGATATAAGATGAACATCAACAAAAACAAAACGAGGATAATGGAATGTAGTCAAATTAAATCGGGTGATGCTGAGGGGATTAGATTAGGAAATGAGACACTTAAAGTAGTAAAGGAGTTTTGCTATTTAGGGAGCAAAATAACTGATGATGGTCGAAGTAGAGAGGATATAAAATGTAGACTGGCAATGGCAAGGAAATCGTTTCTGAAGAAGAGAAATTTGTTAACATCGAGTATAGATTTAAGTGTCAGGAAGTCGTTTCTGAAAGTATTTGTATGGAGTGTGGCCATGTATGGAAGTGAAACATGGACGATAAACAGTTTGGACAAGAAGAGAATAGAAGCTTTCGAAATGTGGTGCTACAGAAGAATGCTGAAGATAAGGTGGGTAGATCACGTAACTAATGAGGAGGTATTGAATAGGATTGGGGAGAAGAGAAGTTTGTGGCTCAACTTGACTAGAAGAAGGGATGGGTTGGTAGGACATGTTTTGAGGCATCAAGGGATCACAAATTTAGCATTGGAGGGCAGCGTGGAGGGTAAAAATCGTAGAGGGAGACCAAGAGATCAATACACTAAGCAGATTCAGAAGGATGTAGGTTGCAGTAGGTACTGGGAGATGAAGAAGCATGCACAGGGTAGAGTAGCATGGAGAGCTGCATCAAACCAGTCTCAGGACTGAAGACCACAACAACAACAACAACAACAGAATCTGGAAGCGGTGAAGCAAGACAAATTACCTTATCCATAGCAGTTGTAGTATTCATCATGTCACGCCAACAAAATCTTCAAATAAAGCGTGATAATCGCATTACCTCCTGCGATAGCAGATAACATGAACTAAATCTAAATCAACTATATACTATTTCTAGCTGTAGTTAATCTTTAGTGGCTGCTCCAACCTTGTGACATGGGCAGCAGCAATTATCAGCAGTTGTAGTAGATAAAGAATAGTGTATTTCATAATAATATAAGAGCTATTAGAGGTAAAGGTAGGGCATTATGGTGAACATTTGGCGTCATATGCCATTTTGTGGCATCTCGTTTGTTTCTTGACATTTAATCGCTGTGGTAAAGTGTCCACAATGAGTGTAATGTTAACGATGTACAACATTAATAGTAGGCTTCAATACTGAATGTCATATTAGACAAATTATTTGAGATAATGCCATTCTTTGGTACAGCAGCTTTTTTATGCTACAAGAATCTAATTTCAGTTTACACTTTAACGCCTGAGACATTAATATGTAGTTCCCAGTGCTGTCATAGTGTTACTTTATATGTTGGTGTCAAAACAGTAGTTCCATGTAGTGTTGTTGGAGAGAATTTTTGATCTTTCTTTAATCTTTTGACAACAACAGAAGTATGCTTTGAATTCCGTGCTGAGTGCAGCTTTGTTGTCGCTGTACTACTATCTAGCGCTGGTAGCTGCACTGAGAGATGCTGTTTTGACTACTATGAAAAACTCATCATGGAAGGGTAAGAAATTTATTCAATGAGAAAGATCTCTTCTCTGCCCTTTATACTGCCAGATATCTTCCGTAGATGAAGAACTTCGTTCCTTTTCGTTTTGCCTCATATTTGTAATGCTGTATCTAATTAATTAAAGAAAAACACATTTTCTTCTATACATTTAAAGAGATATAAACATATTAGATACACATTGCATTTGTATTTTTAGTATCCCATACCTTAGTGTGTATGAAATGTAGATGACATGTCGATACATTATTTAAAATAGAAATGAGAGCAATACCTCATTTGGTAATCAAGATATTCAACTTTATATAGACTGGGGAACCACATGAGACATACACAGTCTCATCCCTGTGCAACTGTTAAAGTGGTCGAGAAAATCCTCAAATTTCATAACCATTACATTCTTTTGAGACTACGTTTCCTGCAAATGATAACACTCACGAAGATGTGTGTATTCTCTAACAAATATTTTAAACGTTGTTACTCTTAAGAAATGAATGTAACACGTCGACACAGATATATGGTGCATACAACGATATCGACAGACAAGTCATAATTACGAAGGTATCTGAGAAGTGGAATGCTGTCATAGTGTAAGCATCTGTATGTGGTGAAGCATAACCAGTTACACACGTCCACAGGCATTGTACAATTCATAATGTCAACCCAAATAATGTTCAGATAAAGTTTCACATTTACATTACCACCTGGGCTACCTGATAATGTGTACTAAATCTGTTTCAACATATGTACCATATGTTGGTATAGTTAATCTCCAGTGCCAGCTAATACCTTGTGCCATTGACAGCGGCAATTAGCACCAGACGCTGCAGAGAATACCATCTTGAACAAACCAGTCTATATCTTGATCACAAAGTTTTTTATGTGTGTGTGCCCTATAATGGAGACATAAACCCATTGCCTCTCTTCCACTGTAACTTACAACTTGTCTGCAAAACAAGTGTTTCAAAGCCAATGCTTACTTCTATTGTTACAATAATTCTTTTGTGGCATGCTAGTGATAGTTACTGCACATGTAGTACTTGATTCCTCTTATTCAGATGAATTATGTGTACTGGGTGACACACTATGTCAACTGTGTAGGATTAAGTGGATATCCAGAATGTGAAATAGACACAGTCATTCCTATAACATTGTTAAGAACGGACTATATTAAATTAATAAGCAATCTGAAATCCAATTACTGCAATCCCTCGTCAAATTTCTTGCATACATTGAGAACGACTAATCTATATTGCTGTCTCCACGACTAAAATAATAGGAAATATCCATGGTTCATACACTTGTAGACTTTTTATTTTATGTTCATGCACTGTTCACGTGTGCCCACTGAGACCATCTTGTGTGGCATTAATCGACAGTGCTAGAGCAAACCAGGAAATAAATTGCTTGCCTCATATCTCATGATGTGGCGTCTATTTGTTTCCTGACATTTAAACTCTGTGCTAACTCAACCACAATGAGTGACGTCCTAACAGTCTACAAGATTGTTAATGAACTAGCGAATCAAACATGTCTTTAATTGTATGAAATAAGACAATTTTTAATGCAGAACCTCTATTATAATAGGTACATTTCAGTTGTTTGCATATTTTAATATCTGATGCCGAAATACCTTATTCTGATTCCAGTTAGTTCACTAAAATATAGGTTAGTTCAAAATTGTAGGTCCATGTAAGGTCTTTGTGAATGTACAAGATTGTCTTCAGCAATCTCATCCAGATGGATTGTGTAGGTATAATTTCATTGTTCTAGGACCACCACGGATACTTATCACTAGTAAACCGAACCTACTTCGTTTAAATATCATTTTTGGTTTATTTAGTCTTCAGCGTGAAATGCAGCATTGTAACCTTTCTCACTAGTTCAAGCATTAAAATGTCGAGTATTACATGCGGTAGTAATCAACGTTTCAGATTAACTGAATGTCCTGAATATTTTTGTAGGTGCTGTCGTTCGTGTAATGTTGTTAGGCATGAGCTACGCTATATTCACAAACATTCTGAAGTACTGTTACTACATTCCCCCTTCGCAGTTGTTGCATATACTGTGTACTGTCATGGTCAGTTTCTTTGCCTCTGTCTGTAAAGTAATTGGAGATATCCGAAATTCGCTTTCCTGTAGGTATTTTATTTTTGGTACATCCGCTGTTCACGTTTGCCCACAGTAATCACCATGTGTGACATCATTCGGCAGTGCATGCGAAGCCAACTAATATGGCTGCTCCTTCGCTTCCTGAGCCTAACATTAATAGTAGGCTTAGATAATGAAAATCATATTACCCTAAATATTTATTAAATGCCATTCTTTGGTACAGCAGCTTCCTGATGCTACGTTAATCGAATTTCTGTGCATATTTTAATGTGTGTGACAATTCCATACAGTGCTATCGAAAAAGTTTGTGACATGTGTTTAACCCTTCTAATTGCAACAGATGTGCACTTTGAAACCCATACTGCGAGTGACTATGTTGTGGCTGCACTGCTTGCCCATGTCTGGATTCCGTGCTGCGAGATGGAGCTCTGACTACTGTGAAAATCTCACCATGTGATGGTAAGAAATCTGTTTGCTCAAAAACGTCTGTCCTTTGCTCTTTATATTACCTCATATCTTCTCTCGATAAAGGGCTTTAATTCTTTTCGTTGTCCCTAATACTTACTGTGCTACATAAATGTAACTAAACCATTAACAAATGTTTACAGAAATACAAGCACTTTCCAGACACTTTCCATGTAGCTGATTTTATCATGAACAGTACTGTTTATTAAATGAAGATAACAGATCGAAATTTTAACTTCAAATTAAAAGAAGAATAATATCTCATTTCATACTCAAATTATTCATGTTGATATAGAGCTGGCAAATGCCCACAAGAAACACAATCTCACCCTGTGCTATAGTAAATGTGGGCATAACAATCCTCACATTTCTTATACGGATCAGTATATGGCATGAGATTCTATTGGAAACAAACTCACACAAGGAAGCATGTATATTCTATTACAATTAATCGGAACCTTTTTAATCATGTGAAATAGTGGTAACTCGTCCATACAGCGATACATTGTGCTGGCTAAATTCCATAGACATGTCATATGTGTCAAGGAATCCCAGGAGCCGCTTTTAAACACGTCCTCAGAAGTGGTTCCTGATGAGGGGCAGCTGCCTTTTCAGTAGTTGCAGGGGCAACAGTCTGGATGATTGACTGATCTGGCCTTGTAACATTAACCAAAACGGCCTTGCTGTGCTGGTACTGCGAACGGCTGAAAGCAAGTGGAAACTACAGCCGTAATTTTTCCCGAGGACATGCAGCTTTACTGTATGATTAAATGATGATGGCGTCCTCTTGGGTAAAATATTCCGGAGGTAAAATAGTCCCCCATTCGGATCTCCGGGCGGGGACTACTCAAGAGGACGTCGTTATCAAGAGAAAGAAAACTGGCATTCTATGGATCGGAGCGTGGAATGTCAGATCCGTTAATTGGGCAGGTAGGTTAGAAAATTTAAAAAGGGAAATGGATAGGTTAAAGTTAGATATAGTGGGAATTAGTGAAGTTCGGTGGCAGGAGGAACAAGACTTTTAGTCATGTGATTACAGGGCTATAAATACAAAATCAAATAGGGGTAATGCAGGAGTAAGTTTAATAATGAATAAAAAAATAGGAGTGCGGGTTAGCTACTACAAACAGCATAGTGAACGCATTATTGTGGCCAAGATAGACACAAAGCCCATGCCTACTACAGTAGTACAAGTTTATATGCCAACTAGCTCTGCAGATGATGAAGAAATTGATGAAATGTATGACGAGATAAAAGAAATTATTCAGGTAGTGAAGGGAGACGAAAATTTAATAGTCATGGGTGACTGGAATTCGTCAGTAGGAAAAGGGAGAGAAGGAAACATAGTAGGTGAATATGGATTGGGGGGAAGAAATGAAAGAGGAAGCCGCCTTGTAGAATTTTGCACAGAGCATAACTTAATCATAGCTAACACTTGGTTCAAGAATCATAAAAGAAGGTTGTATACCTGGAAGAATCCTGGAGATACTAATAGGTATCAGATAGATTATATAATGGTAAGACAGAGATTTAGGAACCAGGTTTTAAATTGTAAGACATTTCCAGGGGCAGATGTGGATTCTGACCACAATCTATTGGTTATGAACTGCAGATTGAAACTGAAGAAACTGCAAAAAGGTGGGAATTTAAGGAGATGGGACCTGGATAAACTGAAAAAACCAGAGGTTGTAGAGAGTTTCAGGGAGAGCATAAGGGAACAATTGACAGGAATGGGGGAAAGAAATACAGTAGAAGAAGAATGGGTAGCTCTGAGGGATGAAGTAGTGAAGGCAGCAGAGGATCAAGTAGGTAAAAAGATGAGGGCTAATAGAAATCCTTGGGTAACAGAAGAAATATTGAATTTAATTGATGAAAGGAGAAAATATAAAAATGCAGTAAATGAAGCAGGCAAAAGGGAATACAAACGTCTCAAAAATGAGATCGACAGAAAGTGCAGAATGGCTAAGCAGGGATGGCTAGAGGACAAATGTAAGGATGTAGAGGCTTGTCTCACTAGGGGTAAGATAGATACTGCCTACAGGAAAATTAAAGAGACCTTTGGAGAGAAGAGAACCACTTGTATGAATATCAAGAGCTCAGATGGCAACCCAGTTCTAAGCAAAGATGGGAAGGCAGAAAGGTGGAAGGAGTATATAGAGGGTTTATACAAGGGCGATATACTTGAGGACAGTATTATGGAAATGGAAGAGGATGTAGATGAAGATGAAATGGGAGATAAGATACTGCGTGAAGAGTTTGACAGAGCACTGAAAGACCTGAGTCGAAACAAGGCCCCGGGAGTATACAACATTCCATTAGAACTACTGATGGCCTTGGGAGAGCCAGTCATGACAAAACTCTACCATCTGGTGAGCAAGATGTATGAGACAGGCGAAATACCCACAGACTTCAAGAAGAATATAATAATTCCAATACCAAAGAAAGCAGGTGTTGACAGATGTGAAAATTACCGAACTATCAGTTTAATAAGTCACAGCTGCAAAATACTAACGTGAATTCTTTACAGACGAATGGAAAAACTGGTAGAAGCGGACCTCGGGGAAGATCAGTTTGGATTCCGTAGAAATGTTGGAACACGTGAGACAATACTAACCTTACGACTAATCTTAGAAGAAAGATTAAGGAAAGGCAAACCTACGTTTCTAGCATTTGTAGACTTAGAGAAAGCTTTTGACAACGTTAACTGGAATACTCTCTTTCAAATTCTGAAGGTGGCAGGGGTAAAATACAGGGAGCGAAAGGCTATTTACAATTTGTACAGAAACCGGATGGCATTTATAAGAGTCGAGGGGCATGAAAGGGAAGCAGTGGTTGGGAAGAGAGTGAGACAGGGTTGTAGCCTCTCCCCGATGTTATTCAATCTGTATATTGAGCAAGCAGTAAAGGAAACAAAAGAAAAATTCGGAGTAGGTATTAAAATTCATGGAGAAGAAGTAAAAACTTTGAGGTTCGCCGATGACATTGTAATTCTGTCAGAGACAGCAAAGGACTTGGAAGAGCAGTTGAACGGAATGGACAGTGTCTTGAAAGGAGGATATAAGATGAACATCAACAAAAACAAAACGAGGATAATGGAATGTAGTCAAATTAAGTCGGGTGATGCTGAGGGGATTAGATTAGGAAATGAGACACTTAAAGTAGTAAAGGAGTTTTGCTATTTAGGGAGCAAAATAACTGATGATGGTCGAAGTAGAGAGGATATAAAATGTAGACTGGCAATGGCAAGGAAATCGTTTCTGAAGAAGAGAAATTTGTTAACATCGAGTATAGATTTAAGTGTCAGGAAGTCGTTTCTGAAAGTATTTGTATGGAGTGTGGCCATGTATGGAAGTGAAACATGGACGATAAACAGTTTGGACAAGAAGAGAATAGAAGCTTTCGAAATGTGGTGCTACAGAAGAATGCTGAAGATAAGGTGGGTAGATCACGTAACTAATGAGGAGGTATTGAATAGGATTGGGGAGAAGAGAAGTTTGTGGCTCAACTTGACTAGAAGAAGGGATGGGTTGGTAGGACATGTTTTGAGGCATCAAGGGATCACAAATTTAGCATTGGAGGGCAGCGTGGAGGGTAAAAATCGTAGAGGGAGACCAAGAGATCAATACACTAAGCAGATTCAGAAGGATGTAGGTTGCAGTAGGTACTGGGAGATGAAGAAGCTTGCACAGGGTAGAGTAGCATGGAGAGCTGCATCAAACCAGTCTCAGGACTGAAGACCACAACAACAACAACAACAACAGAATCTGGAAGCGGTGAAGCAAGACAAATTACCTTATCCATAGCAGTTGTAGTATTCATCATGTCAAGCCAACAAAATCTTCAAATAAAGCGTGATAATCGCATTACCTCCTGCGATAGCAGATAACATGAACTAAATCTAAATCAACTATATACTATTTCTAGCTGTAGTTAATCTTTAGTGGCTGCTCCAACCTTGTGACATGGGCAGCAGCAATTATCAGCAGTTGTAGTAGATAAAGAATAGTGTATTTCATAATAATATAAGAGCTATTAGAGGTAAAGGTAGGGCATTATGGTGAACATTTGGCGTCATATGCCATTTTGTGGCATCTCGTTTGTTTCTTGACATTTAATCGCTGTGGTAAAGTGTCCACAATGAGTGTAATGTTAACGATGTACAACATTAATAGTAGGCTTCAATACTGAATGTCATATTAGACAAATTATTTGAGATAATGCCATTCTTTGGTACAGCAGCTTTTTTATGCTACAAGAATCTAATTTCAGTTTACACTTTAACGCCTGAGACATTAATATGTAGTTCCCAGTGCTGTCATAGTGTTACTTTATATGTTGGTGTCAAAACAGTAGTTCCATGTAGTGTTGTTGGAGAGAATTTTTGATCTTTCTTTAATCTTTTGACAACAACAGAAGTATGCTTTGAATTCCGTGCTGAGTGCAGCTTTGTTGTCGCTGTACTACTATCTAGCGCTGGTAGCTGCACTGAGAGATGCTGTTTTGACTACTATGAAAAACTCATCATGGAAGGGTAAGAAATTTATTCAATGAGAAAGATCTCTTCTCTGCCCTTTATACTGCCAGATATCTTCCGTAGATGAAGAACTTCGTTCCTTTTCGTTTTGCCTCATATTTGTAATGCTGTATCTAATTAATTAAAGAAAAACACATTTTCTTCTATACATTTAAAGAGATATAAACATATTAGATACACATTGCATTTGTATTTTTAGTATCCCATACCTTAGTGTGTATGAAATGTAGATGACATGTCGATACATTATTTAAAATAGAAATGAGAGCAATACCTCATTTGGTAATCAAGATATTCAACTTTATATAGACTGGGGAACCACATGAGACATACACAGTCTCATCCCTGTGCAACTGTTAAAGTGGTCGAGAAAATCCTCAAATTTCATAACCATTACATTCTTTTGAGACTACGTTTCCTGCAAATGATAACACTCACGAAGATGTGTGTATTCTCTAACAAATATTTTAAACGTTGTTACTCTTAAGAAATGAATGTAACACGTCGACACAGATATATGGTGCATACAACGATATCGACAGACAAGTCATAATTACGAAGGTATCTGAGAAGTGGAATGCTGTCATAGTGTAAGCATCTGTATGTGGTGAAGCATAACCAGTTACACACGTCCACAGGCATTGTACAATTCATAATGTCAACCCAAATAATGTTCAGATAAAGTTTCACATTTACATTACCACCTGGGCTACCTGATAATGTGTACTAAATCTGTTTCAACATATGTACCATATGTTGGTATAGTTAATCTCCAGTGCCAGCTAATACCTTGTGCCATTGACAGCGGCAATTAGCACCAGACGCTGCAGAGAATACCATCTTGAACAAACCAGTCTATATCTTGATCACAAAGTTTTTTATGTGTGTGTGCCCTATAATGGAGACATAAACCCATTGCCTCTCTTCCACTGTAACTTACAACTTGTCTGCAAAACAAGTGTTTCAAAGCCAATGCTTACTTCTATTGTTACAATAATTCTTTTGTGGCATGCTAGTGATAGTTACTGCACATGTAGTACTTGATTCCTCTTATTCAGATGAATTATGTGTACTGGGTGACACACTATGTCAACTGTGTAGGATTAAGTGGATATCCAGAATGTGAAATAGACACAGTCATTCCTATAACATTGTTAAGAACGGACTATATTAAATTAATAAGCAATCTGAAATCCAATTACTGCAATCCCTCGTCAAATTTCTTGCATACATTGAGAACGACTAATCTATATTGCTGTCTCCACGACTAAAATAATAGGAAATATCCATGGTTCATACACTTGTAGACTTTTTATTTTATGTTCATGCACTGTTCACGTGTGCCCACTGAGACCATCTTGTGTGGCATTAATCGACAGTGCTAGAGCAAACCAGGAAATAAATTGCTTGCCTCATATCTCATTATGTGGCATCTATTTGTTTCCTGACATTTAAACTCTGTGCTAACTCAACCACAATGAGTGACGTCCTAACAGTCTACAAGATTGTTAATGAACTAGCGAATCAAACATGTCTTTAATTGTATGAAATAAGACAATTTTATAATGCAGAACCTCTCTTATAATAGGTACATTTCAGTTGTTTGCATATTTTAATATCTGATGCCGAAATACCTTATTCTGATTCCAGTTAGTTCACTAAAATATAGGTTAGTTCAAAATTGTAGGTCCATGTAAGGTCTTTGTGAATGTACAAGATTGTCTTCAGCAATCTCATCCAGATGGATTGTGTAGGTATAATTTCATTGTTCTAGGACCACCACGGATACTTATCACTAGTAAACCGAACCTACTTCGTTTAAATATCATTTTTGGTTTATTTAGTCTTCAGCGTGAAATGCAGCATTGTAACCTTTCTCACTAGTTCAAGCATTAAAATGTCGAGTATTACATGCGGTAGTAATCAACGTTTCAGATTAACTGAATGTCCTGAATATTTTTGTAGGTGCTGTCGTTCGTGTAATGTTGTTAGGCATGAGCTACGCTATATTCACAAACATTCTGAAGTACTGTTACTACATTCCCCCTTCGCAGTTGTTGCATATACTGTGTACTGTCATGGTCAGTTTCTTTGCCTCTGTTTGTAAAGTAATTGGAGATATCCGAAATTCGCTTTCCTGTAGGTATTTTATTTTTGGTACATCCGCTGTTCACGTTTGCCCACAGTAATCACCATGTGTGACATCATTCGGCAGTGCATGCGAAGCCAACTAATATGGCTGCTCCTTCGCTTCCTGAGCCTAACATTAATAGTAGGCTTAGATAATGAAAATCATATTACCCTAAATATTTATTAAATGCCATTCTTTGGTACAGCAGCTTCCTGATGCTACGTTAATCGAATTTCTGTGCATATTTTAATGTGTGTGACAATTCCATACAGTGCTATCGAAAAAGTTTGTGACATGTGTTTAACCCTTCTAATTGCAACAGATGTGCACTTTGAAACCCATACTGCGAGTGACTATGTTGTGGCTGCACTGCTTGCCCATGTCTGGATTCCGTGCTGCGAGATGGAGCTCTGACTACTGTGAAAATCTCACCATGTGATGGTAAGAAATCTGTTTGCTCAAAAACGTCTGTCCTTTGCTCTTTATATTACCTCATATCTTCTCTCGATAAAGGGCTTTAATTCTTTTCGTTGTCCCTAATACTTACTGTGCTACATAAATGTAACTAAACCATTAACAAATGTTTACAGAAATACAAGCACTTTCCAGACACTTTCCATGTAGCTGATTTTATCATGAACAGTACTGTTTATTAAATGAAGATAACAGATCGAAATTTTAACTTCAAATTAAAAGAAGAATAATATCTCATTTCATACTCAAATTATTCATGTTGATATAGAGCTGGCAAATGCCCACAAGAAACACAATCTCACCCTGTGCTATAGTAAATGTGGGCATAACAATCCTCACATTTCTTATACGGATCAGTATATGGCATGAGATTCTATTGGAAACAAACTCACACAAGGAAGCATGTATATTCTATTACAATTAATCGGAACCTTTTTAATCATGTGAAATAGTGGTAACTCGTCCATACAGCGATACATTGTGCTGGCTAAATTCCATAGACATGTCATATGTGTCAAGGAATCCCAGGAGCCGCTTTTAAACACGTCCTCAGAAGTGGTTCCTGATGAGGGGCAGCAGCCTTTTCAGTAGTTGCAGGGGCAACAGTCTGGATGATTGACTGATCTGGCCTTGTAACATTAACCAAAACGGCCTTGCTGTGCTGGTACTGCGAACGGCTGAAAGCAAGTGGAAACTACAGCCGTAATTTTCCCGAGGACATGCAGCTTTACTGTATGATTAAATGATGATGGCGTCCTCTTGGGTAAAATATTCCGGAGGTAAAATAGTCCCCCATTCGGATCTCCGGGCGGGGACTACTCAAGAGGACGTCGTTATCAAGAGAAAGAAAACTGGCATTCTATGGATCGGAGCGTGGAATGTCAGATCCGTTAATTGGGCAGGTAGGTTAGAAAATTTAAAAAGGGAAATGGATAGGTTAAAGTTAGATATAGTGGGAATTAGTGAAGTTCGGTGGCAGGAGGAACAAGACTTTTGGTCATGTGATTACAGGGCTATAAATACAAAATCAAATAGGGGTAATGCAGGAGTAAGTTTAATAATGAATAAAAAAATAGGAGTGCGGGTTAGCTACTACAAACAGCATAGTGAACGCATTATTGTAGCCAAGATAGACACAAAGCCCATGCCTACTACAGTAGTACAAGTTTATATGCCAACTAGCTCTGCAGATGATGAAGAAATTGATGAAATGTATGACGAGATAAAAGAAATTATTCAGGTAGTGAAGGGAGACGAAAATTTAATAGTCATGGGTGACTGGAATTCGTCAGTAGGAAAAGGGAGAGAAGGAAACATAGTAGGTGAATATGGATTGGGGGGAAGAAATGAAAGAGGAAGCCGCCTTGTAGAATTTTGCACAGAGCATAACTTAATCATAGCTAACACTTGGTTCAAGAATCATAAAAGAAGGTTGTATACCTGGAAGAATCCTGGAGATACTAATAGGTATCAGATAGATTATATAATGGTAAGACAGAGATTTAGGAACCAGGTTTTAAATTGTAAGACATTTCCAGGGGCAGATGGGGATTCTGACCACAATCTATTGGTTATGAACTGCAGATTGAAACTGAAGAAACTGCAAAAAGGTGGGAATTTAAGGAGATGGGACCTGGATAAACTGAAAAAACCAGAGGTTGTAGAGAGTTTCAGGGAGAGCATAAGGGAACAATTGACAGGAATGGGGGAAAGAAATACAGTAGAAGAAGAATGGGTAGCTCTGAGGGATGAAGTAGTGAAGGCAGCAGAGGATCAAGTAGGTAAAAAGATGAGGGCTAATAGAAATCCTTGGGTAACAGAAGAAATATTGAATTTAATTGATGAAAGGAGAAAATATAAAAATGCAGTAAATGAAGCAGGCAAAAGGGAATACAAACGTCTCAAAAATGAGATCGACAGAAAGTGCAGAATGGCTAAGCAGGGATGGCTAGAGGACAAATGTAAGGATGTAGAGGCTTGTCTCACTAGGGGTAAGATAGATACTGCCTACAGGAAAATTAAAGAGACCTTTGGAGAGAAGAGAACCACTTGTATGAATATCAAGAGCTCAGATGGCAACCCAGTTCTAAGCAAAGATGGGAAGGCAGAAAGGTGGAAGGAGTATATAGAGGGTTTATACAAGGGCGATATACTTGAGGACAGTATTATGGAAATGGAAGAGGATGTAGATGAAGATGAAATGGGAGATAAGATACTGCGTGAAGAGTTTGACAGAGCACTGAAAGACCTGAGTCGAAACAAGGCCCCGGGAGTATACAACATTCCATTAGAACTACTGATGGCCTTGGGAGAGCCAGTCATGACAAAACTCTACCATCTGGTGAGCAAGATGTATGAGACAGGCGAAATACCCACAGACTTCAAGAAGAATATAATAATTCCAATACCAAAGAAAGCAGGTGTTGACAGATGTGAAAATTACCGAACTATCAGTTTAATAAGTCACAGCTGCAAAATACTAACGCGAATTCTTTACAGACGAATGGAAAAACTGGTAGAAGCGGACCTCGGGGAAGATCAGTTTGGATTCCGTAGAAATGTTGGAACACGTGAGACAATACTAACCTTACGACTAATCTTAGAAGAAAGATTAAGGAAAGGCAAACCTACGTTTCTAGCATTTGTAGACTTAGAGAAAGCTTTTGACAACGTTAACTGGAATACTCTCTTTCAAATTCTGAAGGTGGCAGGGGTAAAATACAGGGAGCGAAAGGCTATTTACAATTTGTACAGAAACCAGATGGCAGTTATAAGAGTCGAGGGGCATGAAAGGGAAGCAGTGGTTGGGAAGAGAGTGAGACAGGGTTGTAGCCTCTCCCCGATGTTATTCAATCTGTATATTGAGCAAGCAGTAAAGGAAACAAAAGAAAAATTCGGAGTAGGTATTAAAATCCATGGAGAAGAAGTAAAAACTTTGAGGTTCGCCGATGACATTGTAATTCTGTCAGAGACAGCAAAGGACTTGGAAGAGCAGTTGAACGGAATGGACAGTGTCTTGAAAGGAGGATATAAGATGAACATCAACAAAAACAAAACGAGGATAATGGAATGTAGTCAAATTAAATCGGGTGATGCTGAGGGGATTAGATTAGGAAATGAGACACTTAAAGTAGTAAAGGAGTTTTGCTATTTAGGGAGCAAAATAACTGATGATGGTCGAAGTAGAGAGGATATAAAATGTAGACTGGCAATGGCAAGGAAATCGTTTCTGAAGAAGAGAAATTTGTTAACATCGAGTATAGATTTAAGTGTCAGGAAGTCGTTTCTGAAAGTATTTGTATGGAGTGTGGCCATGTATGGAAGTGAAACATGGACGATAAACAGTTTGGACAAGAAGAGAATAGAAGCTTTCGAAATGTGGTGCTACAGAAGAATGCTGAAGATAAGGTGGGTAGATCACGTAACTAATGAGGAGGTATTGAATAGGATTGGGGAGAAGAGAAGTTTGTGGCTCAACTTGACTAGAAGAAGGGATGGGTTGGTAGGACATGTTTTGAGGCATCAAGGGATCACAAATTTAGCATTGGAGGGCAGCGTGGAGGGTAAAAATCGTAGAGGGAGACCAAGAGATCAATACACTAAGCAGATTCAGAAGGATGTAGGTTGCAGTAGGTACTGGGAGATGAAGAAGCTTGCACAGGGTAGAGTAGCATGGAGAGCTGCATCAAACCAGTCTCAGGACTGAAGACCACAACAACAACAACAACAACAGAATCTGGAAGCGGTGAAGCAAGACAAATTACCTTATCCATAGCAGTTGTAGTATTCATCATGTCAAGCCAACAAAATCTTCAAATAAAGCGTGATAATCGCATTACCTCCTGCGATAGCAGATAACATGAACTAAATCTAAATCAACTATATACTATTTCTAGCTGTAGTTAATCTTTAGTGGCTGCTCCAACCTTGTGACATGGGCAGCAGCAATTATCAGCAGTTGTAGTAGATAAAGAATAGTGTATTTCATAATAATATAAGAGCTATTAGAGGTAAAGGTAGGGCATTATGGTGAACATTTGGCGTCATATGCCATTTTGTGGCATCTCGTTTGTTTCTTGACATTTAATCGCTGTGGTAAAGTGTCCACAATGAGTGTAATGTTAACGATGTACAACATTAATAGTAGGCTTCAATACTGAATGTCATATTAGACAAATTATTTGAGATAATGCCATTCTTTGGTACAGCAGCTTTTTTATGCTACAAGAATCTAATTTCAGTTTACACTTTAACGCCTGAGACATTAATATGTAGTTCCCAGTGCTGTCATAGTGTTACTTTATATGTTGGTGTCAAAACAGTAGTTCCATGTAGTGTTGTTGGAGAGAATTTTTGATCTTTCTTTAATCTTTTGACAACAACAGAAGTATGCTTTGAATTCCGTGCTGAGTGCAGCTTTGTTGTCGCTGTACTACTATCTAGCGCTGGTAGCTGCACTGAGAGATGCTGTTTTGACTACTATGAAAAACTCATCATGGAAGGGTAAGAAATTTATTCAATGAGAAAGATCTCTTCTCTGCCCTTTATACTGCCAGATATCTTCCGTAGATGAAGAACTTCGTTCCTTTTCGTTTTGCCTCATATTTGTAATGCTGTATCTAATTAATTAAAGAAAAACACATTTTCTTCTATACATTTAAAGAGATATAAACATATTAGATACACATTGCATTTGTATTTTTAGTATCCCATACCTTAGTGTGTATGAAATGTAGATGACATGTCGATACATTATTTAAAATAGAAATGAGAGCAATACCTCATTTGGTAATCAAGATATTCAACTTTATATAGACTGGGGAACCACATGAGACATACACAGTCTCATCCCTGTGCAACTGTTAAAGTGGTCAAGAAAATCCTCAAATTTCATAACCATTACATTCTTTTGAGACTACGTTTCCTGCAAATGATAACACTCACGAAGATGTGTGTATTCTCTAACAAATATTTTAAACGTTGTTACTCTTAAGAAATGAATGTAACACGTCGACACAGATATATGGTGCATACAACGATATCGACAGACAAGTCATAATTACGAAGGTATCTGAGAAGTGGAATGCTGTCATAGTGTAAGCATCTGTATGTGGTGAAGCATAACCAGTTACACACGTCCACAGGCATTGTACAATTCATAATGTCAACCCAAATAATGTTCAGATAAAGTTTCACATTTACATTACCACCTGGGCTACCTGATAATGTGTACTAAATCTGTTTCAACATATGTACCATATGTTGGTATAGTTAATCTCCAGTGCCAGCTAATACCTTGTGCCATTGACAGCGGCAATTAGCACCAGACGCTGCAGAGAATACCATCTTGAACAAACCAGTCTATATCTTGATCACAAAGTTTTTTATGTGTGTGTGCCCTATAATGGAGACATAAACCCATTGCCTCTCTTCCACTGTAACTTACAACTTGTCTGCAAAACAAGTGTTTCAAAGCCAATGCTTACTTCTATTGTTACAATAATTCTTTTGTGGCATGCTAGTGATAGTTACTGCACATGTAGTACTTGATTCCTCTTATTCAGATGAATTATGTGTACTGGGTGACACACTATGTCAACTGTGTAGGATTAAGTGGATATCCAGAATGTGAAATAGACACAGTCATTCCTATAACATTGTTAAGAACGGACTATATTAAATTAATAAGCAATCTGAAATCCAATTACTGCAATCCCTCGTCAAATTTCTTGCATACATTGAGAACGACTAATCTATATTGCTGTCTCCACGACTAAAATAATAGGAAATATCCATGGTTCATACACTTGTAGACTTTTTATTTTATGTTCATGCACTGTTCACGTGTGCCCACTGAGACCATCTTGTGTGGCATTAATCGACAGTGCTAGAGCAAACCAGGAAATAAATTGCTTGCCTCATATCTCATTATGTGGCATCTATTTGTTTCCTGACATTTAAACTCTGTGCTAACTCAACCACAATGAGTGACGTCCTAACAGTCTACAAGATTGTTAATGAACTAGCGAATCAAACATGTCTTTAATTGTATGAAATAAGACAATTTTTAATGCAGAACCTCTCTTATAATAGGTACATTTCAGTTGTTTGCATATTTTAATATCTGATGCCGAAATACCTTATTCTGATTCCAGTTAGTTCACTAAAATATAGGTTAGTTCAAAATTGTAGGTCCATGTAAGGTCTTTGTGAATGTACAAAATTGTCTTCAGCAATCTCATCCAGATGGATTGTGTAGGTATAATTTCATTGTTCTAGGACCACCACGGATACTTAACACTAGTAAACCGAACCTACTTCGTTTAAATATCATTTTTGGTTTATTTAGTCTTCAGCGTGAAATGCAGCATTGTAACCTTTCTCACTAGTTCAAGCATTAAAATGTCGAGTATTACAAGCGGTAGTAATCAACGTTTCAGATTAACTGAATGTCCTGAATATTTTTGTAGGTGCTGTCGTTCGTGTAATGTTGTTAGGCATGAGCTACGCTATATTCACAAACATTCTGAACTACTGTTACTACATTCCCCCTTCGCAGTTGTTGCATATACTGTGTACTGTCATGGTCAGTTTCTTTGCCTCTGTCTGTAAAGTAATTGGAGATATCCGAAATTCGCTTTCCTGTAGGTATTTTATTTTTGGTACATCCGCTGTTCACGTTTGCCCACAGTAATCACCATGTGTGACATCATTCGGCAGTGCATGCGAAGCCAACTAATATGGCTGCTCCTTCGCTTCCTGAGCCTAACATTAATAGTAGGCTTAGATAATGAAAATCATATTACCCTAAATATTTATTAAATGCCATTCTTTGGTACAGCAGCTTCCTGATGCTACGTTAATCGAATTTCTGTGCATATTTTAATGTGTGTGACAATTCCATACAGTGCTATCGAAAAAGTTTGTGACATGTGTTTTACCCTTCTAATTGCAACAGATGTGCACTTTGAAACCCATACTGCGAGTGACTATGTTGTGGCTGCACTGCTTGCCCATGTCTGGATTCCGTGCTGCGAGATGGAGCTCTGACTACTGTGAAAATCTCACCATGCGATGGTAAGAAATCTGTTTGCTCAAAAACGTCTGTCCTTTGCTCTTTATATTACCTCATATCTTCTCTCGATAAAGGGCTTTAATTCTTTTCGTTGTCCCTAATACTTACTGTGCTACATAAATGTAACTAAACCATTAACAAATGTTTACAGAAATACAAGCACTTTCCAGACACTTTCCATGTAGCTGATTTTATCATGAACAGTACTGTTTATTAAATGAAGATAACAGATCGAAATTTTAACTTCAAATTAAAAGAAGAATAATATCTCATTTCATACTCAAATTATTCATGTTGATATAGAGCTGGCAAATGCCCACAAGAAACACAATCTCACCCTGTGCTATAGTAAATGTGGGCATAACAATCCTCACATTTCTTATACGGATCAGTATATGGCATGAGATTCTATTGGAAACAAACTCACACAAGGAAGCATGTATATTCTATTACAATTAATCGGAACCTTTTTAATCATGTGAAATAGTGGTAACTCGTCCATACAGCGATACATTGTGCTGGCTAAATTCCATAGACATGTCATATGTGTCAAGGAATCCCAGGAGCCGCTTTTAAACACGTCCTCAGAATCTGGAAGCGGTGAAGCAAGACAAATTACCTTATCCATAGCAGTTGTAGTATTCATCATGTCAAGCCAACAAAATCTTCAAATAAAGCGTGATAATCGCATTACCTCCTGCGATAGCAGATAACATGAACTAAATCTAAATCAACTGTATACTATTTCTAGCTGTAGTTAATCTTTAGTGGCTGCTCCAACCTTGTGACATTTATTTATTTATTTATTTATTTATTGCCCATGGACTCCAGCAGAAAATCCAGCTGAGAGTATTGGGTGTGTCATACAATAGCCTATTAACATCAAACTTGATTTCATTATATATAAATGAAACAAATAATTAAACAGAAATAGTCCATAATCGTACAAACGTTTTACATGTTTCACATTACATGTACACACAAATCCAAACAACATACAGAAATGATTATTTTTAAAGGTGCATTTCAGTAATTATATATTTCAACACCATCTTAGTATTCACTCAAACTGTATATACATTTCTCTGTGAGATATAGTTTCTAGTGATTTTTAAAACATTTTAGATGTGTTTCTTTTTTAATGATTTTGGAGAGTTTATTAAAAAACCTTTTGCCTGCTTCTTCTGGGGCAGTCATAGACAGTTTTAGATTTCTGTTTATCATGTAGTAATTTTCATTTCCTCTTGTACTGTGTTTGTGTACATCTTTATTTAGGAGGTGTTTATCACTTGACCTTACCGCCATTATGCCTTGGTATATGTACAGTGAATATACTGTCATAATATTATAGTGTACAGTAGCTTGCCTACAGGTTTGTATTGGTGGTATTTTTGCAATGCATCTCACTGCCCTTTTCTGAATTGTGAATATTCTTTTTAGGTAGCCAGCTTGTGTATTTCCCTATATATGAACTGAATAAGACAAATGTGGGAAGACAAGTCCATAATACATTGATCTGAGGACTTTATCATTCACAGTCTTAGCTGTTTTATGCATGATGAAGATCTGTTTTTTTATCTTTTTAGTTTATCTTTGGAATAATTGAAAAACTATCAACACACTTGTACACTGGCCATCTGCTCCTCCTTCTGTAGATCCTCTTCCTGCACGCCATGGCTGTGTGTATCGTGCTGCTGCCTCGAGTTGAATGAGCGTGCAGCTGCCTCAGTAGCAGTGACGTCACAAGTGATAAGACTGGGCGCGGCAGGAAGCAGAGCCTAGATAAATCGCAATGGCGGCGACGGAAGTGCAGCAATTCTGCGTATCATGCTTAGTTAGAACTACAGCGCAATCCTCCATGCCTTAGCGGCTGCTGGGCGAAACTCGTTCAAGGTCACCCGCCAATATGGCGGACCACACAGCCATGCATGTACAACAGTATATTTTGTAAGAACACCAGAAAGTTTGCACCACACATTTAACTTCTCATTCGCATTTATCTTCCTACGATTCCTTGTATAGAGTGAAAATGGCTTGTCTGTAGTAACTACACATGTACCATAATTTCTGTTAGGAATTACACCAACTGCAAATGTACGAAAACTTATAATGTCTCTTTCAGTATAAGTCTCCAATCCTGCAAGAGCTGTTTCACCTCCTCGGATAATGGCAATTGTTAGCCAAGAATTTCCACTAACTACCTCTGCAGTAGTACACGAAAACTGAATCTTGCAACCAACAAACGTAATAGGTCCTTGTAATAACTCTTGCTGTCCTGTTTCGTTTGGAGTAATTGAAAAACTATCAACTCTCTTGTATACTGGCATTCTGCTCCTCCTTCTTTAGATCCTCCTCCTGTATGGCATGGCTGTGTGTATCGTGCTGCTGCCTCGAGTTGAATGAGCGTGCAGCTGCCTCAGTAGCAGTGATGTCACAAGTGATAAGACTGGGCGCGGCAGGAAGCAGCGTCAGGATAAACCGCAATGGCGGCGACGGAAGTCCAGCGATTCTGCGGATCATGCTTAGTTAGAACTATAGCGCCATCCTCCGCACGCTAGCGGCTGCCGGGCGAAACTCGTTCAAGGTCACCCGCCAATATGGCGGACGACACAGCTATGCATGATAAGGATGGTTCGCAACTTTAACCTGAACAATAAAATAAACAATGACACAGAGAGCATCCCGGAGTCCCCAGAGAGCATCCCAGAGTGCCCCGAGGGCATCCCAGAGTGCCCCAGAGGGCATCCCAGAGGGCCGCAGAGAGCATCCCAGAGTACCCCAGAGAGCATCCCAGAGTGCCCCAGTGAGCTGAAACACCAAGATGAATCGCTTCTCGGCTTTTGGCAAGATCAATGTGTAGTAATATATATTAAAGAAGTAAATAAATAAAGAAAGATCTGCAAAAATACAGAAACATATGATTATAATCATTAATAATCAATAAGAACGCTGCATGGCTGTGTAAAACATGCAGCTGCATCGTCCTGAATTAAATGCAGCAGCTTCGTAATATAAAGCAACTACAAATCGTCGAAACATGCCGTAGCTGCCTGTGGGTACTGATAACAGCAGCGGCATACGTCACACTTCCTGCTCATAACGAGAAGCTCGCTGGGTGCGGCAGGAAGTAGCACACTGATAAACCGCAATGGTGGTGTGTAATGTGCTGCCACCTCGAGTTGAATGAGCGTGCAGCTGCCTCAGTAGCAGTGACGTCATAAGTGATAAGCCTGAGCGCAGCAGGAAGCAGCTCCAAGATAAACCGCAATGGCGGCGACAGAAGTCCAGCAGTTCTGCGGATCACGCTTAGTTAGAACTATAGCACTATCCTCCGCACCCTAGCGGCTGCCGGGCGAAACCCATTCTAGGTCACCAGCCAATATGGCGGACCACACAGCCATGCGTGAATACCCACCCACATCCCCAGCGGTCAGAACCCCTGCAACCCATAGAACATATAGATGCTTCAGTAGCTTAGTTAGAGCTATATCGCTATCCACCGCGCCCTAGCGGCTGCCAGGCGAAACTCGTTCAAGGTAACCCGCCAATATGGCGGACCACACAGCCATGCATATCGGTGGAAGATAAATGCGAATGAGAAATTAAATGTGTGGTGCTAACTTTCTGGTGTTCTTACAAAATATATTGTTGTAGAAGAGACATTTAGTTAGAACTATAGCGAGATCCTCCGCGCCCTAGCGGCTGCCTTGCGAAACTCGTTCAAGGTCACCCGCCAATATGGCAGCAGCAACACAATACACACAGCCATGTCGTACAGGAGGAGGATCTACAGATGGAGGAGCAGAATGCCAGTGTACAAGAGTGTTGATAATTTTTCAATTACTCCAAACGAAACAGGACAGCAAGAGTTATTACAAGGACCGATTACGTTTGTTGGTTGCAAGATTGAATTTTCGTGTACTACTACAGAGGTAGTTAGTGGAAATTATTGGCTAACAATTGCCACTATCCGAGGAGGTGGAACAGCTCTTGCAGGATTGGAGAATTATAATGCAAGAGGCATTATAAATTTTCGTTTATTTGCAGTTGGTGTAATTCCTAACAGAAATTATGGTACATGTGTGGTTACTACTGACAAGCCATTTTCACTCTATACAAGGAATCTGTGTGGCTGTGTGGTCCGCCATCATGGTGGATGACCTTGAACTAGTTTCGCCCGGCAGCCGCAAGGGCGCGGAGGATCGCCCTGTAGTTCTAACTAAGCGCGATCCGCAGAATTGCTGGACTTCCGTTGCCGCCATTGCGGTTTATCTTGGCGCTGCTTCCTGCCACGCCCAGTCTTATCACTTGTGACGTCACTGCTACTGAGGCAGCTGCATGCTCATTCAACTCGAGGCAGCAGCACGATACACACAGCCATGCCGTACAGGAGGAGGATCTACAGAAGGAGGAGCAGAATGCCAGTGTACAAGGGTGTTGATAGTTTTTCAATTACTCAAAACGAAACAGGACAGCAAGACTTATTACAAGGACCTATTACGTTTGTTGGTTGCAAGATTCAACTTTCACTCTTGCAGGATTGGAGAGTTATGCATGGCTGTGTTGACTTAGCCGCTGCAGCTACGTAAGGTGGGTGACCTTGAATGAGCTTCGCCTGGCTGCCGCTAGAGCTGGAGGATCGCGCTATAGTTCTAACTAAGCGCGATCCACAGAATTGCTGCGTTTCCAGTGCCGCCATTGCGGTTTATCAGGGCGCTGCTTCCTGCCGCGCCCAGCGAGCTTCTCGTTATGAGCAGGAAGTGTGACGTATGCCGCTGCTTTTATCAGTACCCGCAGGCAGCTATGGCATGTTTCGACGATTTGTTGTTGCTTTATATTACGAAGCTGCTGCATTTAATTCAGGACGATGCAACTGCATGTTTTACACAGCCATGCAGCGTTCCCCCCATGCCAAATGTTTGTCTATTATAGTTCCTAGAAAATTTGTGCTGGTTACTTCTTTAATAGTCTTTCCATTTACATTAACATTTATATTATGATTTTCACTATGCTTGGTCTGAAATACAACATTAATTGTTTTAGACTGATTCATAAACAGGTTGTTTTGTGTTAAATATTTATTTGCATTTTCAACAGTCAGGAGTGCTTCCTTCTCAAGCTCCTCCTTTGTGTCAGCTGTGCAAATGATTGTTGTGTCATCAGCATACATTATAAGTTAATGATTTATATGGCTAGGGAAGTCATTTATGTAGAGTATAAATAGTATTGGCCCAAGCACAGACCCTTGCGGCACACCGTGTTTAACTGTTTGTATTTCTGATCTGTAGTTTGTTATATTTCTCCCACTAGTATGTCTGATTTCTCTGCATTGTTTCCTATTTGTAATGTATGATTTAAGTATGTCATAGCATTTTCCTCTAATTCCATACTGATATAATTTCATCATTAATTTTGAGTGGTTCACACAATCAAATGCCTTAGATAGGTCCATAAAAATCCTACAAGTCTTTTCTTGCCTGTGAAGTAAATTAAGAATGTGCTCAACTATATCTGTTGATTCTGTTTTTGTTGACTTCCCTTCTCTGAAACCCTGTTGTGATGAATGCAGTATACTGTACTTTGTTACAAAACTTACAATTCTATTCTTTATTTTCATTTCATAAGTTTTAGCAAATGTTGAGATCGATGATATTGGTCTGTAATTTCCTAATTCATCCCTGTTCCCTTTCTTAAATATTGGCTTCACTTTACTTACTTTCAGTGAATCTGGAAATATACCTTCTTCTATCGCAGCATTCAGCATGTGTGTCAACGGTTTTAATATACATTCCCTGCATTCCTTTATGAGATGTGATGTGACACCATCCAAGCCAGATGAATGTTTAATTTTAAGTTGTTTTATTAGGTTTGACACTTCTGCATCTGTTGTAGGTATGAAAACCATAGTATGATTTGTATGTGGGCGGTTTAACGATTTACTTACTGCATTTGTTTTATTTTGACTTATTAATTCGTCTGCTACAGAAATATAATATCTGTTAAAAGTATTGGCTACTTCGAGAGGGTTTGCGTTGCTTTTCCCACTCATCAGTGGGCAGATGTCCTCTGCCCGATTTGTTACTTTTACTCTCTCTTCATTAATGAAGGACCATAAACCTTTTGAGTAGTTCTTTCCCTTATCTATAGACATCAGAATGAATGATGCTTTAGTTGCTCTGATAAAAATACAGTACTCTTTCTTTTTTATTTTATACAGTGTGTTGTAGGCCTCAGTACTTTTCTGTTTGGAGAGGTCATAATACACTCTCAGATTATTTCTGGCATGGATTACTTCTCCAGTCACCCAGCTTTCCTTTTTTTGTTGCTGTTTGACAAGCCTTTTACTAACAGGACAAGTAACACCATAATAATAATTGAATAAAGAATAAAGAATAAAATTGGTTCCATTTGGTGTTTGCATCTTTAGCTCCATGTATTGTTTCCCAGTTTTTTATGTGTGTGTGCCCTATAATGGCGACATAAACCCATTGCCTCTCTTCCACTGTAACTTACAACTTGTCTGCAAAACAAGTGTTTCAAAGCCAATGCTTACTTCTATGGTTACAATAATTCTTTTGTGGCAATCTGAAATCCAGTTACTGCAATCCCTCTTCAAATTTCTTGCATACATTGAGAACGACTAATCCATATTGCTGTCTCCATGACTAAAATAATAGGAAATATCCATGGTTCATACACTTGTAGACTTTTTATTTTATGTTCATGCACTGTTCACGTGTGCCCACTGAGACCATCTTGTGTGGCATTAATCGACAGTGCTAGAGCAAACCAGGAAATAAATTGCTTGCCTCATATCTCATTATGTGGCATCTATTTGATTCCTGACATTTAAACTCTGTGCTAACTCAACCACAATGAGTGACGTCCTAACAGTCTACAAGATTGTTAATGAACTAGCGAATCAAACATGTCTTTAATTGTATGAAATAAGACAATTTTTAATGCAGAACCTCTCTTATAATAGGTACATTTCAGTTGTTTGCATATTTTAATATCTGATGCCGAAATACCTTATTCTGATTCCAGTTAGTTCACTAAAATATAGGTTAGTTCAAAATTGTAGGTCCATGTAAGGTCTTTGTGAATATACAAAATTGTCTTCAGCAATCTCATCCAGATGGATTGTGTAGGTATAATTTCATTGTTCTAGGACCACCACGGATACTGAACACTAGTAAACCGAACCTACTTCGTTTAAATATCATTTTTGGTTTATTTCGTCTTCAGCGTGAAATGCAGCATTGTAACCTTTCTCACTAGTTCAAGCATTAAAATGTCGAGTATTACATGTGGTAGTAATCAACTTTTCAGATTAACTGAATGTCCTGATTTTTTTTGTGGGTGCTGTCGTTCGTGTAATGTTGTTAGGAATGAGCTATGCTATATTCACCAACATTCTGAAGTACTTTACTACATTCCTTCTTCACAGTTGTTGCATATACTGTGTACTGTCATGGTTAGTGTCTTTGTCTCTGTCTGTAAAGTTATTGGAGATATTGGAAATTCGCTTTCCTGTACGTGTTTTATTTTTGGTAGATCCACTGTTCACGTTTGCCCACAGTAATCACCATGTGTGACGTCATTCAAGAGTGCATGTGAAGCCAACTAATAAACAGTTGGCGACATATATTATTTTATGGCTGTTCATTTGCTTCCTGAGCCTAACATTAATAGTAGGCTTAGATAATGAATGTCATATTACATTAAATATTTATTAAAATGCCATTCCTTGGTACAGCAGCTTCCTGATGCTAAGTTAATTGAATTTCAGTGCATATTTTAATGTGTGAGACAATTCCATATAGTGCTGCCGAAAAAGTTTGTGACCTGTGTTTAACCCTTCTAATTGCAACAGATGTGCACTTTTAAACCCATACTGCGAGTGGCTATGTTGTGGCTGCACTGCCTGCCCGATGCTGTATTCCGTGCTGCGACATGGAACTCTGACTACTATGAAAATCTCATCGTGCGATGGTAAGAAATCTGTTCGCTCAAGAACGTCTGTTCTTTGCGCTTTATATTACCTCATATCTTCTCTCGATAAAGGGCTTAAATACAATTCGTTGTCCCTAATACTTACTTGCTGCATAAATGTAACTAAACCATTCACATACGTTTACAGAAATACAAGCACTTTCCAGACACTTTTCATATAGCTGATTTTATCATGAACATTACTGTGTATTAAATGAGGAAAACAGATCGAAATTTTAACTTAAAATTAAAAGAGGATTAATACCTCATTTCATACTCAAATTATTCATGTTGATATACAGCTGCCAAATGCACACAAGATACACAATCTCACCCTGTGCTATAGTAAATGTGGGCATAACAATCCTCACATCTCTTATATGGATCAGTATGTAGCATGAGATTCTATTGGAAATGAACTCACACAAGGAAGCATGTATATTCTATTACCACTACTCAGAACCTTTCTATTCATGTAGATAGTGGTAACTCGTCCATACAGCGATACATTGTGCTGGCGAAATTCCATAGACATGTCATATGTGTCAAGGAATCCCAGGAGCCGCATTCAAACACGTCCTCAGAATCTGGAAGCGGTGAAGCAAGACAAATTACCTTATCCATAGGAGTTGTAGTATTCATAATGTCAAGCCAACAAAATCTACAAATAAAGCTTTATATTTGCATTACCTCCTGCGATAGCAGATAACATGGACTAAATCTAAATCAACTATATACTATTTCTAGCTGTAGTTAATCTTTAGTAGCTACTCCAACCTTTGGATATGGGCGGCAGCAATTATCAGCAGTTGTAGTAGAGGAAGAATAGTGTATTTCATCAAAATATAAGAGCTATTATAGGTAAAGGTAGTGCATTATGGTGAACATTTGGCGTCATATGCCATTTTGTGGCATCTCGTTTGTTAATTGACATTTAATCGCTGTGGTACAATATCCACAATGAATGTAATGTTAAAGATGTACAACATTAATAGTAGGCTTCAATACTGAATGTCATATTACACAAATTATTTGAGATAATGCCATTCTTTGGTACAGCAGATTTTTTATGCTACAAGAATCCAATTTCAGTTTACACTTTAGCGCCTGAGACATTAATATGTAGTTTCCAATGCTGTCATACTGTTACTTTACATGTTGGTGTCAAAACAGTAGTTCCATGTAGTGTTGTTGGAGAGAATTTCTGATCTATATTTAATCTTTTGACAGCAACAGAAGTATGCTTTGATTCCGTGCTGAGCGCAGCTTTGTTGTCACTGTACTACTATCTAACGCTGGTAGCTGCACTGAGAGATGCGGTTATGAACTACTGTGAAACACTCATCACGCAATGGTAAGAAATTTATTCAATGAGAAAGATCTGTTCTCTGCCCTTTATACTGCCAGATATCTTCTGTAGATAAAGAACTTCGTTCCTTTTCGTTTTTCCTCATATTTGTAATGCTGCATCTAATTAATTACAGAAAAACACAATTTTTCTATCCGTTCAATGAGATATAAACATATTAGCTACACTTTGCATTTGTTTTTTATTATCTCATACCTTATGGTGTATGAAAGGTAGATGAGATGTCG